>NC_044976.1:147501180-147828680 GCF_008728515.1 Papio anubis | reverse complement strand
CAGGCTGAACTCCCTGATGATGAGATCAGATAGACTATGGCTTGACAAAGTTGGTCCATTTCTTGTATTATCTTGGCTAGATGCTGTGCCACCTTAAGGGTAGGAATTTTTCCTCCAACATCTGTGTGTGCTTGGACCTTATGTTCGTATTCTTGCTTTCTTCATGTAGATAGGTATCCAGGAATACCCAGGAAGTTCCAAATTTCAAAGAAAAGAGGATATCTTGGCCTAGCTCTGTCAACTAAGGGGACTGACTCCTAGTACTCTTTCTGCTTGCCCCCCGCCCTTTCTTTTTCAGCTCTTGTTACTACGATTCTTGGAAATGCAGACCAGTTATAGTGGCTTATAAAGAACTGAATATGGAAGCTCAGCAATGGGGAAGTCATAGTTTTTCTTTGAAAGTTTGAGTAGTTATAGTGTAAGCTACTAATTTGTCTTTGCTCTCTAAGACTAATGTATTTCTTGCCAAATGTGTGATAAATGAAGTTTGGGTGGTATGAGTGTGTGTTTGCTAAATACATTAAAAGTGAGAATTCTTCATGTACTGCTCCACTATTTTAAAATCTGTTTTTAAAGTCTCAGTTGTAACAGAGCACTGGCTCACTATAATCACAGAGCACTAGCAGATTTCTTCTAAAGCTGAAGGATATGATTATGGCTAACCATTTTAAAGAAATCTTATTAAGAGCGTCTTTTCTCCCCCGCCCTTCTGATAAGCCTGTTGCCCTAAACGTTCAGCTAAGAGACTTCTGTATGCTAGTGAATTATTTACATTATATGATGACATAAGTATTTGTTTGGCAGCGTACATCAAGCTTCATGAAAGAATTGCCCAAGATTCATGAGATGACTTCTGCATTTTTGCTATATAAAATACCCAAGAAGACAAATCCTTAAAGTGCACACCAGGGTTTTCAGGGTTGCTTAAACCTTACCTGGTTGGAATTTAATCTCCTACCCACAGCCCAGGGGCCAAAAGGACACAAACAGGGGACGGCTGGCATCAGGAGGTACCCGACAAGCTGCTCCATTTAGCATCATCTAAATCCTCTTTAATATGATTAACATCTAATATTTCTCTCTTTGTGAATCATATCCACTTCCAGCCAGGCCACCTCTCCTTTATCTGCAGTGTCTATTTTAAGACTGCTTCACTGCAAGGAGTATGGGGCCCGGGCAGGAATTTTGTCACTTCTCATGTGACTTCGGACAGTTATTGGACTATTCTGGATCTGATTCCTCCTTCAGTGGAAAGGAGGGAAGACAGTAGGACCATGCAGTGAGCCCTGCCCCTTCTACTCACACACTCACACATCCATATGTACACATGCGTACCCACCATCACACATAATCCTAATATCACGAAATTGTTTTTCATTTAGCCTCTCCGTCTGGCTCATTTACTGACAAAAGTTTCAGATAAGGTGAGCCCTTCTTTTCCGTGCCTTTGTGCATGGAGGTCACTGCTTAAGTGAGATACTTAAAAAGCCACCATTCTTATCGTGGTAGCTTTGCTCGTGTGGGCCGTGGCTGAGAGCCAAAAGTAGATCCGGCACCTTCAGCTGAATACTTCCACTGATATTGTGTGCACGGCTTTACTTTTGTATTTAAGTTTCTCCTCTTAAGGTCAAGTAAAATGAACCTATAGTTTAAGTATTAGCAAGTGAAGAGGATGGCAAAATGGAGAACTATACACTTTGTTTCTTTTTAACATTTTTAAACAGAGCTAAAACATGGTAGAGGGACTTTGAAGCTACGTCTACTCGATACCCCAAGATCCAGTCGATTCCAAGGAATTGTGTCACCCAGCTTAGTAGTAGCTGGTCAAACAATAAACTGTCTTATTGATTGTATTCCCAGATTTCTCAATCAGTTGTTAAGAGCAATAATAAAATAGCTAACATTTATTGACTGTTTACTAATGTTCTAGGCACTCTTATAAGTGTTTTACCAAAATAGGGCTTATTTAATGCGGGTAATAGTAATGACAGTGATACCAATATAATAACAAGAAAAACTTCAGTTTGCCCAAAGCTTTACTATTCTTCAAGTTAGATTATTCTAACTGGGCAGAGGCAGATCGAGCCAGGGAGAGAGAAGGGAGTTTGACGTCTCTTCACTACTACTTTGTTCCTTCTTTCTCTTCTCTACCCCTTGTCTTCTCTCAGCCTTCTACTCCATCTCTGCCTCTGTCATAAGCTTGCTAGTGGCACCTCTGTCGCTGCTTAGCACCACCCCCGTCCAGCCCCTGTTGCTGATGGCTCTCAAGGCTACAGAGGCTGCTGACCCCTGGCCTACAGGAAAATAAAGCAGATGGGGAAGGTTTATCAGCAGCAAAGAGGGAGTGGCTTGCCTCGCTCTCCTCTCCTAGACCCTGCATTTCCTGGCCTTTATGAGTCAGGACCTTCTAAGTGGCAGGAGAGCTTGTTCTGCCTTTTGTATCAGTTTACACAGTTGCCAGAATTCTTGGCTCGGTGTGCAGACTTAGGATGGTGAGCGTTTGAGAAGACCCAAGGGATGTGGAAGAAGACACCGAAGGGGAAAAATACGAAATGCACTTTTAGTTTGTGCTATAAAGGGCGGAAGCTTGGCCATATCACACCGGGTGGGGCATCTTGCTTCTGCGCGTGAGTGTGTGAGGCACGCAGGAGAGGGGTGTGTAATTATGGGCTTATCCTTCATTCCTGCTCGTCACATTTAATGAGATTGGCAACAATAAATTTGTCTTTCCAGGTGTGATAGTATATATTTCTATGCTTCATTCTCGCTTCACTTTGAAGAGCTTCCAAAAAAAATTTTATGGGCAGAGAAAGGAAGTTTGGGATTCCTTCCCAGTTTTTAAATCATACTGATACTTGTGACTTTAGGGGCATATGAGTTGGATTTTATCACTTTTGTTGTTTTCCTCACAACTGTGGCAGGAAAAGAAGATGATGAAGATGATGATCACTGACAGTTTCTGAGGCTGGTTTACCTGTTTTGCAAAGAACTCTACCGAGACAACTAACTTGTGTAACTCACAAAGGTTAATTGCACAACTTAAGGAACCAAAAGACATAGCACCCTAGGTTGGACTGCATTACCTAGGTTGACCTCTCTATATGGTGCAGCTGCAGAAGGCAGAATCATCCAAAGGTCGGAGGGTTTGGTACGGCCTGAGTGTAGGTTGAGAAAAGAATGTGCCAGATCCCTTCATCCAGGCCCACTGAGCTCTCTTTCTCATTCCCGGGTACTGGGAGGTAGTGTTTCCCATGCCATGGTAAGCCACGCATCCCTCCTGGGCCCCTCAGTGGCTAGTGATTTACCTGTAGTCAGGGTGTAAGTTTCCAGTAAGAATGACAAATCTCCCTTATCCTCGCTAAAGGCCCAGGTTTGGGGATGGAAGGCTTCAAAATAAATTGAATGGGGAACTTGACTCACTCATTAGTGGCCCTATGAATGCCATTTTCTAAGGTATTAATACCTCACTGGGCAGATGCTCCATCTTAGAGACTGTGGGTTTGACATTTTTCTGGGTGACACATGACAGGGAAGAAGGGTACTTCCACACACCTTTGAATGTGTTTTCTTACTTTCCTCTTGGAAATAGAAAATAAAAAAGCAACGCCCCACCCCCACCACACACACACTAACACATACACACTTGCTGAATATGTTCCTACCCCATACCTACCCTCTTCTCAACCTACTCCCACTTTCAACAGAACCCACATTTCAGAAGATTTAATATATTTGGAAGACTTTCATTCGCATTGTCATCTCTTTAAAGAAAAATGAGGACAGGTGGATTTAGGAAGCGCTTCCCTCTGCTCCAAATAGATACTTAAATATGAGTGATCGTTTAGAAAACTGGCACATGAGTGAAAGCCTTTCACTGCTGTTGCAGTCTTTTGGCCTCAAAGCTGCTGAGCCGTTTAAATAATCGCATAACACACTCTTGGTGGGTGGCGAGGAGGAAAAGAAACCCTTACCATTTCTTCCCTTGCCAGTCCCACCGTTGACAAGCCAAATTGATCTTTTAAGAGACCAAATGAATGTTCTCTAAATATATGTACACCCATGGCTGCCTGGAAACATATTCCTTCTACAGAATGATTGCCTGAAATTTGAAGGAGAGCACAGTAAAGACACCAGGTTGGAAGTGGGGTTGAAGGGCTAGGGGGTGGAGTGGAGGTAGAATTCTGTGTGTGCATGAGGCTTCATTTTTGTACCGCTGTCCTTTTGGGATTCAAGGTGTTCATCAGTATAATGAAGCGGGCCCATTGATTTATCATCTATTTGGTAATGTCATTGCATTTTTAGCTCCCTGTGTCTTTTTTGTCATTGGGTTACATTCAAGCACAGTAAGATCAACTTTAAAACCTCCTTACTCAACAGCTTTATTAGTTATAGCATTCCATGACCTTTCTCAACATTCTTAAAGAAAAAGATACAGTGTAATGTCGCTTTACTTTGCTTATTGTCCTTTGTTGGGGTGAACAAAGCATTTTCTACAGTGGCTATATCACATAATTATACAGCTTTCAATAGCAGTGTCTTGGCACATATCAAAGTTCAGAGGAGCCTTTAGAAAAAAAAAAAAGATGTTTTGTGGCAGCCTAGGGAGGGTCTCATCTTTCCTTCAGAAAATAGTTCAAGGCTCTTCTGTCAAGCTTCCCTACTTAGAGCTTTTTCTCCTCCTGCTTCATAAAGTTTAAAGGGGATTCAGTGGAGTTCTATGATCTATTTCCTTTGAAAGATTGTTCCTCGGCACAGAGAGGCCCTTTGACTTCAAGAGTTCACAGATTCATGTCTTTAGGTATCATATGTCTGACCTTATCAGTTACTCCATTTAATGTAGGAGAAAAAGTCTCAACTCTTTGTGTTTGTCTGTTTTGCCTCTGTGAAATGATTTGGTGAAAAGACCATCCTTTTTAACACACCACTGAGAGGCCGTTTCTGACTGTAACCTACCCTGTGGCTTTTCTCTCTTTAAAAAAAAAAAAAAAAAATCGTCCTTGTGTTTTGTGTATGGATGAGTTCACAGTGAGAATAGAATTATACAAGGGCAGGCGCACACACAAAAAAATCTTTGCTTTCCTCCCTCACCTCCCGCACGCCCCCCCTAAATGATCTATTGGCTCTCTCGGCGGCTGTACCCCAACAGGCGAAGCCATTTAGCAAACACAGAGGTAGCGGCTGTGGTGCTGGGACAGTGGTGGGTTTTCCCTTGCTTCGACCTACCCCTAAGGCCTTCATAATTAATTGTCCTTCAGCGATGAGGAAAGTTCAGAAACAGTGTGTGGAGTGATGCCTATTGTCTGATATTCAGTTCTCCTTGCCTCGGTTCTTTTTCTTCATCCCACAAAGGGTTATCAATGGGAGAAAGAGAGCAAGTTCTCTTCTGAGAGCCGCTGGTGGTGGCTGTAGCTTTCAGTGGGATGTATCATTGTGTTCAGCCCATCCTGGATTAAATGTCTGAAGAAGTTCTAACAACCTTTTGAAAGACAGCCTGTTTATTTCGCCTAGATAAAACAAATTCATTTAGCAAACCAAAGCTTGTTCAAAGTTGGCGATCCCTTTTCACATGGCAGATAACATTTTACATCAAATTTCTTCATTTCCCCCCTCCCCCCAGGATGTTATTTAACTTGAACTGTTTGGTTCTTTGTCAGTCACAGGGCAGAAATTTTAATGACTATTCACTCATTGCTCTTAAACACATCAATATTAATTTACAACAATAATTTTTTTGCAGACATCCTTTTTGATGAAGCATAGAAGTTTAATACTTGAAAGTAGATAATTAGTTTAAAAATATTGTTTCTCCTTCAATGAGTGCCTTCAGCCAATCTTCAATTCTATCTTGTAAGATGATGTGAAACAAATGCATTTTGTCTCCCTGCACCCCCCAATTTTTGGCTGAGACACAAAATAAAGATGCAATGTGGAGATAGCTATTTGAGAAGGGTAGGAAAAAGAGAACCGTCTATTAATGATCATTATACTACTGTTCCTGTTAAATAGGGTGAAGCCAAGAAAAACAAATATAATCGTTCTTCCGAGGAGCAGTTGAACTAGCAAATCACAGAGGTTTAAAATAACTACATTGTAGTGTTCATGGCAACTTCAAGGCTGAAGGGAACCATATTTAAAGGCAATCTCTGTGTCTCTTACAGCAGTTTCTTTTGGAGGAAGCGACCAACAGGATGGCCAGAATCGATTCTGCCCCCTTTGCTCTTTGAAAACAATTTCACAACAGACCTTTTGGTATTTAAAGAGAACCCGTATATGGAAATTGACACAACTAATATAGTCATACCAAAAAGGGGGTCATAAAAAATTAAAGTTCTTCTTATGAATCTTTCATGAGAAGCAATGAAAAGGGACACTGGTGTAGCCAAGTTCTTTGTGCTACAAGCTCTTCTTCCGGGCTCTGAGCTATTGTTCTTTCAGCTCCTCAAACAGACTTTCACTTTCAAACTGACAAAAGTCACTTAAAAGCCAGACAGCTGTACTAACACACCCACCTTACTGAGCAAGAGCCACTGGCAGGTGACAAGGCCTGCTGAGAGACCTTGTTGAAAATGGGCAGGGGTGACTTTCTCATGCCTTAACGTTGCTTTTGCACTGACTTTGAGATGGCCTATTGACTGCTCATTTGTGTCCCCCCCACCCCAAAATAGGCTCCCCGAGATACGTTGTGCATTTTCTTTGCAGTGTGCAACATTGACATCCGTGGTCGTATTTCTGCCTTACTCTGGTGTGCTTAGGTACGGTTCTTGGAAGTTTGCGCACTTCTAGCGGAAGACCGGGAGCTTGACTCACAAAACTCCTGCTGCCTCTTTTCCTTTTGCCCCTCCATTCAGTTCAAATCTCACTTAAGCTTTTCAGATTTCTGTTGCCTGACTCGGGTGGGACAGAAAACACCCACCAAAGATGGGTGCAAACCTCACCTTCGGATTTAAGATCTAGGCAGAAATCGTTAGGTGGGTAGTCCTGCCTGCATCCCGACCCCCAGGGCAGCAGCCGTAGTGGGCTGTGGGAGGCCTCCCTGTGTGCGCATTACAGGCCTCCCCTCCCCTGTCACCTTGTGTACAGTCTGGTCTGTGACACTGATGGTGATTATGTCATTATTTTGCTCTGGGGGCCCTGGCACATCTGCAGAGCCCAAGCACATCTTCTTTGTTGCGTTGGCAAATGTCCCACGCCGCAAATGCTTCATTAGCCCTGCTGCCGGCCTCCTTGCCAGACGCCTGTGCCCAAATCCCAGCTTCTTTTTGCTCCGTTCTTTTGTGTAGCTGATGATCATGTATTCATCTTCCTGGTTCTTCCCCATTTTCCTCGACTTCTGAACTCCAGATGTCCCAGTTTTCTTGCCCAAATCACTCCAAAGTCTACAATGAGAAACGAAGTGACTCTTTACCCTTGAATCCTTCCCAACTCCTGACCACCTTTTCTACTTTTTTCCCCCCAAATGAATAGTGACTTTGAATAGCTCCCCGCCATGAAGACTAACGTTTTCAAACTTGCAATATGAAAAGACACCAAGTGATTGCTTCCAGTTTATGATGAGAGACAGGGTTAGAATGCGTTCGGCGTTATTAGATATTGCTTATTATCTGTGTGCCTTCCTCCTCCGTCCCCACCTCTGCCCCCCTCACTATTTTCTTGGCTCCTTTATTTGCATCTGTGTATTGCCACATTTTACCAATTTTCTGAAAGCACTTTGAAATGTGAGTACAGAAAATACTCTTCACGCCTCGCTGTGCATGTTACAGTCTTCTGAAGGTTCCTTTCTCTAAGTGAATCTTCATCTCCACTCTACCCTTTCCCAAAACCACTGCCTCCTCCTTCTGCCCCAGCCCTCAACAATGACCTATTATATTAGATACGTAAAGTGATTAACACTTGGCTGTTTTGGAAACAGCTAAAACACTTCTCTCTCTAAAGTTTTATTCTACATATCTAACAGAGCCACAGCTTTTGTGAAGGTGTGCTGGTTTCTACATTAGCTGCAGTAAATTTTAGAGCTTAATATCTTGGGCTGTGATGGGTACTACATAATTGGTATGTTTAATTTCCCCTTAAATTTGAATTAATTGATCTGTATTAGCGTATTATGAGCAGCTTTTCCAATAGAATTTAGCCAGTTTTTAAATTCTCTAACTACTGCAGCATAAAATGATTTAAATGCCTCCATCTTTGAGCAAACCATAAGATTTTAGTTTTCAGGTGTAGTTGAAGGAGTTAAGTGTATATTTTATGGAAATCATGGTCAGATCCCTGCCATGAACTGTAATTCGAAATTCAAGACAATGACTCTATTAAGGATTAAAGAAAACTTCCTCCGAGGAATGAGTTGCCACATTGTGCCAGGTTGCTGAGATTTTCAAATACCTATCAAAGAGGGGCACAAGAATATGCATGTTGCAAATATTAGGACCAATGTAGCCAACAAGGCGAGAAGAGAGGTGGTCAGATCAGATGGGCGGGCATTGTCAGCCCTGGGCAGGAAGCATATTGGGAGAGGGTGGTATCTGTCATTGAATCATTTTTCAAAAGGCTCAAGATGTATACAAAACATTCCTAAAGTCCCAGTTGCCCACCATGATGGTTTTATCACCCATGAGTTTACTTAAACCTTTTTTAAACTTGACCTCATTCTCAGAATGTACCACTCCTTAAGATAATAATTCTCTAAGTGTATTACCTGCTGGGAAAATATTATCTTCTTTTTATGGCTCTAAAAGTGATTCCCCTAGAACTCCACAGGGATATCCCTTGTTATAATATCCTGGGATTTGTGAACAGGGTTGTATCCATATTCTCCATTTCCTTTCTGATTTTATAGACTTTGATCATTACTCCCTCTTAATCTTCATCTCTCCAGATTAAGGAGCTCTAATCCTTTTTAAAAGCCTAATCTCATACAGTAAGTGGGCTGCCCCGGATCATTTTAGCTGCCCTGCTGTAATGCGCTTCCAGCCTGACTGTGTTCTTCTGAGGGACAGTTACAGTTACTAACTCACAAGGCAGAATTCCAGGTGTGGGCAGTCACGCCACAGTTTGGTGATGGTGCCTCATGCACACCCAGTGGGACTTTTTTGATTACCCCAAAAGTTTATCCTCAAAAGTTGGAATTCTTGAGTTGGAGCTCAGTAGTGCTTATTGGTTAAAATGATCCTGTGAGACCAGCTGATCAGACTCTTGGCAAGTACTCTGGCAAATATGATTGTGTCTATAGGACATACCCAGTCAAATAGAAAATAGGCAGATCTACCCTGCCCTCCAGATGTTTTCAGTGTTCTTGTAGATCAAGCATTGGGGTATTTGACGTCATGAGGAAATAGCCTTAGTCTTGAACTTGAGTCTATGATAATGACAACTCTGGGGGAAAGCTCCAGTTTCTGCTTTATTTGATACTATTCTCAGGCAGGCAATGAAATGTTCACCTGCAAGTAGTCAATATTTTATATAAAAGCATCCCCTTGAAATCTTACAAAGAAAATGCTTTGGGGAGTCTTTCCACTGTCAGTGGTCCTGGATCAATACCGATGTAGAACTTACAGCATGGACTCTCCAGCCAGGCCCTGGGATCAAATCCCAGCTGTGCTGCTTTGTAGCAGTGAAACCCTGGCAAGTATCTTACCTTGCCTGTACTTCAGTTTCCTTATCTGTAAAATAGGGTATGTAACAGTGCCTACTTCAAGAGTGCTGTGAGAATTAAATGAATCTACACAAGTGTATTAGCACAAAGTAAGTGCTGTATAAGCATTCACGTTTATTCATTTGCAGAGCCAAGTAAATGTTACCTTATTGCTGTGACATCTGCAAGGCAACTATTGCACCATTTCCTGCTGACCCTAAATAGGAAAGTAAACAAACGGGCAATGAGGGAGCTCTCATCAGAATTGGGACAAATATTCAATGTAATTCTGGTTTTCACAAGAGTAAGTGTTCCTGCTCTGAATGTGGCTGAAAAGGTGACACTAGCCTGGAACAGCTCTAGGACTCTGGGGTCATCTGTTCCAGATGAGAAGGACACGATGAGATGCCGGAGGTGGTGGAAGGAGTGCTGGCCTGGAGGGTCTGGCTCTGGCCACACCTGCCTCATTGGGGTCTACTGTGCTCACCTTTTGAAAAATGTCAAGATTAAACTCAAGAGTTTCATTCTAGCTCTGAAATTTTTGTGACTCTAGAATAGAGGGGCAGTTTCATTCTAGCTCTGAAATTTTGTGACTCTAGAATAGAGGGGCAGTTTCATTCTAGCTCTGAAATTTTGTGACTCTAGAGTAGAGGGGCATTCTGCATTCTCTAAATAGAGTATCTTTTGCGTCTTGGTCATAATGCAAAGCTTTAAGCGGTGAGTATAGAGGCGCTTGGAATCCAGATGGCTTCCATGTGGGGCCCCTTCTACCCTGGTGACTCTGCTGCAGCTTAATTATCTCAGTCAAAATCTCCAGGGTGCCCATTTTCGTTTTCTCCCAAGGCCCTATTTGCAGATCTAAATCTCAACAGTGCCCTTGGAGACATGGCAATTCCCTTACTGGGATTATAGAGACTAATTTTTCAAATTCATAAACAATTTATTGACTGAATTGGCACTATCATTAGACTTGCTGCTCACTTTATTTGTTGCCTTGGCCGGGCTGGCCAAACAATGAGGAAATTTGTCAGTGAAACCCTCGTGCCATTGGGTTTTCTAGTAGGTAGTATGGACTTGAACAAACTAAGTGTCCCCACACACGTTCCATGCAGGCCTCAACACAGACTATCAGTATTTATAATATGCATTAACCTCTATATAATGTACATCTCCTCTCTTTCAGAGTGGAATTGGCTGAATTTTTTTTTATTCTTTTTTTTAAATTATTTTTTTGAGACACAGAGTCTTGCACTGTTACTGAAGCTGGAGTACAGTGGTGTGATTGGTGTGATCTCAGCTCACCCCAACCTCCACCTCTTGGACTCCAGTGATTCTCCTGCCTCAGCCTCCCAAGTAGCTGGGATTACAGGTGTGCGTCACCATGCCCGGCCAGAATTGTCCATTTTAGATTATATAACTACCTTCCCTACTAAACCTGCTTGGTAGTGTTTGCAAAAGCAACGCCACTCTTTTCTTTAAATATTACCCAAATGATAGTAATCTAGATCATAAAAGTCTTTTCCTTTGGCATTGTTTTGTATGTGTGAGAGTTTGTGGTTGGGAGGTATTGAGTCCTCATACAAGCCATTTAGATATGTATTCTTCATATTTCTTATGGCTATTGCATCTAAGTTCTGTTTTCTTAAGGCTACTATAACATTGTAAATTAGAATATGATGCTAAAACTGACTTTTAGTAAAAGCTAATGTATTCCCTGAGAACAAGTAAATACTTGGGCAGGGAAGGATGGTTTGAGTAGAGGTGGAAACAGAGAAATGACAGGAAGCTGAACGTATGTAGAAGAAGGTGAAAGGTCATGGTTTCAAGGCCACTGTGTTTCCTTTCATTTAGAGCATCCATTTTCAAAGATTTATCATTTTCAGTGACCTGAAGGCATACAAGATAATCTGTGTGTAGATACCTGAAACTGCCTTTCAACAGGTACAATCCTAGGTATTGACAGCATCCTAGGTTGTCACACCCTAAACATTACTTCAAGTCCCATTAGGTAGGAGTCTTGTGGACTTCCAAAAGTCCATTCTGCAATCTGCCTGCCTTTCCAATCTATTTACCTGTCTTCAAAAAGGAATTCCAAAGCCGTTCACAAGCTCTTAAGTAGCTTTTGAAATACAGCCCATCCTTAGTTTTCCAAAGGATGATTGCAGAGGAAAGACCAATAGAATTCCCTGGAAATTCAGAACAGAATTTCTCTGACAGAACAAAGATCTTGCAGTCAAAACCAAGGGATGGGATTGAGGCCAATAATCCCCATCCTTTCCTAAAGCAACTCGGATATTATTTAGGGTGTCATAAGCTATTGCCAGCAGAGTGCCAGCATCCCCCTCGAACTGGTGTTCTCTGAAACACTGTCTGATTTCCTACCATGTGCATCACAAGCACTTTCTTTACTGTTTTCTATGAGCGATTCCATTCTCATCACAACCTGCCTGAACCCTACTTCCTAACAGCTTCTCCCTAGGCTCCTTACTCACATTGCTCCATCAATAGCAACAGAGGACACACAGACTGGTTTTAATATTAGCCTAAGCAAAGCTTAATTATGAAGGTAAAGCCGTGGCAGAAAACAATCACGTAATACATTCTCGAACGAAACAGGAGTAACTGTGGATTATCTGTGCCCCAGCTTCCCTTCATGCAATATTGGAGTGTTTGTGTTATGTTGTTTTTGGATAATGTCCCATACAAGAATGGCACCAAGCTTGGCCCTGCTTCTTTTACCACCTCACCCAGTAATTGTAGCAAAAGTTAAACTTCAAGGACTGTCAGCTTGTCTTGAACTCAGACACCAATGGCACCAAATTTACGGGGCTGACTTAAAGGGAAATTTGTTAACACTACAAAGTGACTGGTATATGATTGCAGGGCTTATTTTTCCATCTGAGTATTGAGCTGATTTATCAGATGTGTCATGAAGCAGGGATACATTCCTCTGTTTAGCACATTTAAATATGCACTGGCAGGAAAGCTCCCAATTACAGGTTCCTAATCTGAGCAGGGTAAGACTGAAGTCTTCCTGGTCCTTGACCACCACGTATGTGGTTTATTAAATCTATTCCCATAGACATGGGCAGCCTTAACTCCATCAGGGAAATGGTGTGGCATTGCAGGTCGAATTCGAGTGAATCAATCGAACTATCCTGCACGAACTGGTGTGCTCACCCAGTGAGGCACCCAGGATCAGTGCAGAATGAAAGACAATTAGGCCTCTAGAAAAGCTGTTAACCCTCAAGTTTGGCTAAAAGCAGGGGCTGGCAAAGTATGGCATATGGGCAGAGCTGCCCTTCAATCTGTTTTTATGGCCCCAAGCTAAGAATGACTTAAGTTTTAAAACAGTTGTAAAAAAGAAGAAGAATAACCAACCTAGACCAAATACGGCCCACAGAGCCTATGTATTTATTATCTAGCCCTTTACTGACAAATTTTGCTGACCACTGGCTGAAGGTTTTTTCTCTTTTGTGGGACATGAACTCTCCGAGATTCCTTCTAGTTCTCAAGTTCCAAAATTCTGTGATTCCTTTTTTTTTTTTTTTTTTTTTTTTTGAGATGGAGTCTCACTCTGTCACCCAGGCTGGAGTGCAGTGGCGTGATCTCGGCTCACTGCAACCTCCACCTCTTGGGTTCAAGCAATTCTCTGCCTCAGCCTCCTGAATAGCTGGGATTGCAGGTGCCCCCCACCATGCCCAGCTAATTTTTTTGTCTTTTTAGTAGAGACGGGGTTTCACCATCTTGGCAAGGTTGGTATTGAACTCCTGACCTCGTGATTCACCCGCCTCAGCCTCCCAAAGTGCTGTAATCCTCCCAAAGGATTACAGGCGTGAGCCACCGCGCCCAGCCAATTCTATGATTCTTTGATGGAATACTCTTGGTCCAGCTCTTACCTGAACAGCCTACCAGATGAGCAATTTCTGCACAGTGCTTCCAGTTGTTTTTAAGGTCTTAAGAGTTTCTGTGTAGTATCTCAGGGGGAGAGAAAGAGGTATTAGGTTTTAGTTTTTGATGCTTTTTCCTTGATTTTGTTTGCATATTTGTCTGTTTGTTTAAACTTGGAATCACTTTTTAAGACCTATGCAGAGTTTGGAAGAGAAGGAAAATTTACTTCATTACAACCAATAATGTGACAATTATGTTTTCTAACACGTATAACAACAAGACTTCCATGTGTGAGCAAATAAACTTGCCGCTTTAAGCATGTTCACTGACCAAATTTCAGCCTCACACAACAATTTTGACAGTCTCTCATAGACATTTGTCATTCTGCTCCTAGAAAGCTAGTACTATCTTTTACTGGGGCTATGGAAGAGATGGTTTTATTTACCTTGATCTCTACATGCAGAATTGCCAATGGAATACTTACGGAATTTCAAATGTATACACAATTGATTAAACGTAGAATAGAAGATATTAAGACTTTCTTTTCTATTACCTGAAAGTCACAACTATTCGAAATGCTCAACTCTAGCACATTGTTGATAATTGTATAATATTTTAACAACACCTATGTTATCAACATCATAATGTTGTAGAAATTTTATTGTGAATTTTGTATTTTCTAAATACTCACTCGTAAAAGACAAAGATTCAAATTCAGGTAGAAAAACAAAGAAGATACTTAGGATGTATCTCTGCCCTTCATTCATGCTGTGGTCAGAGAAGTCTGTGTGAGGGGTCTGGCCAATAGCAGGCCCCCAGATCCCCACACTGCAGACCAAAAGTCAGTTCCTGTGATGCTTTTCCATGGAGGTCCCCTGTCCATTCAAGGTAGATCCTTAACCTCCCTCCTTGGCAGTTTCCATGTGACTCTTCATTCTTTCTATTACATTTCCTCCGGGGGGCCATTTTCACCATGTCATATCTGTTTGCTATGAGCATTTATAAGGGCTGGTGTGGCATTGGAGGATGTCAAGTGGTCTGACTTGGAAGTGTACTGCCACGAGCTCCATGTAGGTGACAGGAGGAGAGACCTGCTTTCCCATTGCCACCTTTTCGGATTATCCCTGCAACTCTTTCGGTCTGGCTGACCAAAACCTTGGAGCTATTGGGTGGCTCATCACTTCAGCTCCTTCCCTAGCCTTTTCCTGGGTTTGCTTCCCCCAACCCCCACACCCCCTCGCACATTAACATGACATTGCCTGGTAAGCACAGAACGAGAGCAGCTTCCACCAGCTGAAACCTCTGATCCCAAACTCACTAGAGAGTTTGGCTTCGGGATTTTGGCAAGAAGGCCGATTGCCCATCAGGTCAGCATGAATAAAGATTTATTTCTTCCCATTTTTTTAAAGTCAAGCATCAACCGAAACTGCTCCCAAAGCTCTGTCTCTCAAGACAATTTAACCCCTTTCACCTAAGTAAATTTTCTATTCTGAATGCATGATATTTTGTTTTATTCTTTTCCTGTGAGATGACCAAGAAATCTACTATATGTAAAATTTGAAAGCCAAATCAATTCTAAACCAGGCTTATCATTTTTAAAGTATGTTTATCCAGCTTTGTAGTAGGAACAAGCAGACTGTTTGAAGGCCACATACTTTTCAAACCCTGGTTGCAACACGTCTACCCCGTTTTGAAACTGTCTTTATCTAGCCGAGAAAACGAAAATCTATTTGACAAAGTGGCACTCTGGCCAGTTTATCTTGCAATATGGCTTTAGCTCACTGAGTCTATTGATTTCCTTAAATTAATGTTTACAGAATGCTACTGAATTTTGCTCAACAGAACATTGTTCTTTCGAAGCTTTATAAAAAAAAAAAAAGATACAGACTGTTATTACCATGTGTTCCTTTGTTTAGACCAAGGAAACATAGTTTTTAGGTTTGTTTTTTTTTTAAGACAGCCTTGAACTATAGCCACTTCCTACAAGCATTTACTTTTCACATATTTAAACAGCAAAACATGTAACTAGAAAGTGGGCCCAAATTGCATGGGTATTAGACGAATCTAATCCTCTGTGTTCCTGAAAGCTGAATACCACCTGGAGCACCAGAGGGAGAGAGACTTTAGTCCTAAGCCCAGATGTTGCTGGAGAACCTTCGTCTGCCTCATTTGGGGTAACTCGGCAGGTACCCGAAAGCAACTTCACAGCCAGCGCTCCTGGATCCTGCTAGTTTTTCCAAACACAAGCATCCTAATAAAATTCAAACACCATTTAGCTGTTTGGGAACTCTAAATATAACATCTTGCCCTTTGACCATGGTGCTCAGTGTTCAATACACAAAACCTAATCTCTAAAGATGATTTTAAAACTGACCTTCCCAGAGAAGTACACGTATCCATTCAGCTACGAACAGTGCAGAAAGCAGGATTTTGACTCATAATTATGAAATGGCCGAAATAAAACTTAGGGAACACAAAGCAACTTTTCTCAAACTGGTTGACTCAGCCAACAAACTCACCCAAGCGAACCTCCTCAGAGCACCTCTCAAAACGATGCTTTGCAAACATTTATTAATCACAGTGAATGCATCCCAGGAATTAGGGCTCCTCGTTAAAGGCTCAAACTTGTAAACCACCTTATATTTGGATGATATTTTATGCTTCCCAAAGTGCATTCATGTTTGCTTTTCCATTTGATCCTCCCTTGGAATGAGAGGGCACCGGAATAGAATCTCAGGATTCACCGTGTATAGCATCCTGCACCATTCCTTTTCTTCTGAAGGGCCTGTTAGTCCCCGGCTGTACACACAGGACAAATGCACGCATGACTGCAAAGGGAGACCCTCAGTAACCGCATCTTGTGACCATATTTTACAGCTCCATGATTCCTCTTTTCTGCCTCTGGCAGGAGAGTTTAGTGTGAGCGAGACAGTGAAGAGGAGCAGCAATAACATATCTGTTCTTGCCTTTTCATCTGATAATCTCTATGAGGAGTTACTAAAGCATCTGAGTTTATCCATTTAAGTCTACTCTGTCTGCAGTGTAAGTCCCCAGCTTGTGCCACTGCTGTCAGGAGATGGGTCTCTCCTTGATCAATATTTACTTAACAAACAGCAGGGATGGGAGAGTTTGTTTAGAGGAATCATGTGCACACTAGGGTGAATGAATGCTCGGGAAAGTACTTCAACTGTTTGTCTCCTTCTCTAAGATTTTCGTGTACATGTGTGTGTGCACACACGTGTGCAGATGCCCATTCTCTTTTTAACTTCTCCAAAGACACTTCAAAGTCATCTAGAAAAATACCTCCCTATGTGTGATTGGTACATCATTATACTGTCAAAGAGCTCATGATACAGATTCAGTTTTTCAAACCCAGCAAAGTTTGATTCTTCCTTTTTGCTCTTACATAGGTTTGGAAAGACTCTTAGGATAAACTAATGCACAAACATCTTCCTTTGACCCCTTTCAGATGAGTGGAAGGAAAAAAAATACAGATGGAAACAATAAAAGCAGTTTGACAAGGCAACTCTTAACTATGTATTTTTCATGGCATTACCTATATATTTTTAAAGGCCCACAGGGACAAAAAGTAACTTTCTCCAATTTTTCAGAGCTGCTTACCTAGTTGTCAGCATTAGATATATTTAACTCTAATACTGTATATGAATTCCACAGTGTGAAAATTTAGAGACCCCTGTTCTTTCAAGTTCCCTGAAACAATTGTTTGAAGGCACAAGTCAGCGCCTTCAATGCAGTTGACTTGGAGGCATCTGGGGCTAGATTGAGGGGTTTTGTTTCTGGGTGTGGGGAGGGGCTGGGGGGCGGCTGGGGGAGTTATTTATTTATTTGATTTTGTGAATCGGAGTTGTAAAAGCCATCTGAAATATTCATGCAGAATAGTCTGAGAAGCCCGTTTCTGTTTTATTTACTGCACAGTAGAACAGCCACAGCGGATTAGTTCTACAATACCCGTAACAAAAGCCCAACAGCTGATGCATGTGATGTTAGGAGGTGACAAAACAGTTAAAGTATGCTGCTGGCTACAGGCAAGCAGTCAGCAGATGCAGACAAAAGGGTTTGTGACAAGAATAACTCTCTCTCCAAGGCGAGCAGTGAAGAGTATCCAAAATACCAGTACCCTTTTCTCCTTGACATTGTCTTCTTACAGTCAGCATTTTATTGCCCTTTTATAGTATTTAAAAAAATGGAGGAGAAAGAAGAAGGAAAACCCACACACAAACTAATTCACCAAAATACTAGGCAGGATTGTACTTTCCCATTTGTTAGCCATGCCTGCCAGTACACATGCGTCCTTTTCCATTTCTCCATCGAAGCAAGTTTGAAAAAAAAAAAAATTAGCTTAAAAGATCAACTATAAAGATGATTTCCCTTGATAAGTTTGTAATCTATTGATAGGCTTGATAGGCCATTGGAGCCTTTGGTTATGGGTTAGGGGGTGGGTGGCTAGGGAAAGAAGTCGATGCCTGGTTTGTTTTCTGTCCATTTCAGTGAAGATCATTTCTGTGATGAAATGAGGCCAGAGGGCCAAATTTTAAAGGGGACTGAGGATGGAGGAGTGTCCGTGGAGAACTGAGCAAGGGGCAAGGTTTAGGTCCCCCACAAGAGGCTGATGAATGAGCTTACGGACGGTTCAGAGGTGTGAAAAATCAGCTTCTCTGTCTCCAGAAAATAGGAGAGGCTGTCTTCTTTTTAACCTTTGTAATTCCCCTTCTATTCTCTGTGACATTCATTCAGCTGCCAAGAGCGTTTGGCAAGGTTTGGGCCAGCGAGCACACTTCCAGTGACCGCTAACCTTGGTATGTCCTGACACTTATGATGAGTATCTGCAGGACACAGAAGGCAGGCAGCCTGCTATGTCAGGCTTTTATTATGTACTGCAGAGGCTAGGGACAGTCAGTTTAATAAAACAAATCATCCTTGAAGGTAAAGCAACTGGGAAGAGGAGGAAGACGGGAGAAAAATGTGTCTTTGCCACTCATTCCGATGGAAAAATAAAAGAACAGCAAAATAACCACCCACCCAACACACCGTGTGTGTGTGTGTGTGTGTGCACGTGTGCACACACACAAACAACCCAACTGTGGACTGGGCAGACTTGAAAACCTCCTCTCATTTTCCGCATTTCATGGAAGTCCACAAGGCTCTTGTTTGCTCTGAGGAGACTCAAGTACATACCGTGATGAAATTGGTAGAAGCTGATAGCCAGCCCCCTTCAAATTTATGCATATCTTTAAGTACCTCATTACTTTATATTGTTCTCCAAATATCAAGGCAAGACCATCCGGGGTGAGGTTCCTAGGTTGGGATGCCTTTTTATCAAAACAAAGTTTCCACTCTCCTCTCCTGAGGAACGCTGGGCAAAGCAGCTCCCACAATAGCCTCAGAGTTCCAGCCAAAGACTTTGGAAGCCTTTTGTTTTTTCCCTATGGCATGTCCAAAGGCAGGGCCTTCTCCCCTCCTCCGCCAGCAGCCCCCCCCCCCAGCCGCCTGCATTGTCTTGCATTCCAGTGACTTGATTGACTGTTACCACCTGATGCTGAGGAGATACTCTAGGGTTCATTCTGCAGATTGTTGGGTTCTATTAAAAGAAACCTAGATAAGGGATTACTTGTCACTAAGGGATTTTCTGCAGATGTTTATTGGTGATTGGAAAGCCATTAGGTGTAAGAGGTGCAGGAAAATATGGGCAACATCATTCTGATAAGACTGATTTCTAAGATGCTCCCACAAAACATCAGAAAGTACCCCCTATTTTTCTGTTAAACGGAGCTGGGAGTTTTCAAGCAGAGGTAAAGGTCTCTTTTTCCATGGGAAATGTTTCTATGTGTGGATGAAATTCACTGGCACCCTCTCAGAAGATCAGTTGCTACCCAAAAGTGTGCCTCTGGGAGCCACCAAAGACATGAGTTGCTCCAGTCGTTCAGTATCTCATGACAACTTTCTTTTATCCAGCCTAGTCCATTGCATGAGTATTGCCTCAAAGTAAGCACTGCATTAACTAATCATTTTGTTTGTTCACAAAGAATTCATTTCTTCCCAATAACCAAAGTCTCCTCCAGGGCATCTTTTATAGCATTCCCATTTATTTTGAAGTTACTAGCTTCTCTGTGATTTTTCAAGATTACAGAGGCACAGCTTTTCAAGGTTTTGTTGCCTCATATACATAGTAGAAATTGCTGAAAAAGCATTAAAAGGGAGCCAGCATCGTTTAATGGAAAGACACCTTACCTCACAGTAATCTCTTCATCTCATCATTTCTTCATCTCATAGAATCTCATGCTTTCTTCATCTATAAAGTGTTGATTTCTGAGATCTATTCCAACTCTTTGAATTCTATCTTACTTTACCATTATTTTAAACTTCCTTTTTTTCTTTTATTTTTGAGATGGGGATCTCACTGTCACTCAGGCTGTAGTGCAATGGTGCGACCTCAGCTCACTGCAACCTCTGCCTCCTGGGCTCAAGCCATCCTCTCACCTCTACCTCCCAGTAGCTGGGACCACAGGCGCGTGCCACCACACCCAGCTAATTTTTTGTATTTTTGGTAGAGATGGAGTTTCATCATGTTGCTCAGGCTGAAGCTTCCCTTTTTTAAGTCTTAAGTATTTTTAAAGTATTAAGTAACTGCTACTCTAGAGCAAAATGGAGTAAAGCAGAAGGCAAGATCTCACTATGAGCTATTTATCAAATGACTTTGCAAAAGATACTCTGCTGAGGCTCCTTATCTAAAGACACCTTATGATAAGGTGTACATATAAGAGTAGGTAAAAAGTTAAACAGCATCAAGACACAAATGCAAAAGATGATAAAGGAGAGCCTATGATTACCACCACAAGAAAGGAATATTTAAAACAGGTTAAAATCCACTAAAACCCATTAACAAGCATGGCAAACTATAAAAATGATGAAGGGGAGACTGCATACAACCCCCAAAGAAGTTGCCTTGTTCTCATGCAAATCCTACAACTTCACTTCCCTCCCTCCCCTGGTGCTGATGTTCTAGATGTACCTCTTCTCTCTGCTCTGACAGTCTTGAACAATGCCTGCCCTTCCCCTGTCCCTGGCTCCCCAGACCTCCTGTACAGTTCTTGGCGTGGGCAGGGCTTTCGGCCTTCTCTGGCTTCTCTGGGGCAGCTGCCCACACCTTCACCCCTCAAAGCTCTCTGCCATGTCATGCTGCATCCCTGAGTGTTCAAGGAACGTAGATTTTTCATTGAGGCTGTATTGCCGATGGCCCATCAAATCACCTTTCTTGAAACGTTTATTTTAATAAATGCCTATGATTGGCCAGGCACGGTGGCTCATGCCTGTAATCCCAGCACTTTGGGAGGCCAAGATGGGCAGATCACCTGAGGTTGGGAGTTTGAGACCAGCCTGGCCAACATGTTGAAATCCCATCTCTACTGAAAATACAGAAGTTAGCTAGGCATAGTGGCCTGTGCCTGTAATCTCAGCTACTCAGGAGGCTGAGGTAGGAGAGTCTCGTGAACTCAGGAGGTGCAAGTTGCGGTGAGCCAAGATCATGCCACTGCACTCCAGCCTGGGTGACAGAGGAAACGCCATCTCAAATAAATAAATAAATAAATAAATAGATGCCTCTGATTATGTTTCTGTAGCATTTGGCTAACAGTCCCAATCCAAGGAGTGAGAGTGGGCTTCACTGTTCTCCAGCCACATTCCCTTCCTCAATAATGCTCATTTGATAAAATGTGGAGGATTATCTTTGGGGGTGGAGGTGACTGTACTAAAAAAGATTGCTTCATGAATTTTTATTTGTATAACGTGAGTGGGAGGGCTAAGCTCTCCTCTAACAAATACTCCTGTATGCAGGAAATTTGGGAGGAAATAACCCAAAGGCCTGTGGAAAATCCACATGAATTCTCAGCAGAGAATGGCCCTTGGGGTGTGTGGGTTTGCACATTCATGGTGGACAAGGCGGTACTTTGAAGGATTTTCCAGGCAACACTGGGAACTATGTCCTAAGAAATGGGCCAGTGTGAAAGTCTTTAGGAGGGTCTGCTAAAAATGTAAGCTTAAGAATGGTTGGCCCCAAATGGAGTCCCTTTCATTTTTTCTGCAGAGTTATTACATTTCTTTATAAACAACAATTAACTTGCCATTGGGAACAATGAACCTCTTTGCCCAATTTTAAACATGAAAAACAGGGATGTCGGGTGATGATTCTGGTTTTCTTTACCAGTTACTACTATTATTAAAAAGTACATTGCACCCAAGGTTGGAAGAAAGAGATGAAACATGTTCAATATTACAATACCTCCTTTTTACTTTGGTAAGTGGCATGTCTGAACTTAGATGAAAAGTCTTTCATCTCTTGTATATGTGTAGATAAATATTGCTATATGTATACCTGTGGTACCTTTATGTCCTCATATGTCTGCACTTAATGTAAAAATGAAACTTTACTGGTGTATAAGTACCCCACTGAAATAAATCTACTAAGTGTCAATGCGTACTTGGAAAATTATGAGTTCATGGATTATTCTGTGATTCTATTGTGTTGGTGTGGGGATAGATAGACCATATTTTACTCTGAGTAACTTACAAAGAACACTAAATAAGTACATCAGTAGTTACTGCTTTCCTTAATCAAGATATCAGATTATTAAATAAGTAATTAAGAGAATACACACACACAACACACATACATATTAATTGCTGTGGAAGAAAAGCCTTAAGAAATTGGGGTTCCAAAATGAATAGTTGGAGAATGTTTATTTTGAATGATAAGGACCTTGAGCAATTTCCTTACCCTCTCCGAGCCTCAGTTTTCTATTGTGTACTTGGGATAATAACACCTCTTAGAGAGATTGGGAGAACCGAATGACATAATTCACATTCAGTATATAAAACAGAGTCTGGCAAGTAGTAAATACTCAAAAAAATGTTAGTTTGTGTTATTACTATCAGCTGAATAAATCACTCTCTTATGGAGCAATTCTAATTTCAAGGTTAGGTATTTTCTGATGCAATATTTTAGGATCAGTTTTGTGACTTCATGTTAATGTCATTATTTTACTCCTTTATGTAGAGAGTACTTTATATTGCAGATTAATATACAACTTAGCATCTGAGTCAACAATCCTCTGAAACAAACAGATAACTGAGATTTTAGAAGATTTTCTTCATTTAAAGCATGGGTTTAATTTATAAAGAATTCTAACTATTTGTTATTCTATTTTGAGAACATATTTTGTTTTCATAATGGCAATCAAAAGGAAATAGGATTCAAATTCTGAAAAATTAATTGGAGACTTTCTTCTGGATAGCATCTATTTAATGAAGTGAGGAATCCCAAAAGTCACATCCCATATTCCTATCCTAATTATCCACAGTGAAATCCTAGTTTTTCAATAGGTCTGCATGGATCTTTCACACACTCTTCTTAAAACAAAGCTGTCAACCCCACATCACAATGCTACTATATATAATGACTTTACATAAAAGAATAGAAGCCAGCCATTTTTAGAAAATGCAGGTGCAATGTAAGCCCCTTTCTGCAAGAATGAACTTAGCTCAGTTTCCTTGGAATAACTGTAGACTTGAAACTGAAAACTTTATTAATGCCATTGTCTCCTTGTATCAGCAGGTTCCAGAGAGATTCCTGGAAGTTGCTCAGATCACATTACGGGAGTTTTTCAATGCCATTATCGCAGGCAAAGATGTTGATCCTTCCTGGAAGAAGGCCATATACAAGGTCATCTGCAAGCTGGATAGTGAAGTCCCTGAGATTTTCAAATCCCCGAACTGCCTACAAGAGCTGCTTCATGAGTAGAAATTTCGACAACTCTATTTGAATGTATGAAGAGTAGCAGTCCCCTTTGGATGTCCAAGTTATATGTGTCTAGATTTTGATTTCATATATATGTGTATGGGAGGCATGGATCTGTTATGAAATCAGCTGGTAATTCCTCCTCATCACCTTTCTCTCATTTTCTTTTGTTTTCCATTGCAAGGGGATGGTTGTTTTCTTTCTGCCTTTAGTTTACTTTTGCCCAAGGCCCTTAACATTTGGACACTTAAAATAGGGTTAATTTTCAGGGAAGAAGAATGTTGGCGTGTGTAAAGTCTCTATTAGCAATGAAGGGAATTTGTTAACGATGCATCCACTTGATTGATGACTTATTGCAAATGGCGGTTGGCCGAGGAAAACCCATGACACAGCACAACTCTACAGACAGTGATGTGTCTCTTGTTTTTACTGCTAAGAAGGTCTGAAAATTTAATGAAACCACTTCATACATTTAAGTATTTTGTTTGGTTTGAACTCAATCAGTAGCTTTTCCTTACATGTTTAAAAATAATGCCAGTGACAGATGAGCAGCTCACTTTTCCAAAGTACCCCAAAAGGCCAAATTAAAAAAGAAACATATTCACTAGCAAGCCTTTTCTAAGAAAAGAGGCAAACTCTGAAAATAGTACCAGTTTCTTCTGGAGGCAAAGCAATTTTGCACAAAACCAGCTCTCTCAAGATGAGACTGGAAATTCATACCTGGTCTTCTAGTCACCTCTCTAAACTCGACAATAGGTTCTTCTTCATAAGTGAGCTTACATCATTCTTCATAAAGAAAAATCCTATAACTTGTTATCATTTTGCTTCAGATACTAAAAGGCACTAAGTTTCAAATTTACACTGCTCAACTTTGTTTATATGCTTAAAAGGATTCTGTTTACTTAACACTTTTTTCCCCTAAAATGCTATTTTCTGAATACTTTCTTCCAGTAAGGAATAAAGGAAAGCCCAACTTGGCCATAAAATTCTTGCCTACACTAGAAGTTTGTTGACAGCTGTTAGCTGACTTGATCTTCATCTCCTAAGAGGAACACATACATTTTCACATGCAATGCCACACTCTCCTGATGGGTATTCAAAGTGGTGACAGTGTAACTCAGTGTTTCTTTATTTTAGGTATAACATTTTAAAGCAATTGATAATGCCTCTTCCAATTCAGAAGCTAGAATTGACCAAAATGTGAGAAGAGTGTATAGCATAGGAAAATTTGGGGTTAACCCAAAAGACACAATTCCAGCACACGTAAGAAAGCTAGCTGCTATTTTATGCTTTCTTCAATGGTTCTCCTCTTTTTCCTTTTTCTTTTTTCCCTGTTTTTCAATGATGTACAGTGTTCCATACTTGCATTGAAAAAAATTGTATGGCATTCACACTTTTTTTCTTAGGTGGGTTTTTGTGTGCAGATGCAGTAAGAATTCATTGTTCATCCTAAAACTGTTTTCCAGACCCCTCCTTCCCCTTAGGTAATTTGATATACACCTCCTAAAATGACACAGTAACAAATCTGGTATTTAGAACATATAGAACATAAATGCCATTTTTTAATTCAATTTTAATAAGAATTACATTTGACTTTGGAGAATACAGGTTTTGACCCATGTGACTGACTAGCTGACCCGATCGCTGTAATTTAACGTCATTTATAAATCTGCTGATGGACAGGAATGTATGAACTCAATTATTGTCAGCACAAAGCCTTAAAACCTGCTGACTTTAAATTAAACGGTGCAGTCCTATGATGCCCTACACCATCCAGGGGACTAACAGGGCCTCGCAGTGTGGACAGAGGGTGCAGCCGCATGGGCTGGGGCACCAGCCACTTCACTCTGCACCCGCGGCCTCACACGTCTCCCAGCTCACACTCTACTAATGCACAGAGTCATTAGATCCAATTTGTTATTTTTCTCACTTGCTTTAAAACAAAAACAAGTTTGGATAATCATGACATTGGAATAAAGTGGGAAGAAAAAAATCAATCAGCACAAAGTAGGGAAGTGATCCCAACTTGTAGTCACACTTTTCTGACTGGCTTTGTTTAAAAGAGTGTGGCCTTCCTTGTTCATGTCAGTACACCACTGGGTTTTTGCTGTTCCATGTAATTCATATCAACATTGTGTTGCCATTTGCAAGGTAAAAGGCAAAGCTGTAGTGTATTCACCTATGTAGACAGATTGCTAGGTATCTTTTTGATCTGGGGCGAGTTCAATATTGATTCCAGACTTATTTGGATTTTTTTAGTATTATTTTCCCCTCCCTTCTAATTTAAATAGACAAATTAAGCAAAAGTGTGTGTTCGCAACCAAATGTTGATGCCCTTATCTACTGATAATATCCTCTCAATGTTCACTGAGGCATAGAAATTATTTCAGAGTAGAAATTGCAGCATGAGGATAAACTCACCTCTTTGTTCTGAAAATAGAAATTTATCACTATGCTTTCTGGTGGTTTTCCCTCTCAAAATAAAAATCGTGTGCCTCCCAAGTGCACTGGAAAATGACAAAAGCCTGTCTCTCCAAATTCCTATTTAACAGTTTGATTTTTTTTTTAAATCACCATCTTTGAAATCTTAGCTCAACTCTCACCAAGAGAAAATTGGCTACTTGGGAGAAAGTTAACTTTCTATGGTGGGAGGGTGAAGGATGAGGGACAGTTTACATAGGAAAAGAAAAAAAAAAGTCTAAAATCCATGTTGAAAAACCACACTACCACTTATTTTCTGCTAACCCTAAATTATTTTTGCGTATACGCTTGAGGTTATAGTCTGTGCCTAGACCTAAAATGCACCAGCGGGGGGGATTTTAAAAAATCCTTCAAAATACCAGTTTTTTCCCAACAAGTACAATTGTTCTTGTGCCTTCTGTGGCTTTCGATTTCATCTTTTTGACTTTATTTCCAATTACTACAGCTGCAATAAACACTAGATTTTTTTTCTGGCTGTTTGACATAACGTTGATAGCTATGCATATTTTGTGTCTTTTTAAAACAAAGCGGGAGAATACGTTTTTGAAGAAGAGAATTTTTAGAACAGTTTGATACCGCAAATTATTTTTTCCTCAATTGTTTGAGCAGCATTCGAGTTTTGAAAATTCTTGTAGAAGCCAATTTTTTGTAACTGTGGTGCAAATCTTGTGTTTTCTTAGCCTAATGAAAAGTAGTATAGAAGCAATATTTCATACCATGTGCTATATATGTGTGTGCAGATGTGTGAACATAAAAGCACATACACACATATACACACATGTAAAAATATACATATATATATATGCGTGTGAAGTGGAAAGCTTACCTTTTCCTATCTAGATTTAAGAACCTATTTTAGACATTTGTTATGTTTTGTGAAAAGAATGTTCTATTTGCAACAAAACATTTAATTCTTACTGTATCTCTGGCTGTTTAATGAGGACGTTTCACATTAACTGGTAAAACACGTGGAAGATGTTAGAATGTAGTAATTATTTAAGTAAACGTTCACCCACATATTCCTGAAGTTTGCTTTGTGCCTCCGAGTATTATTTAATTAAAGTGTTTTATGTTTGCAGAATCTTTGTTACTGTACTAGGGATGTGGGTGAATATCATTTAAAAAAAATTTAAAACAAAAAAAAAGCAAAACAAAAACACTAAAGCAAGAGGGGAACTTTTATAAAGCAATGTAAATATTTAACCTCATGGCTGTCATTATGTAAGACATGAGATTTTAATAAATAACTACATTCTCACGACATCTGTCGAATTTACTAGGAACACTACAGTGACTGTACAGACAGTTGAAAGCATTCTTGAAAATCCTGCTCTCTCCTTTTAAAAGTTAACAATCTCTTTTATCAGATGTCAAGGGCAAGGGTAATGCAGTTTCTGTAAATTTATGAAATTTCTTTTTCTATGTACATGAAGACATTTAGTAACACCCCCCTTCCCGTGCGCGCACATGGGCATGCAGGCACGCGCGCGCGCACACACACACACACACACACACACATTGTCATAAAGCTAATGATTTGGGGGCTTTAAAAAATAGGATGGCCTCCAGGAACAATCATAAATTTATGAAAGAAAGAGTAGTTTACAGACTCCCCTGAAAGAAGCAGTGTATATGTGAAGACAGTGCAAAAATCTCTTTGCCATGTATATTATAGCGTATTCATTGGTGTGAATAGTACAAATGTTTCCTTCTGGTACAAACTCTGTGTTTGCAAATTACAAGAAGCATTGTTTTCAAAAAGCTCCCCTTAAAAAATGTAACTGATTTATATGAGTAAGCAGTTACCGTATTGCACTTAAATGTTATGTTGAAGGAAATGCAGTTTTGTTTTCTGTAGATCTGTTGGTTGTAAACCATCTATAAAACTAAAGCTAAAATGCTCATATTCAGAGCTGGGATCAAAACTGGTATTTAACCTTTGCATCTTCTTATAATTATCCTTCTAAGAATATAACACAATGTGGAAGTGTCTGGACTTTGAGTCTTTTCACTGAGCCCTCTCTCAAATCTGACACCCCCTCAAAATGCACAAACATAAGCAGAAAAGGCAAACAAGCTTAACTTCTTTTATGAAAATGTATTCATTCTGTATTTTTTTAATATTCAATTCCCCTAAAAAGGGGGAGAAAACATTTTAAAATTGTATATTACCACTTCAAATTTAGAACTAAGAAAAAAATGTATTTGGGATTGGTCTCAGTGCTACCTAGAAGAATCAAAGGTCATGGCTTCCCTCAATATTGTCCCAGCCATTTCTCATATGTATATAGTATAAACCGTGACAAAACACTGCCTTTATATTATTTAGCAATATGTTGTAAATAGCATTATTAAGCTCTTTTTTGTAATAAAGACCCTTTGATTTGAATATAGTACAATAACTGAACTGATAAAGTCAATTTTTGATTTTTGTTTGTTTTTTTTTAGCTAGAGGCAATTTCAATTGTGAATTTTTGTTGTTGTCTATTGTTCTGAAGACTTTGCATAATTTATTGGTTTAATTTATCCTAATTTATTTGATGAAGGTGTACAATTTTGTATTACCAAGGATGTACTGTAATATTAATTGATATGATAAACACAATGAGACTCCCTGTCCATATTAAAAAGAAAATAAAAAGGTGCAGTAGACAATTGATTTTAAAGGAAAAGTTAAAAAATTAGTTTGGCAGCTACTAAATTTTAAAACAGGAAAAAAAAAAGTTGTTGTGGGGAGGGTGGGAAAGGGGTTTTACTTTGTGTGTTTTAAGCTTTTGTATACTCTCCAAACTTTTACCTTTTGCTTTGTACCACTTAAAGGATACAGTAGTCCAATTGCCTTGTGTGCCTTCCATCTCCTCTTAAACTGAATGTATGTGCAGTATATATGCAAGCTTGTGCAAAATAAAATATACATTACAAGCTCAGTGCCGTTTGATTTTCTTAAAGAATGAGTGACTTTTAATTTTTGGACCTGTATCCAATTGTAGAACAGTAGGCGTATGGAGATTTTCTTTCTCTACAATTCTTAATTCTGTTAGCCTAAAGTGCAACTCCTAGAAACAACATTTTTTACTTTAGATGCTTGGAATAATTGCTTGACTTTCTCTCTCAGAAACATCTTCTTTCAGGCTTAACTTTATTTAGCCCTCAAACTTAAAAAAAAAAAAAAAAAAAAAAAAAGCTTCAGCTCAAAGTAATATTTTACTCTTAATTCAACAATTGTTAATGTTGAATGATTCTAAGAACAACAAAAGATGTTCCCAAAAGTCACAGAATGGCAAATACATTACTTAAAATATGGGGATTCAGGGCTTGCACTGTTCTTACTGTGGATGAACTCAGAACTAAGTACTAATGCAAATTTTCAAAACCTTTCTAAAATGTTTCTCTTGACATGACTGGCAGCATGTTCCGTACTAAGAGCATTGGTTGTATGGCTATTGAACATTTCTTTTATCTATTTCACTTTGTTTTAAAATCATGTCTCCTTTATTCTTAAATTACGAACAAGAGGAACTAGCAGAAATCACCTGCTATTGAGATTGACTCTATTATCCACCACTCACTGCAGCTGTGCCTTGCTTGTGTCTGTACATGCTGTTGCAGACTGAGTCTTCATCATCTCTCAGATTTCTTCTTTTGCTTTCCCCTTAATGATGAAAACTTTATATTTTGACCCTATTGACACAAGGGTGCCTGAAGTCAATGCAATATTAAAACTTTATTAAAGGATAATAGCATTTTTCCACTTTCAGCTCTTTTTCCTATCAACGGCACATATTTAAATTCTAGTTTTCCTAACTAACTTGTGCAAAAGAGCATACCTAAGTCCTTCATGCCAAAATATTCATTCCCTGATTGGAAAAAAATATTCCTTCCTTCCACTATCTCTTCTTGGAAGGGAAAAGGCATTTGTAGGAATGTAGTGACTCCTCCATCTTCTTGTACTTGACAGTTATCTGCTTTATACCAGATTGGATCATTTCCATAGGCCCAAATCACTAAGAGGTTACAGCAGGTAGAAATGTTTTCTGGTAGGAGGTTTATTAAAAATATACCTTAAAGCCCTTACTTTTGTGACTCTAAATTAACTGGTGTCATTAGTCTGGTCACCTTCAACACTGATCTGAGCCGTCATCACAAACCCTGTTCCACACGCATGTCAGTGTGACCAGTGCCCTGGTATAAGCTTCTCAAACTCACAATAAAGAAAAGATTGGTTTTATTCATTTTTCTCTCCATTAAAGTAATTTTTTAAATTAACAAGTTTTTCCTTAAAAACAAGGCTAAAAATCAGCACATATTTACAATTAATTTGTTAATACATGCGGAGGTGACATACAGATGCCCCTGAATAAAAGTCATAGAAATACATCAAACGTTTGTCATGTACTGCCAAATTCTGGGGTCTATGAACATTCCTGAATTTTAAAAGGCATAAAATACAAGAGAAGGATGTACAAAGGAAAATGGCAGATACATTTTAGAAAATAACAGATACAATAACTAAACAAATTTATGAAAGATTACTGAAGAAATAAATGGTGCTCTACTCCCTCACCAAAGATATAACCCTTTGGTAGAAGGAGGCTTTACATTGGGATAAAAAGCTAAAAAGTAGCTTTTGAAACTAAAGAAGTCATCAAGAGAGCATTGCTTTGGGTGTTAGGAGACCTGTCTCCAATCCATTCAATTCTAAAACTTTTTACACAGCCTACCCAGAGAAAGCTAAGCAAGTCACTTAATGCTTCAGTGTCTCAGGAGAATTGAAATAATTATGAGAGCTAAAGGATTGCTAGACTCAGTGTGTTCACCATGTTGACTTTCACCAAAGGATTCCTATCTGCCAGGAAAATGGTGTGTTAGGATGTTTTTGTTTCTCATGAGAAGGCAATTTAAGTGACAAGGGCAAAATTCTGAAGATAGCCAAATGTGACTCTAGATCCTTCTCTCTCTGTTCATGATTGGTTCTCTCTTGGGTAAGTGTCCCTGCTTCTTGCCAAGCATCTGGTGCTCTTGGGTTGCCCCAGCCCTCCCTCTGTTCACAGCAACAAGCCGTCTACCAAAGTTAACATTAAGATATCACTGACTTGATATGTTTCTCTTACCACTGGTACATTCATAAAAAGCTAAGCAGTGTACAAGAATACATTTTTACTGCTTCTGTATTACGTCTGAGGTCACCTGAATGCGAGTGATTGTGGACTGGAGGCCTTCCCTACCAAACATCAGGCCAGGCTTTTTGAATGGTATTGCTCCTGGCTGCATCTTGCCAAAAGGTGGTATGGTCTGTCAAAGCATTTCTGTCTCCCAGGCCTTCTTCCCCTCTGTTTCCAGGACTGACTTCCTGCCCATGATCATAGAGTCCTTCTACATCCCCCCAAAAATCATTCATAAGAACTCAGAGGAGGAGGTACACTTCTCCACTAAAGCCTGGTTCGTTTTTCTGGTTTCAAAGAAAAATTATTATCACTGAAGATATTTCAGAGATAACCTAACCCCGTGGCTTTTATTCCCTAGATCTCTAGAGAAATGTAGTTATTATCTCAGAGGCCACAAGATTAGGACCTCAACAAAAGGAGCTTCATCTTTATATTGAGGTATAATAAAATATTCATTTAATAAAAAGAGTTCTCTGCTTAAAACAGTGATCTCTTTGAGTGTAATGAAACAGATTTCTATGTATGAATGTGAGTACTAAGTAACAAGTAATTCTACCAAACCTTCATTTAAAGAAAGGAGTTCTCTGCTCAACAACACAACTTAATACTCTCATTGGGTAGGGTAAGAGATCTTTAAGGATGAACAGGAAAATTAAAACAGATAATAACACATGTGAGTTCTATCAAACCTTTAAAAAAGAGACTAGTTTTGCACCATGGTAACAGCATAGAGCCTGGCACCTGGTTTGTACTGAATCTCTATTCTCTTTCTTCTCTTCCAGTCAGTGGCTTTAGTTACCTTGCCATGTTGTTTTAAGTTGTGATCTAAGAGCTTAAACACCCACACCCATTCCAACTTCCCAGGACATGCAAATTTTGAAGAACACAGAAGTGCAGCAGGAACTAAACACTTCTGTCCTACTCTTGCCATTTCCCCAGGCCCCTGCCTTCAGCCTCAGGCCTATAGCTGCTGTGGCCACACCTTCCGCCAGCCATGCTTGCCTAGGCTCCAGGATAAGAGTGGGACAGCTTAGAAAGATTAAGGTGCCACAGCACACTGAAACAGAATCACTTAGGCTGCCTCAATCCTGGCAAAGGGGAGGGTATTATTTGCAAAGCCCCCTGCTGAGTCTCCCAGGTGCTAGCTAGACAGGCTCAGGAGATAGTTTGGCAGTCACCCTGGAAAAAATGCCTGTGTCTCTGCAAATAAATCTGCCAGTGTAGAAAGCACTGGGTTTTCCCCAGTGCTTGTGCAAATAGTACTCTGTGCTTTGCTGGTATTGGAAATTCCTTGGTATAAGTAGCTCTAGACCACGAAAATTGAAGTTATGGATTTCTTGTCATTGTTGTTACCCTTGACCTGTTGGGAAATAATTCCCCAAATCAATGGTCATACTTCCGATTATTCACAATGGAAAAATCTTCAGTAACCAGAAAGAAAAAAAATAAATGTGTTCCCTGAATTCCCCTTCACGGCTCAGCAGCTGACAGTAAGACTGAGCAAGTCTTGAAGTCTGGCACAAAAGAAGGTAGATGTGCATGTGTCCAAGCATAATATGAGCATGGGCATCTGAGTGTAGTTATCTCCTGCTAGAAAATTTCATGAACAACATATAGTTTACCAATGGAGCATTACTGATGTCTTTTCTTCACTTAACATCTAGGAGTTTGTAGAATCAACAGTGTGGTTACATATGTGAAAAATCTCAGTAAAGTGGATACATTTTTAAGCAAAATACAGGTATCAATATTTACTCCAGAAGCAAAAATCTTTAAGAGAATCAAGGTCGTAGAAGAAAATTTTAAAGTTACTCTGAAAACAAAACAAACATCAAATTAAAACTCCTCTCTTCTCCCCAAAGGCACCTGGCCTTCAGAGTTTTATGGGTGAATTCTATCAACTATTCAAAAATAAGTTACATTGTATAAATAGTACACATATTACACATATATACAGGATTTATACACATATGTGCACTGTTTATATATAACTCAATTTCTTTATAAAGTCCACATGTATTAATGTAAATACAAAACATAATCAAATCCAGTCCAGCAGCATATATAGTAAAAATAATATTATACTACAAATAGGGCTCATTACTTGTACCAAGCTGATTTGAAGAAAGATCTGAACTTGCTTCTAAGTGAAATGCAGGAGAAAGTTTCTTGATAGATTGATTTGCCTTTTCTAACATCTAATAATGGTGAAAGCAAATATTTCTTTTCTAGGCTGTCAGGTATCTGCTACTGGGCAATCACTATGTGCTACTGTCTTCTAATTTTTTATTTTACTAAGGCCAAAAAGCCTTTGCTCTTTCAGCCATTTTAGTTTGAAAGGTTGCCTAACTCAGAGGCCCTATCTTACTTGAACATATCTTTTTTGGAACTCTGAGTTTTTGGAAAAAGCCAGATTCATCTCGTGCAGCTTTAAGGACTTCCCTCAGTAACTCAAATAAAGAAGAATTAAAAAAAAAAAATCCAGCAAAGTAATACCAATTAAAGATAGGCCATTCATTCTACATAAACGGAATCATGATATTTTTATTTTGTGAAATATTGAATTAAAATTAAAACCTATTTGCTTACATTCTAAAAGGAAAGGATAAGTAGGGTAAGTGTTGAGTTGGGCAGTGCTGACCCCAAGCAATTTGATAAAGCTTATGAGAGTTGCCATTATAGGCAACAGGACTCTTTGGCAGAAATAATACATGAAATGTGTCTCCTTGTTTTTAATATTTTAATTTTTTTTCAGCTTATCAGCTATTGTAAGTATTAGTGTATTTTATATGTGGCCCAGTACAATTCTTTTTCTTTCAATGTGGCCCAGGGAAGCCAAAATATTGGACACCCCTGGCTTAAGCTTTAGGCCTTGATTCCTTTGGTGCTAAAACTTTTGAAACTAAAAACACTCTTTTTATTCTGCACACAAAAAAGCCATGCTCTAGCAAATTAAAAGCCTTGATTTTCAATACTATTTTCTCAACACTGAGTTTTAAGACCCTATTTAGATATTTAAGTGGTCAAAACCTTGATTTCTTTGTTCCCTGCATTTCCTGTATGCATCCCTTCTAGAAACAGGGCTTGCCCATGACTGAATGGGGAAGAGTCACAAATAACTGGAGTCTGAAGCAGGCGGGCCTCCATTAATAAATCTACATTTTATGCTGCATGGTCAGCAATAGTTATTACAGGTTTATACGTAGTAACGGAAAATTGTAGACAAACCAAATATCATCAGCAGGTGAAGTGTTGAAATAAATTGTGTGACTTTATGCCTTTTTAAGGTGAACTCAAATTGGGTAGAACTAACCCTAAGAATAATTGTTTCCCTGTTGTGTCACCACAACCACTCCAAAATTATACCTGCTTTAAAAAAAAAAAAAAGTTTTATTTGTGCTTTTAGGTGTAAATTTGTATTTTGATTCCATGATTTGTGGACTATTATGCATCAATTAAAAGTTTGAGATTGAGCTATAGCTATGAAGTGAAGTGGAAAGTTATTCATAATATATTGTGGGGTTTGAAAAGTAAATATAGAAATATTTTTAGATAACATAACTCCACTGTTGTGCTTTTTAAAAAGTTGATATATCATCTGGGCATGGTGGCTCATGCCTGTAATCCCAGCACTTTGGGGAGGCCAAGGCAGGTGGATCACCCACGGTCAGGAGTTCAAGACCAGCCTGGCCAACATTGTGAAACCCCATCTCTGCTAAAAATACAACAATTAGCCAGGTGTGACGGTGCACACCTGTAATCCCAGCTACTCAGGAGGCTGAGGAACAAGGATCACTCGAACCTGGAAGGCAGAGGTTGCAGTGAGCTGAGATCATGCCACTGCACTCCAACCTGGGCGACAGAGCGAGAGTCCGTCTCAAAAAAAAAAAAAAAAAGTGATATATCTTTACGTGTATCTACAAAGCGCGCGCACACACACACACACGCATGCATGCACACAATATGTAAGAACACACCACATCATAATAAATGTCATTTCTACATGATCCTATATCTAGAAAACCCCATCATCTCAGCCCAAAAGCTTCTTAAGCTGATAAGCAACTTCGGCAAAGTCTCAGGATGCAGAATCAATGTGCAAAACTCACAAGCTTCCTATACACCAACAATAGACAAGCAGAGAGCTAAATCATGAATGAACTCCCATTCACAACTGCTACAAAGAGAATAAAATATCTAGGAATACAGCTAACGAGGGAAGTGACGAACCTTTTCAAGGAGAACTACAAACCACTGCTCAAGGAAATCAGAGAGGACACAAACAAATGGAAAAACATTCCATGCTCATGGATAAGGAAGAATCAATATAGTGAAAATGGCAATGGCCATACTGCCCAAAGTAATTTATAGATTCAATGCTATTCTCATTAAACTACCATTGACATTTTTCACAGAATTAGAAAAAACTACTTTAAAATTTATACGGAACATAAAAAGAGCTCATATAGCTAAGATGATAATAAGCAAAAAGACCAAAGCTGGAAGCATCACACTGCCTGACTTCAAACTATACTACAAGGCTACAGTAACTAAAACAGCATGGTACTGGTACAAAAAGCAGACACATAGACCAATGGAACAGAACAGAGAACTTAGAAATAAGACTGTACATCTGCAATCATCTGATCTTTGACAAACCTGACAAAAACAAGCAAGGGGGAAAGGATTTCCTGTTTAATAAATGGTGCTGGGAGATCTGGCTAGCCATATGCAGAAGATTGAAACTGGACCCCTTCCTTACACCTTACACAAAAATTAACCCAAGATAGATTAAAGACTTAAATGTAAAACCTAAAACTATAAACACCCTAGAAGAAAATCTCGGCAATACCATTCAGGATATAGGCATGGGAAAAGATTTCATGATGAAAACATTGAAAGTAATTGCAACAAAAGCAAAAATTGACAAATAGGATCTAATTAAACTAAAGAGCTTTTGCAAAAGAAACTGTCATCAGAGTAAACAAATGACCTAAAGAATGGGAGAAAAATTTTGCAATCTATTCATCTGAAAAAGGTCTAATATCTAGAATCTACAAAGAACTTAAACAAATTTACAAGAAAAAAACAATCAACCCCATTATAAAGTGGGCAAAGGACGTGAACAGACACTTCTCAAAAGAGGACATTTATGCGACCAACAAACATATGAAAAAAAATGTTCAACATCACTAATCATTAGAGAAATGCAAAGCAAAACCGCAATGGACTCCATCTCATGCCAGTCAGAATGGAGATTATTAAAATGTCAAGAAACAACAGATGCTGATGAGGCTGTGGAGAAATAGGAACACTTTTACAATGTTGGTGGGAACATAAATTAGTTCAACCATTGTGGAAGACAGTGTGGCAATCCTTCAAAAACCCAGAAATACCATTTGACCCAGCAATCCCTTTACTGGGTATAGTCCCAAAGGAATGTAAATCATTCTGTTATAAAGATATATGCACATGTATGTTCATTGCAGCACTATTCACAATAGCAAACACATGGAATCAACCCAAATGCCCATCAATGATAGACTGGATAAAGAAAATGTGGTACGTATACACCATGGGATACTATGCGGTCATAAAAAGGAATGAGAACATGCCCTTTGTATGGACATAGATGGAGCTGGAAGCCATTATCCTCAGCAAACTAACACGGGAACAGAAAACCAAACACTGTATGGATATGTATCACTTATAAGTGAGAGTTCAACAATGAGAACACATGGACACAGAGGGGAAACACACACACTGGGGCCTGTCAGAGATGGGTTGGGGAAAGAAGAGTATCAGGATAAATAACTAATGCATGCTGGACTTTATACCTAGGTGATGGGTTGGTAGGTGCAGCAAACCACCATGACACACATTTACCTATGTAACTGCACAAGTATCTTGGAACTCAAAAGAAAATAATTTAAAAATAAATAAATAAATGTCATTTCTGAGTAGTAGGGATAGGCAAGGAAGAATTTAGGTAAGAGTTTAGTTTTTACATTTACTTTATGCATTTCCAAAGTGTTTGAAATTTTTTAGCAGGCAAGCACAGCTTTTGTTTCCAGGAAGCATATTAAGAGACAAGAGCAGAGAAGCAGTGGGGCAGGGTTTGGGGGTGAATGTACCCTTCACTGTCAGAGAGGAAACAAGATTCTGGCCTGGATACATGTATCCCCTTGTCTAGTTTGTGCTAGCCCAGGGGCAGTCTGCACTGACCAGCTTGCCTCAGCCATCGGCCATCGGAGACTCCACCTGAAGAAGGCAGGAGGGAGCAGTGACACAGTTACTGGCTTGGGCTATGGAGTCAGACAGACCTGCATCTGAAGCCTAGTCCATGACTTGCTCACTTGTCAGTCTCTTTGAGTCATAGTTTGTTCTTTTATGAAATAACACCTACTCTTCAAACTGAGTAATAAATGAGATGTGCTGTGGGAGGTACCTGGTGTAATGGCATGTGCTTAGTAGAGGGTAGAGGAAGAGGAAGTCGGATAGGACAAATTACTGTTAACCTTGAGGAGTGCACCTGCAGGGTGGTCACTAGCATTTTAAATGCCACCGTTGGTGTCTTATTCCTTTTTTCCTGTTTTTCTTCAATTTAGTAGCCCAAATCAACCCACAGTGTGCACCTGGTAAAGGAGGCAAGCAGAATACGTGAACAGGAGTGAGCTATGTGCCCTGTCCTCAGAAGGTGAAAGCTCCCAATGGGTGTACGCGTATGTGTGTTACAGATGGGAGGGAGGGCATCAAATACACACATCGTAATGCTGTGTTGTGCTGTTCTCAGTGTGGTCGTGGGTTTGCAGTTCTTACCATGGTTAAGGGAAAAGTGGAGTAGAGTGGGGAAAGATGCAGAGGAACTTTATTTGGGAAGATGGGGGTTCATGGTAAGTAATCAGAAAAGAAATTAACTTGCAAAACAGATGGCACAAAAATCCCGCTCTGAGTTTGGGTAGAGGGCAAAATGGGAGAATGGAAGGAGATGGTGAAGAAGGCACACTCTACTGCTGAAACTTGCTGTTGCTTTGGGCTTAGTGAGAATGAACACTCACACTACTGGGAATTGGAGCCTTGGGCAGAGCATGTACAAAGGCAGAGCTGGAAGGCAGAGGAAATCTGGGCCACCCACGCCCACACCTGCCCTGACCTCTCACCCTGAAGCCTCAGGAAAGGGAAAATCGATGTGCTCACGAAGTGCAGGAGCCCAGGGTTTGGGGTTGGAATTTGACCCATGCGGAGTGTTTACTGATCTGGAGATGGATAGGCTCAAATGAGCTCATCTTTATCTTGAGAGGAAATTAGGCAGCCCAGACCCAGACAAAGCCACGTTTTATTCAATGAAAATTTACCACCACCCCACCCTCCCAATGCACACAATATTACATGAAACATCTGCCTAAGTAACCTAGTCTCCAAAGGTTGGTTCTGAAAGATCAACAAATAGGGACTTAGGAGCTTAGAGAAAAACAACAACAACAAAAAGTTATTTCAGAATATCTTACATTTACCCCTCATGCTGATCTGTATCCTCTTTTTTTTTTTTTTTTTTTCACAGTTTGCAAATATTGACTAAGTTCAAGGGCAGTGGTATAAGGTCTAACTTCAGAGTTAGCATGAGGTGAAATACTTAAGATGGTGCAATCCTGTCCTAATGAAGAACATATTAGATCCCAAGGTTGGTTTATGGGCAGTTCTTGTTCTTGTCCCAGTTGATATTTGTTTTATCAAGTCAGGAACTATTTTTGTCATCATTGTTAATCTTCCTCTTGCCAGATCTGTTTTGGCCGAGGGCATGCACTTGAGGTATGTTAGAAGAATGGAGTGCAGTATTGTGGGAAAGAATTATCACTAATTCTGTCTGCCTACAGCTTCCTCGGCCCTGTTCATTTGATCTCAATTACCTAAACAAAATTGTAGATGGAAAGTCCTGCAAGTCCATGACCTGGTTCCAGAAAGTAGATTTTTGAGATGAAAGAGCAAGATCACAGCATTCCCATGATGACAATAGGTCTTTGTTATGTCGGAAAGAATTTTGATTTGTCCATCAGGGGTGATCTTGACAGAATATTTTGCCAATAAAGAAGTCTACCACTAAACGGGTAGGTCCAACTCCATTAGGCTCATCTTTGGCCTCAATATTATGCAGATTTTGCCTCAAGGATTCCTGAGACCTGGCCTAAGATGTCTGGTAGTTCGAGCTTTGACTAGAATGAGCTGGCATTTCTGACCCATGGGCTTTGGAGGAACACAGATCCTGGCTCAAATCTTGATGTCTCCAAGCCTCAGTTTCTTCATGTATGAATATAATCATGACAATGTTCTCCTTGCAAGATTATCATGAGGATTAAATGTGGTATTGTATCTGAAATCATTCAACGCAGTGCCTGTTGCCTAAAATGGGATTAATATGTTCTAGTGTCCTTCCTTCCGCTCAACCACTCCAGCTGCTGGTGTATCCCCTTTCTCTGCTGCATACATTTGACACAGTGGAACAAGGCCAGTAATGCTTGAGGGGATACCATCCTAGTTACAATGAATAGAGAAAAGGAAAGGCTGAAGAATGTTCAGAATATCAATATTCACTTTAAACTTGTCTAAGAGTAAATTATTGGAGCTCCACTGACATTTGAAAGAATGCAAATATCTAAATAAAAGTATAGTTGTGTGACTGCTTCCTAGACCTGGACACAGCTCCACCCCTAAAAGAAAATCTCCATATGGAGACCTTTGTTTGGGGAGAATTTTAATCTAAAAATCATAGAGATTATCACAATATTCTTTTGAGTATTAATAAAAGGACTCAGTTACCCAATGAAGTGATGGGTCCCCAGATAATTTGTTCAAAGGAGAGGTGATGTTCTTTTAGTCTCATAGCAGCTTCAGCTGCTATGTCCCACGTAGAGTTCTACCCATTAACATCTCTTGTTCAAGGTATCACATCTAAAATTTTGAGTAGTTTATGCAACATTTAGCGATTTCCTCTCTTAGCAATGGTTGGAATTCACCATGCTATATCCTCCTTTTGGGTATCCTGAACTCTCCAAATTGTCTCAAAACAAACTTGCTTTTTAACATTTAGATTATACAGCTATTTACAAAGTAGATGGTCAAACACACTAATATACACCTTTAGTATAAACCAGTATTCAAAGATTCTAATAGCAATAATTATTTCCATATTCAATGCAGTCAAGTCTTCAGTGTATCCAAACTGGTCACAGAGAAGTTTAGTATGAACAATACAGCACTGAAAATGTACAGTATTTATATTTGACTTTGGCAATCAAACACACCAACCTTGAGAGGAAATAACATATTTCTGACTCTAGCCTTTGTTTCTCCACTCTTGGTACTTCCCAATATCACCAGAGCTAGAATGGAGGAAGAAATGGAAAAAAAACCCCAAAACTCTGGAGGATACTTTTTGTTTTGTTTTGTTTTGTTTTCTCGAGATGGAATCTTGCTCTGTCACCCAGGCTGGAGTGCAATGGCGTGATCTCAGCTCACTGCAACCTCCACCTCCCAGGTTCAAGTGATTCTCTTGCCTCAGCATTACCAGTAGCTGGGATTAAAGGCACATGCCACCATGCCTGGCTAACTTTTTGTATTTTTAGTAAAGACAGGGTTTCACCATGTCGGCCAGACTGGTCTCAAACTCCTGACCTTGTGATCCACCTGCCTCAGCCTCCCAAAGTGCTAGGCTTACAGGCATGAGCCACGGCGCCAGGCTCTGTAGGATACTTAATAAATATTTGGAGAATTAATGTGTATTTCAATCTACTTTTTCTATGTGTTAGCAATAAAGAACTAGAATATCCAATGGAAATAAAATAGTAACTAAACCTATAAAATATTAGGAACAGAGCTATAAATAAACAACTAGAACATATAATGGAAATAATATAGTAACCAAACCTATAAAACATTAGGAATAAAGCTATAAAACTGTAAAGCCATAAAGAAGACCTAAAAAATGGACACAGACAATAATGATAAGAATAATAATAGTAACTAACATTTATAATGTTCTTTTAACTTGCCAGGAATTCTCTCAGATTTTTACACAGGTGATTTCTTTAATTTTCTCGGAAATTTCATAAGGCAGTTAACACTACTATCATTTCTTTCTTTCTTTCTTTCTTTCTTTCTTTCTTTATTTCTCTTTCTTTTCTTTCTTTCTTCTTTCCCTCTTTCTTCTTCTTCTTTTTTTTTTTCTGAGATGGAGTTTTGCTCTTGTTGCCCAGGCTGGAGTGCAATGGCATAATCTCGGCTCACTGCAACCTCTACCTCCTGGGTTCAAGTGATGCTTCTGCCTCAGCCTCCCAAGTAGCTGGGATTACAGGCATGTGCCACCACGCCCAACCAATTTTGTTTGTAGAGACATGTTGGTCAGGCTGGTCTCAAACTCCCAACCTCAGGTGATCCGCCCTCCTCAGCCTCCCAAAGTGCTGAGATTACAGGTATGACCCACTGTGCCCGGCCTATCATCATTTTTCAAAACAAGCAACCTGGGACATATTGAGATAAGGTAACTTTTTTAATGGAAGCATGCAAAATGATAAATATGCTTATTTTTCCTAATTTACTCAATAACTTTACTCTGCAAATTAATGCAATGAATTTACTCTATAAATCAAAGTAATCATAGTCAAATTTTAGAGGACTGTTTACAGATCTTAGCACAACTATTCTCACGTTCACGAAAAGAGAAAATGCTTTAAACAAAACCCAAGAAAACAGTGGTAAAAAAGAAAATCAATTTAAAAAGTATTAAAATGATATTAAAGTTTAAAAAGGTTGTCAGAGATGCTCAATTACTTACAACAGAGCCTGACACATAGAAGACACTCAATAAATATTTGGAGAATTAATGTATATTTTTATCTTTTGTTTCTATGATTTGCCCCAATAGATATAAAAACAAAATGTATAATCACAGTAATTAAATATGTATTATTAATACAAGACTTGAGGGAAACAGTTCAAGGAAGCAGATTAGAAAATCCAGAAACAGGTTGGGCGCAGAAACAGATTGGGCACAGTGGTCACACCTGTAATCGCAGCCCTTTGGGAGGCCGAGGTGGAAGGTTTGTTTATGGCCAGGAGTTCAAGACCATCCTGGGAAACATAGCAAGGAGGCTCTATCTCCACAAATAGATAAATAAATAAATAGCCAGGTCTGGTGGTGCACATGCACCCCTGTAGTCCCAGCTACTCGGGAGGCTAAAGCAGGAGGATCGCCTAAGTCCAGACGTTTGAGGTTGAAGTGAGCCATGATCATGCCACTGCACTTTAGCCTGGGTGACAGAGTAAGGCCTTATCTCTAAAAAGAAAAGAAAATCCAGAAACAAATACAAGTAAACACAGAAACTTAGTCTATAATACAGATTACTTTCCATTCAGGAGGGAAAAATAAACCATTCAATAAATAGCATAGGAATAATTTGCTAATGATATCAAATAAAGTCAGCTTCACACTTCATGACACATACAAAAATAAATTATTGACAGACAAAAGGTTGAAAATATATATTCAAACACACAAGCACACACACATATAACACATACATGAACCTTCTGGAAAACTAGTTTTATTACCTTGCAGTTTAGAAAACATTTTAAGCAAAATAAAACCTAGAAGCCATAAAGAAGTGAAATAAAAGATATGGCTACATGAAAGTTACTTCTCAGCAACAATAACAACAAAAAGCATGGGAAAAGTTAGAGAAAATAAGCAGAGATAAAATATATATTAAGTATATATAAACTATCAAGTCTTAATACATTAAGTGTACTTATAAGTCAATTAAAACACTACCTGCTGGGCGCAGTGGCTCACGCCTGTAATCCCAGCACTTTGGGAGGCCGAGGCAGGCGGATCACGAGGTCAGGAGATGGAGACCATCCTGGCTAACATGGTAACACCCCGTATGTACTAAAAATAAAAATAAAAATAAAAAATTAGCCAGGCATGGTGGTAGGCCCCTGTAGTCCCAGCTACGCCGGAAGCTGAAGCAGGAGAATGGCATGAACCCAGGAGGCGGAGCTTGCAGTGAGCCGAGATCACGCCACTACACTCCAGCCTGGGCGACAGAGCGAGACTCTGTTAAAAAAAAAAAAAAAAAAACACCCAAAACCTATACCATTCAGTGGTAAAATGGGCAACAGGCATAAATAGTCAATAGGGAAGAAATAAAAATGGCCAGTGAACATTTGAAAATATGGGCCACGCACAGTGGCTCACATCTGTAATTCCAGCACTCTGGTAGGCCAAGGTGGACAGATCACTTGTGATCAGGAGTTCAAGACCAGCCTGGCCAACATAGTGAAATCCTGTCTCCACTAAAAATACAAAAATTAGCCAGGTGTGGCGGCACATGCCTGTAGTCCCTGCTACTCAGAAGGCTGAGGCAGGAGAATTGCTGGGACCCAGGAGGCAGAGGTTACAGTGAGCCAAGACTGCACCACTGTACTCCAGCCTGGGCAACAGAGTGAGACTCCATCCAAAAAAAAAAGAAGAAGAAGAAAGAAAATACACTTAACTTTATTGACAATCAGACAAGTGCAAAATAATACCTTTTTTTGACAATTAGATTTGAAAAATAGAAAATATTGTTACTGATATTATCCACTTTTGACAAGGGCATGAAGAAAACAACAGCCTCACACACTGTTGCAAGATTATAAGTAGGTAGACTTTTTTAATGGGACAAATTGACTGTAATTTTAGTAGAATTACTAGATCATATTACATTTTGACAAATATTTACAAAATGCACAAAAATAAATGTCTTCATTAAAACATTGTTTTCTAATGCAAAAATAAGATCTACCAATAGGTAAATGATTAATACCATAAAATGATTTATACAAGTGGATCCTTATAAATCAACACAAAAAGACCTCCAAGGCAAACTATTAACTAAAAAAGGCTAGGAGCTGAATAATGTAGTATTACATTTTTGTTGACTCTAATTTTGTGTGTGTGTGTGTGACAGAGTCTTGCTTTGTTGCCCAGGCTGGAGTGCAGTGGAGCAATCTTGGCTCACTACAACCTCTGCTCCCAGGTTCAAGCGATTCTCCTGCCTCAGCCTCCTGAGTAGCTGGGATTACAGGTGCGCACCACCATGCCCAGTTAATTTTTGTATTTTTAGTAGAGAGAGGGTTTCACCATGTTGGTCAGGCTGGTCTCAAACTCCTGACCTTGTGATCCTCCTGCCTCGGCCTCTCAAATTGCTGGGATTACAGGCGTGAGCCACCGTGCCCAGCCCTAAAGATCATTTTTTAAAACATCAACACTTTTGAAAATGTGATGCATCATGCAATCAACAGTGTTTAATACTTATCATAGTAGCATCTTTTTCTTCTTAAAAGAACATAAAATGATGGTGTGTCTTAGAATTCCATCTTAGATTTGATGAAATACAGTAAATCACATGATCTCATAAAATATACTTATTTATATATGTAACAGAATGAGTAATTTAAAATTTACTTGATGCCTTTCTTGTGTACTAGTCTTAAGAAGAAATGAAGAAGTGGGAGGAAGAAAATTTTCTTCCTTTCCCTTTAAGGACAGCCTGGTCTTTGCATTCTTGAATTTGGCCCATTTATTCCAGAGAACTTTATAAACCTTTAATCATCAGATCTGTGGGTTAATAGTGATGTCCCTGAGAAGGAACAGATGGAGGCTTTTGCGTCTAAAGAGGAAGGGAGGGATGTAGACCAGCCCCAGGTCCTTGTGCCTAGGAGGAGATGGAAATTCAGGGTTTGGGTTAGGAGTGGGAAGAAAATTGCTTCTCTGAAGAAAGAGGGTGGGAGAACCGCTGCATGGGTGACTGTGAAGCAGATTGATAAGTATGTTCATTGAAGGCAGAGGAAAAGAGGTCTGCCACCAAATCATCAGGATGGCAGAGGTGTCCCAGTAGAGTCACCTTCCATTATTAGCCTTTAGTGTTATAAGCAGGAAGCAAGGGGATGAGAAACACAATTGACTAGAGACCCAAGGTCCATCCTCAATCTTCCCGGGTCCCATAAACCTTGGGGTTCTAGATCAACCTCAAGGGAGAAAGAGAGTCCCCTTAAATAACTGATACTAGATGTCTAGCCAGCAACGGTTGATAGGGGCTGGGGGCTCACGCATGTTATAAAAGAAAATGTCCTCTTGTTTGCTTCTGGAGGTTCTGGACCAATTTGTACCAGGGATGGATTATAGATAGATAGATAGATAGATAGATAGATAGATAGATAGATAGATAGATGGATGGATGGATGGATGGATGGATGGATGGATGGATAGATAGATAGATAGATAGATAGATAGATAGATAGATAGATAGATAGATAGATAGATGGATAGATGGATGGATGGATGGATAGATAGATAGATAGATAGATAGATAGATAGATAGATAGATAGATCTAGATAGCACCATCTTAATGTATTTGCTTGTTTAATACATTTATTGAGCTCATCTTATGTACCCAGCACTCAGCGGAGCCCAGGAGGATACCATGGACAGGATGAAGTCTACAGTCAAGGAGCTCATGGTCAACAAGGTGGCAAACCTTCCAAAAGCGGAGCACCTTGGTTGCATGTGTCCCCCTTTCTTCCCAGGTAAATTGGCAGCTCCCTACCTGTTGTTGCTCCCGAGTGACTTGGCAGCAGGTGTGGCTTCTCCAACTCGGAACTTGAAGCAGTGTGTTTTAGGGACCTTGAAGTTACAGTTTTGCTTGAACTGTGTGCAGTGGCCCCAGCATGGCCTGTGATAAATTGCTGTGTGGGAATCAGCCACGCCACTTCTCAAACAGCTGCTGAGGGTTGTCTGAGAAGTCATTTCACTCTGGGGGCAAAGGGCCTCTGTACTCACAGCTACAGCAAAGCTGCAAGACAATCTTCTCATTCATTCCTTCAAAAAACATTTGTTCTAGCCTTCGCAGCAACAGTGACATACAATGAACATAGTTCTTACCCTCATGGAGGCAATACTCTAGTGGAGGAGATAGTTGTTCACAAACACAAAGGAACTGCATTGACTAAAAGGTGTTTTATAGTAGTATGAAGAAAAGGAACTTGGGGAATGAAGCAGAAGTTCCTGGAGCTGAGGCAGGAGCAGGTCGACTTCCCCGAAAAACTGACTTGGCACAGAACTCTAAAGGTTGAGTGGTGGCGTGTGATCAAAGAGGAGGGAAAACGGTACTAGGTCCAGGGGACAGGAAGTGCAAAGGCCCTGTGTTTGGAGGAAATGGAGAGGATTTGAGGACCTGAAAGAAGACTTGCTCTGGAGCCAGGGAGCAAAAAAGAGGATGTTTCCAAGACAGGATGGAGTGACTGGGGTATTGATTGGAGGAGGAAAAACAGAAAGTTATTTTCTTCGCTTTACCAGACAGATAAAGTTGGCTTACATTTGAAAAGGAAAGGAAAGTGATTTACAAGTTGACTGATCTGCTTCATCTAAAAGGAATTTTTCCAAAACAAAAATCTTCTTCGAAGTGAACAGCAGCAGCAGCCATTCACTAGGTGCAAATCAAGATCTTACAGTCATTCTGTCATTCTTCTCTCAATCTCCAGATCTTATCAACAATATTTTGTGGTCAGTTCATCTCCCTTACATCATGGAAATCCACTCACTTCTCTCCAGCCACTATGTCAGTACCTTGGTTCATGGCACCACCGACTCTTATCTTAGCATCTACAATGGCAACAATTTAACAATATTGTGATTGGCTTTCCTATCTCTAGCCTTTCCACACCACATCCACTCATTCCCCTCCATTGCATCCAGAAGTGACTTTTCTAAAGCATTAATCTGTCCCTCTTTTCAAAATCTAGTGTGTTTTCCTTTTACCATTGCTCCAGAATAAAGCCCAAACTCCTTACCATAGCTCTTAATATCCCTTCTAATCTGTCTCTAGTTACTTCACTGCCGTTCTCTACTCCTGCCATAGTAAGCTACTTATCTTGTGCTGGTCCCTTTTTCTTTGGTCTCATGGCCATCCTGCACACTACTGCTGTAATCAATCCATCGTTCGATATCACATCTGTGACCATGGTGTTTCCCAAATTAAGACTAATCTGGGGTTCCTTTTCACTTGAATATTACATTTGATCCCCTTAACATAGCAGACAAGACTCCTTAAGATATGACCCCTACCATTTTCTTCAGCTTTATTTTCTACCACTTTCTTGCTTTCCTCTAATTATTGTTCTTCATGTCCCTAAGATATTAAATTGCTTGTGATTCCCAAGACATACACTGTCATTTCATGCCTCAATACATTTGCATAGATTCCCTCTGCCCGATTGTTTTTCTTATTGCTGCGTGAATTCTTTGTTACTCCTGAAAACACTATTCAGATTTTGAATACATGAACCCAGAATATAATATCAATATAATATCAATATAACCATCAATCAAGTATGAGAGTAATGACTTCAATTTTTATTGACTCAAAATCTTATTTTCCATATACTCTTTTTGGAAAAACTCACTTGAGATGTATTCCAACAGGATGAAGGTAAAAATCAAGAAAGAGGAGAATGTGGAATAAAGAAAGAGTAAAACAAACTAAAAACTTATATAAAGGACAAGTGGACAGCTGTGCAGCTGGCTAAGATGAAATTATTAATAGTTCAAATTAGAACAGGAACCCAATGGTTCCAAGAAAAATGTCTTCAGGAAATTTTTTTTTTTAATTCTGTAGAATAAGCAAGAAGCTGGAAACTATTTGTGAAATGAAAACAAAACAGAGTGCTCCTTTTCATAATAAGGAAAACAAGCAGAAACTCTATGAGGATTTTAAAAACAGAAGGCAAAAACAAGAAAGTGAAATTAAAGAAATATAAAATGTAGCATGAGTTCAAGCAATCAATCATTTGTAAGAGAAGATAATCCATTTTAGAAAACTATGTACCATGCAAACACCAAAAGAAAGCTAATACAGTGATACTAATATCAGACAAATAGAGTAGTAAGAGAGATTAGAAAGAAGTTTAAAAAAGAATCATTTTAATATTAACTCTAGATATATTCTCCCTCAAGTGATGTGGAGTCCACACAAGAAAGTAAATGATATGAGGACAGGCAATTTGCTCTGTGTAATGCTAACACCTAAAACGGTGCCTGAGATATATCAGGGAATCGATAACTATTTATTTAATGAATGACTATGAACCAGTAAAGAAGAAAATATAGTTCTGGCACCGCCTGGCTTAGGAGGGTCCAAAATTTATAAATTGTAATAATACAAATGCTGTTTGCTGTTTGTGTGTGTGTGTGTGTGTGTGTGTGTGTTTACCATTGAGAAGCAACATATGGACCTAACAGAGAGGACTAAAAGGATGGTTAGAGAATAATGTAAATGTTATCAACCTTGACAATGAAAAAGCAAAGGTATGATTGACCAAAGTTAAGAGGTAGAGAGAAAGTGGAGCTATTAATACATTCACCTTGAAAGTCAGAAGAAACAATCTAAAGGTGATAGAACTAGAACTAGAGATTTATTTAGTGATATTTGAAGTTACAAAGGAAACCAGGACTAGGAGCACCTTAGAATGACTATGAAACTTATCTCTGTTATGTACCACGCCTAAGTGATCTTAACCAGTCTCAAGGATTGAAATATTATCTATGCACTGACAACTCCCAAATGTGGAGCTCCTGCTGGATGAACTCCCAGACTTTTATATCCAACTGTCTATTCAACATTTCCACATGGAGGTCTACTAAACATTTCGAGTTTAACATACCCAAAATGGAACTACTAATTTCTCTACCTAGCCAGGTCTATTCTCCCCACAGTCTTCCCTGGCTGGGTAAATTCAACTCTATCCTTCTAATTGCTGAGACCAAAAACTGTGGACAGCTCTTTGATTTTATTTTTCTCTCACATCTCATATCTGACTCATCAGCAAACCTTGTAAGCTCTAACATTCAGAACTGTATCAAGATGCCAGCACTTCCCACCTCACTATATAATGCTGATCTAAGCCATATTATTCTCACCTGAGCTCTCGGCTTCTGCCTTTGCCCCCATTCTACAACATATTCTCAACACAGCAGCTACAGTGATCCCTTTAAAATGTGAGATCATGTCATTTCAAAACCCTTCTTATTTCAAAAGCTAGTCTCACTCAGAGTAAAAGTCAAAGTCTTTCCCATGGCCTCAAGGCTCTATATAAGTGGACCCCATGATCTCTCTGACTCTATCTCCCAATCATTCTCTTCATCCTGCTGTTTTAGTCATCCAGGCCTCCTTGCTGTTGCTGAAACACACGGAGAACATCCCAGCCTCAGACCCTTTGAACTTGCTATTCCTGTTATCTGGGATGTTCAACCCTCAGATAGCCACATGGTTCCGTTGCCTACTTCCTTCTGGTCTCTGATTAAATGTCACCTTATTTTGGAGACATTCCTTGACAATCCCATCTGAAGTAGAAACTCCCACCCTAGAATTTGACCCTAGTCTGTCTGGCTCCAGAGTTTGTGCTCTCAACTACTACATTATCTGGTCTATGAAGGTCTCCGATTTCTTTCAAATTCTCTATCATATGCCCATCACCTAGGTTTTCCACAACAAAGGAGAACCTGACAGCTGTCCCTATAAGCAATAATCATTCCCTGTTAGAAATCGAGAGGAAGAAGGAACATTGCAAGCACTGATAATAAATTTTTTTTTTCCCGGAAAAAAGAGTGATAATTTTCCCCCTAGTATAAGTAAGAGAAACAAAGTGCATGGGAGGAAAATGTGTCACTAACTGTAGGAAGGGGCAAACTGGAAGGCAGTTCTGAACATCTCCGGATGAGGGGACTCCAAGCCATCAACATTACAGTCTACCTTGGAAGACTATGATATACAACTGCTGTCATCTACATGGAAGTTCCCTCAGTCATCTTTTAGAATTACAGCAGCTACGTGCTAACGTCTCAGAGACCTCTTGTCTTCAGAGATAGCTGCACTCTCTTCAATTCTGCATGGCAGGCAGTATTTGGGCAGCTCTCAAGGCATCCATTAGCTGGTATGCATGTCTTGTATAGTCCTCGTACTTGGAACATGGGCAGAACCTGCGAAGGTGATGAGAAATAACTTCCATGATTAGGTTACATTACACAGCAAAGGTGAAGATATTTACAGATATAATTATGGTTCCTAAGCAATTGACTTTGAGTTCATCAACAGGGAGATTATCCTGAGTGTGCCTGGTCTAATTAGCTAACCTCTTAAAAGAGAGTCTCCTGCTGGCATTGAAAAAGCAAACAACCACGTGCGAACTGTCTATGAAGGAGGCCATAGAAAGGACTTCACAGCAGCCTCTAAGTACTGAAAGTGGTCCCTACTCACCAGCCAGGAAGAAAACAGGGACTTTAGTCCTACAACCACAATAACGGAATCCTGCCAACAACTGGAGAACCAGGAAGAGAATCCCATGACTTACCTCGGATCACAGTTGTGGCTGACACCTTGACTTCAGCATGGTGAGACACTGAGTCGAGGACCCAACTCACTGACACCAAGACTCCTGCCCCTTGGAAATGCTGAGATAATAAATTTTTGTTGCTTTAAGCCACTAAATTTGTGATAATTTGCTACAAAACTATAGGAAACAAATGCATACTACAATGTCAACGGCAGTGTCTGGGTGGTGTTGCCCTTGTGAGAAGTCACTGGAGCCTAAAGGGTTACACCCCCAGGAACCCCATCCCAGGAGGGAGCAAAGGTGCCAGATCAGGGGAATCCTATTTGAGGCAAAGGGATGCTATGAGTCTGTGAAGGAGGGCTTGGTGCTCAGTGACTTGGACAGGATATGAGCTAGGTTTACCAAGCACTTTGCAGAAGTGAGAATGAAAACAAGCAAATTCAAGTGCAGAGCAGAGTCTTGATATGTTACTAAACCAGTAATACAATAGATTGAATGAAGGCTGGGAAAGAAGGGCAGAAATCACAATAAAAGGTAATTATGCTTAGTTGACATGAGATCTAGCATAAGACAGAGCTGGGTTCAAATTCCCCACCCAATCTCTTAGCTCTTAAACAAGTGACTTGACCCACAGTTTTATCTTCCCTAAAACAAGCTTCAAAATACCTCCATCACCAGGGTGCTGTGACAATTAAGAGAACAGGTATAAACCCTCTAATAGTAAACCAGGTACACAATAGATACCCAATAAGTGGTAGCTATTACTATATGATCAAAAACTATTGCCACATGTATGCATTTTCAATGTCTTTGTAACAGATTGCCACAAATTTGGTGGTTTAAAGCAATGCAAATTCATTATCTTATAGTTTCTGTGAGGCAGGAATGTGAACATGGGCTGGCTGGGCACTCTCACTTTAATAGGGGTAATTTCCCCCAAAAGCAGGACGCACAAATCAGGCTCATTTGGGAAGAGTGATCCCAGTCACAGTAATGGCAATGCTTCCCTTAGAGATTCCTGCCCTCCATGCAGAGTGACGAAGGGAGGGTAGGGATGGGGAGGTGGCAGTACAGAAATGAAAGGGGATAGGGGGAAAATCTGATCAGTCCTCATCAAACACAGCTGTCAGAAAAAAGACCAGAAAGAGGACAGAGCCTGAGTCAGGGCCAAACACCTCTCCCACCTCTCTTCTCTGCATCTGAAGCTGTGTGTCTTGCTATTTAATGGAACTCTAATCGAACAGTACTTACTCCTTAGCAAACAGATATTATTTCTGTACATCACTAAGTTCACCGTTATTTGTAATTCTGTAATTCTGAAAGGTTAACATAGGCTCTTCCAGGGCTGCTTTCCCTGCCCCAGTGAACATTCACGGGTGGTCCATGTGCTTCTAAGGACTTGCCTACCTTCACTTAAATAGTCTCCCTGGGTCTGGGGCAGGGGGAATACTCAGGAATGGGAGACATCAGCCTGGTTCCAAGCAACCAGCGTCTGCATCATTATCACTGCAGTAACTCTGACACCCCCCACAGTATAGAGCATGAGGGCCACCTCATAAATCCTGACTGGCTGGTTCATCAACTCACCTGCCCCTACTCTGCAGTGTACATCATCTGAAGCAAGAGCACCCACTTGCCAGTTCTCTGTGCCCCATGTTTGACACCCACCTTATCATCCCCAGGCTCCCATCAATGCTGGAAGACTCACAGAGCAAGAAGCCTCGATTATGCCGCTCTCATGGGTAAGTTTATAAATCAGATTAGCGATAGGATTTGAGAGTAAAGCCAGGACTTCTGAATCCTTGTCCAGCCTGTTTTTACTCCATCTCACTTTCTATGCAGGATCTGTGGTCACTGCCATCTATTTCCTTCTTCATCCTGGGTCATCTGTTCATGTCTTCCAGTTCAATACATTGATACTCAGACCATAGAAGTCTCCCAAGTGCTGCAGAGAAAGGGAGCTGGGCAGAGAAGTTTGCTTTGCATCCTCCTTCTGCAATCAGAGCCAACGCTATGAGCATGCAGCTGGTACAATCGCACAGGGCCCTGTGCTTGAGAGGGTCCCACATTTACCTCACTGCTCTGCTGTTGTCCTCTTGAAATTCTTAGTAATTTTTGAACAAGGTGTCACACATTTTTATTTTGAATTGAGCCCCACAAAATTATATCACTGATCCTGTTGGCAATAAAGATACAATGAACTTCAACATACCTTTGCAAACTGGAGGGAGACTAGAAATTCCTTTTCTTATTGGCCAGTCAAACATTAGGCATTTATTATAATTCAGTGTCATATCAGCACTACCTTCAATTAAACTAGGTTGATTTCATTGGCCTGCAGACCAATGAAGTAAACAAAAGAGAAGAAAGGATGTGTAAGAACAGCATGTAAAATATCGCAGGATGGCATTCCACAACGGGAGGATTCCTGGAAACTGCTCTCGGCTCCTTCCATCCACCTCTATCCTGGACTCCTCTCTACTCCCTACACACCCCCTTCTCCCCTGGAGCTGTGTCATTGACAACATTCCCTCGAAATCTCCTCCAATATATCTTGGCATGCCAGTTCTTTCCCTCATCTCCTATTGCTCATCTGTGTTTGTTAAATATTATTTGGCACATAGGAAACTCTTCAAAACAAGAGACTTGGATTGCAGGGGATGGGCGGTGGGCTTGTGAGTTGCGCAGGAATGAGACTGTGCTGGCACTTCCCTGGTTCATCATCCCTCCCCCACCCACATCAACACCATGACACAGACAGGCACACAAATGTGTTGAGAAAGAAAAGCAGCAGGGCCATAAAAACCTTTAGGAAACAAGGTCTGGTAGCTTACCTAGACTTAAAAGCTTGGATTGTAAAAGCTGCTAGAACTGAGGCTATCGAATCCCTCTTCTTGTTTTCTAAACTTGTCTCTCTCCTTGGCACTAGAACCAGAACCTTCACCAAGAAACTCTACGATTGGCCAGAGTCTGGCGCCACATGCTCTCTAAACGACTGATCCCCAAAAGTCCCTGTTGTGAAAATGTAACGCAATCATGTAGAGGAGCGTGGCTCTCCAGCCAGGGGTTCTGTTGCCCTCACCATGTTTAATGAGCAGAACTTCTGATACCGCAGCACTTTTCTAGGACCTACATGGAAGAAGGAAGTGGATTTCTGATTGAGAACTCCCAAAGTACAGGGCAACTTCTCCTTTCAACGTCCAATACCCACGCCCCTTCTCACTCTCAGAATCGTGTTTCTGATCTTGACAATGACAGTCCCACGCATATGAATAACACTTCCTATTTCTCAAGACACTTACTAAGGCAGCATCCTATAGGATCTTCCTGGAACCCTGGAGAGATAAGCAGGGCAACCCTTATTCCCATTTTACAGAAGAAGCAGCTGAGTCTCAGTGATGCTCATGCTGTGCCGGCAGGAAACTCAGCCTCACATGTGTGGCAGCACATTGGAAGCCGTTATCCTGGCTTCTGTTTCAAGACTGAGTTCTCATGGCAAAATGTAATTGATGAGAAATGTTTTTCCTTCACTTATTGAAGCATTGACAATCATTTCCCATTTCTCTCTAACTTTAGGCGCAGGCCTGCCTCAGTGACACCATGCATTTCTCTAACTCGACATCGTTGTAAAAGATGCAATGGCTAGGTAAGGCAACTCACTGAAAGCAGAATGGAGTTTTAAGGCTGGAGAAACAGAGACTGGAAAAAGAGGAGGGGCCTGAAAGAGCAGAGAGTTGTGCTGATTGAGAAGAAAAGGGGAAAATTATCCCAATTCTAGCACTGCTGGAAAATGGGAAAGTTATTGCTGCACAAAGACCCTCTCGAACTGCCTGCCTTCCAAAATTTCTACTGCACTCTCTGCAGTTACTTGTGTATGGCAGAAGCAGCATCTTTGTATTATATGAACAGTCTGCTTCATAATCAAATACCATCTGTCGCTACATCTGAACTTGTTTTCAACATCTGTGCGTTCTGGTCTTAACAAAGCTTTAAAAACTAATTCAAAAACTTTCATGGATCACTGACTAAATATGTACATTGACAATCTTTGCACATTGGTTTGCAATGTTTCTTCTATAGGTGCCTCCCTCTGCCTGGGAAGAGTGAAGACATATACACTTGGAGGCTTTATTAAGCTTATTTTGTAATGGCCTTGGGTAGCCAAGTGCAAGAGAGGGACACTTGCTTATGCACCAAGAGGACCCATCATATTCTTTCTTGGTGCCAATACGGTCCCTTTCTGCCAATGAGAAACCTGTAAGTTGATCAGCTACCATACCCCAATTACTCAAAATGACACTACAGATAAAACGGCAACCAAGGGGAGAATCAACTGTATGGCTCATACGCAGCTAAAGTGTGTTTGAACAAATGGTGAAGTAAAACCATGAGAGCTCTCAGGAGGATAAGGACGCTGTTACTTTGCACATGCTTCAGAAATGCGAAGTACATCTTTACAGAACTTTTGGCCAACCCCCTGGCAGATGTTGACCAGTTTTGCTTATGTATACATCAGTTGCAGAACACTAAAACAGAGATTGGAAATTTTAATTTAGTCAAGGCAGTTGGGCTAAAATGATGGCTTTTGTTGAAACCATTAAATAGAGCTGCCTAATGAAGTACAGTACAGGGCTGGCAAACAGAGCCCTGATGGGAAGCGGCCGCTTCCAAGCAGGAGAGAGGGAAGGCAGCGGCCGTGAGGGTCTCACAATGCAGGCAGCATGGCGTCCTTGGACTGACAGCCAGAGCTTGAGGTGGTGGGGGCAGAAAGGATGAGAGGTCTAGGAAAGTGAGCAGATGACACGACACTGGTGGAATCTGTGTATGTGTGTGCATGTGTGTGTGTGCATGTGTGTGTATGTTTATATGTGTGTGTGTGTGTGTGTGCACGCGCTGGGGCCAATGAGGGTTTTGTTTTGAAAATATTCTCTTGTAAGTTTCAGCTGCACATTTGCAAGGACTTGTGGGCCAGGAGGGAAGTGTGGTATAGTGAGCAGGTGCATGGCCCCTTGAAGGTGAGTTGAATGAGTTGAGAGCGCAGAGAAGGGAGGGCGGTGGGAAGTTGTGAGGCTGGGAGCCTGTGGGAGGGTGGGAGGCTGCCAGGTTAATGAGTCCAGTGATTGATTCTGCTGCTTCAGTACACTTGCCCTTCGTAGGCTGCCTGACGGCAAGTAGCCATTAGGTGTGCCCGGGCTATTCTTCCTTTCCCACTCGGGGTCAACCAAGGCAAAGCAAAGCTAACCTCAATATTGATAGAAACCCACTTTAGCATGATGGGGCTGACTGATAATTATTTAGAGGACCGGACATTGACTTCTTGCACAATGTTGAATCTATTAAGGAACACGAGACTGTGCGTATCTTTCTATTGTTTTGCTGTTTTAGTGGGAATTTTTACCATATGACCATTTAACACTCTGTAGAAGTCCGGTATGTTTAAAAAGACAAAAACAATACTATATTTTAGTGAAGATTACTATTATTATTAAGGTACAATTATTTGCAGTATATAAACAAGTGAATTGTATTCAGTAAAAACCTCTTTTTGGCCAGGTATTACCAAAAACAGAGGGAGATTCAGCCCTTGTTTACCTCGTAGGAAATAGGATGAAACAGCAGTTGATTTTTGCCAAACAACCGCTTATTTTGGGCACCATCAAAGGAATTGGTTAATAATTGTTTGAAATTATTGTGTGAGACTAAGTGGATGCTGGTATATATTTTTTTAAGCTGGCTTATATGTATAGACATGCTCCTAGGCATCAAACAAACACAAACACATACACACAAGCATGTTATTGCTATTTAGCGTTGGGGTTGTGCATATGTCGTGGCGTTGTTTGTGTTCTGTCAGGGAGCGGATCAGATTCTTCACTCTTCCAGGGAACTTGACAAAAGCCCCGGATGAAACCCGGAAAGTTGTTTGTCCTAGAAAAGACTTCCAGCCTCTTCGGGGACAAGCACCCTGTTATAACCCCTGGCATCCTGTGACGTTCATTCTGTACACAAATGATGCTTATGGACAGAGGGGGTCACTGACCCCTTGAAGTCACTCTGTAAACTCAGAATGTCTGGACCCCAAAGTTGGCAGCCACTGCTGCAGGAGAGTGAAAGTTCTAACATCCACTTTTAACTCCAATTCACTCTACAGCCTTCATAACTACAGAGATATATTAATCCCACACAGTGATGTATGTGAAAGTCAGTTCTCTTCGGTTAAGAACTGTTCATGATCCACTCAGGTAAATATTGAAATAGGATTGAATTTCTTTAAAACTTACTCACTGACAACCTGGGGCAGATGACCAGGAGAGTTCTGAGTGGGGCAGGGAAACCAGTGTGGAATCAAGTATTTGCTAAAATATTTGTATTCTAGCTTTTAAAAATTGATTACCCACCTATGTGATTGAGATTTGTCTATATTTTTCCCTCTGCTCCTGATAAATATCTAGATTTATCTTAAAGAAATTTCTAGGAGGCAAAAGTAAAGAGAAACAAGGAGAATTCCAACTAGATGTTGTATAATTTTTGTATCGACTAAAGGGAGAATAGCAGATGCAATTTTGAAAGCCAAATTATTGGAAGAGGGGGTGAGAAGAAAAATCAAGACTCAGTTGACATTGATGATTACCCTGATGTACAGCTTCCAGTTCATTTCTTTTTCCAAGGACATGGTGGCTGTAAGTGCCATTGCTCTTAAGGGGTTTGCCAGTATTTCTATTGGAAATCTCCATCTTTTCTGCTGGAGGTTTGGTATAACTTGGCAATTTGTAAGCACATTGGGCTGAAGCGTGGCATACACATTGTCAGTCCAGATGCAATTTTCTGTTGCAATTAGCAAAAATGAAATCAAAGAAGCTGCTTGGGATTTTAGTTTATAGGGATGTTGGTGAGAGAGGAATATTTGTATCTCTTGCACGTTTTTACTCCTTGATTTTGTTTGTCTTTATCTCAGACCAACCTCATGTTAGAAAAGCTCAAGTTGAAACACACTTCAAAAAATCAAAGTAGGTTTCATTTTAGAATGCATTTTTGTTATGACACAAATGGTGTTTAAGTATGGTTTTTACTGGTAAAAGTTGAGAGCAGAATGTATGCTCTCTTCCTAGGTATAAGGCCTTTGGATTTTCCCCAAATGATGCAGAACTCTCCTCATTCCTGTGTTTTTCCCCTTGATTCTTCAGGTTCTCTGAGTAACCTGCATTTTGATCTGCATTGGTCAATTGAGGAACAGAGACCCTTTCTGAGAAAACCATTCTGTACCAGGCCCCATATAATGTTACCCACCCTCACCCTACCAACATGCAGACCCAGAAACCGTTCTTGATTAAAGAGGCAAGTTTCTTTAACTATTGGCTACACAGATATTTCAACTGAATCGACTAAATCAGCTGATTCCTATGATTTTGTACACTTGAAGACACACTATTTCAGTCATGCCGAATAAATATTTATGAAATGAAAAAGGAAGGAAGGAATCACTAGCTTGATAAAGACTCTTGGATTTCAAGAGGGAACATTTTTCATTGACTTCAACGAGGTAGACTGTGTCATAGAAATGGAGTTGGTTTTTAAAGATAAAGCTCTAACTTTTTCATGAATTCAGTTTCCTCAAACTGAGGATGAAAAACCCCAGGAAAAAGGATAGCAGTTGACTTCTGCGGGAGCCTGGCACATAGGTGTACAGTAAATATTGATTGGAGAAAAAAAGGGGCCCCAAGAAATGGACTGTGAAATTAGGGAGAGCTCTAAATCATTGTGCAACTGGAGATGTATCACCATTCCTTTGGCTGTAAGGTAGTGCTGAATACTTTTTCTTAGGGAATCCCAGGCAATAGGGAATCCCGCAGAACCCTTTCTCATCTTGATATTGGAATCCAAGGGATACTTTAATAAGATCAAACAACTTCAAGGGAAGCAAGAAAAGGAAGGCATCAAAATACCTTGACTTCTCCCAAGACAAGAGCTGTCTTTTCTCAGCTGTGTGGTCTGACTAGGTCCCAATATTGAAATGCTTATGAGAAAGGATGAGGGTCCCGCTTGAATCCCTGGAAACTCTTAGTGGTCTGTCCTCAAGAGAATTCCTCCATCGGAGATTTATCCCATCCTGCATTGATTCATTATTTTATGCTTTCTCCATTGCATTCTTAAAAAAAAAAAAAAAGAGAGCAAGAGACAGAGAAGAAAACGAGGAAAAAAACAGAAGAATGAAGAGAGACAGAGGGAGACGGAAAAATTAGCAACTCTTGCACATATTCATGGGCTTCCATTTTCTTCCTGATCTCAAAGATGGCTCCTCCAAACACCTTGTTTTCTGACATGCTGAGCTGAAAGGCATTTGAGGAGTCACAGAAAGAGAAAAACCTTGGCATTGCTGACAAGACACACTGCAGCATCTGGGGTGCTCCTCGGAGACCTGTGGCCAGGCTAACCTGGTCTCATTTTGCTGAGCTTGCAAAACCTGGAGGATGAGGTCACATTTGGCCATGACTATAAATAGACATCAGTGACAACTAAAACCAAGAGGGAGCTTTGCCTCTGATTCACAGGCTGACATCTCTGAACAAAGGAGTGGGCCATGCATCATTATCTAGAATTCTCAAGAAGAGCAAAACTCTCTGGAAGGTATTTTGGTGCCCTCTTTTTCTTGCTTCCCTTGAAGACCTTTGATCTTATTAAAGTAGCCCTTCGATTCCAATATCAAGATGAGAAAGGATTCTGAGGAATTTCCTATTGCCTGGGATTCCCTAACAAAATGTATTCAGCACTGCCTTTCAGCAAAAGGAAAGGCGATACATCTCCAAGTTGCACGATGACTTTATGCAACTTTGTATAATACATTATCTATTCACAGTGAGACCTAACATGGTAACCTACCACCCTTATTGTCCCTCAGAGTTACTTATATTGCACATCACTCATTATCTTCCAAGAGCCCACCCTTACCTAACCACTTAGGAGGACTGAACAGGAGTGAAATCGCTTCCCTCACTTCCAGCACAGCCTGTAAGAACCAGGGTCCAACCATCTGCAGCACCTGTTCATAGACAACTCAGCAGAGGTATTTGTCTTCCAAATCACAAAGACAATTCACACGGGGAGCCAAGGTTCTTCCATTTTATGGAGTGGTGGGATCGGCTGCCTGGGAGTCATCCTTCCATTTCCCCGGAAGCACAAGCTGCTGCTGCTCTCTGAGACTCTGAACTCTCCTTCACCTGAACAGCAGTGTCAACCTGCGCTGGTGAGAAAACCGGAGCCCAAGCCCCGATTTCTAACATTAATAACAGTAGCCAAGCAAAGTCTGTTCAATCAGAAAATGCAAGTTAAAACTCTTTAAAAACTGCCATCTGGACTAGGAAAACATGTCATCTTTCAGACTATGCACGGCATCAGTGTTTTTCTTTTCACAAATTTAGCACTCTGCCTCCTCCCCGCTGCTGCCTCCCTCTGCCTCCCCCTTCGCCCTCTCTGCAGCTCTGTCATTTGAGAAGGCCTGTCTTCACTTTCTTCGTATTTAATTTTTCATATCATTCGCAGGACAGATCACATATTTGTTGTGATTTATTCAATACCCATCCTTCCTCTGACTTGGGAGAAGGTTATCACCTTCCCCTCCTGTTCTGGGAGAATCTGCTAAGTCCACAGTTTGTGATTTTTGTCATAATCCATGTGCTTAAACAGTCAGGGGAGACTGTCTCGAGATTCTGCAGGTCCCCAAAGCTACCTCCCACCCATCCCATCCATGATCTGCCCGCTCAGGATTAATTCTGAGGAGGAGGCAGAGTGAGCCTGGACTGAGGACCCTGTGATGTGACCTCATTGAAAACGGGAAACTCATTTATTTCTTTTTTTTTCTTTTTTATTTTTTTGAGACAGAGTCTCGCTCTGTCGCCCAGGCTGGAGTGCAGTGACCGGATCTCAGCTCACTGCAAGCTCCGCCTCCCGGGTTCACGCCATTCTCCTGCCTCAGCCTCCCGAGTAGCTGGGACTACAGGCGCCCGCCACCTCGCCCGGCTAGTTTTTTGTGTTTTTTTAGTAGAGACGGGTTTTCACCGTGTTAGCCAGGATGGTCTCCATCTCCTGACCTTGTGATCCGCCCGTCTCGTCCTCCCAAAGTGCTGGGATTACAGGCTTGAGCCACCGCGCCCGGCCAAAACTCATTTATTTCTTTTTGTTTATTCCCTAAGAATGAAGGTATTCGTATTTGCTAAAATGTGTATAGCTGTGTTTAACCCATTTATGCCAGAATATGCAATTTTTGTGTGTGAAAACTCAGACCTTAGCGATGACCTTGAGCAGTAGGATATAAGTAATTCCCATAAGCTTAGCATTCCAATAATGGAACACTAGGCATAAATGAGTTAAGGTTTTCCCTAAAATGCTGGGGACACTTAAGTAGTAGAAAATTAAACTTCTCTGCCATTGCATTTAATCGTAATGGCTCACTTAGTAGTAGGTAGTGGCTCCGTCTCCAAAATGGCAGAGTATTCATATTCAGAGAGACAGACAGACAGAAACACAGACAGAGAGAAAAAAGGAATATATGCAAACACCCAAACTACTGATGTAGGTCAGTTGTCTCTTAAGATTTATTTTAGTAAGAGATCTCAAGAGACCAAAAGGGGGGGAATCCATGATCTGGATGTCAGCAAATATTTTTGAGACCTAGTCATGTGCAGAGTCCTGCTGGGGAAACCAAAAAGAATAAGCCTCAATCCAGATGATGCCCATCACAAGCCAGCATAGCAAAGAAGGGACCAAGAGACACCTTTTTTGTTACACGTATTACCTTCCACCTTGCTCATTGTTAGTTAAGCATGTGTTTTAATTCTCTTAATGGAAGGCAAATTGCATAACGGCAAAATCCATCACCCCAACCACAATGGCAGGCACCAACAGGAAGAGGATTCCCAATGAATTACATGGATGGATGGTCACCTAGACCAGACAATCTCACCAGGCAGGCCAGGTAACTCTCTACCATCCTATGACGGAGAGGCCATGGGAAGAGCATTCAGAAATTCCATCCTCTATTGTTCCTGTCCTTTCAGGGCACTGCCATCTCCATTGGCATCTCTCAAATGACTGCCATGCCACCACAGCCCCCTCATGCCTACACACATATAATAGGATTGTTTGGCCAAGGCTGTACCGTGATATGCAAACTCCAGGCTTCTGTGTACCCCTAACACTTTGGTTTACAATCCATTTTAAGCCTTTGACTTGTTACTATTCCCCAGTTTGGATTCTCTGTGGCTTGTATTCTTCAGCCATGTTCCTTTCTGCTAAGTCATTAGAAGCAGAATCTCAGTATCTTGAGGTTTCCTTTTGTCTTCATGCTTAGAGTCCTCCCACATCATTTTTTGAGAACCCTTGTCAATTCACATGAAGTGTAGAAAAATCAACCCTGCTATTGACTACATGGTCTTGGGCAGTTGCCCAACCAGCCAATGCCTCTGCTTTTCATTTCTCTAAAATGGAGGTAATACTAGCCTCTTTCCTACCTACACCACAGAATTTTGTGACACTCAAATGAGATGAAATTATTTGAATGCATAGCAAAACGGTAGAGTGTTTTACAAAGGCAAGGCATGACTCATATCCTGAGCTGCCCAGGGATTTATTTTGTGACATTGAGAGTATCCTTTGACATTTTTGGGTCTTTGTTTCGCCCACCTATCAAGGCAGAAATTTGCTTTGAGATCTTGAGCAAAAGATATTGTCGTACTACAAATTACCATGATCTAATTAGGCCTCCCTCCATAAATCTGTCATTTGAAAGCCATTCAGGCCTGCTCAGCCCAGCCTTTGATTTAAACTGCTCCAGGAGTCTAGCTGAAGATATGTCCAGGACAGAATCCAACACAATATTCTGGTCTCCTCCCACTGCTCCCTTGAGGATGGGCTGTTCACCAATTTTGGCCACAATAACAGTTATGTAGAAGAGAGATTCATTATAGTTTGGGCATAGATCTTAACCAGTGCCCATGCAACCTCATGACAACATTATTTAGCATTCAGATTGGATGTGAGCTCTTATTGCGAAAAGAATATTGCTAAAGATTTGCATTGCTGGGCCCTTGAAGCAAAGAGAGTCAGATATGAAAATGCATATGTTCTCCTTTGAATTGACAGATGTATCCAGCATCCCCTAAGTATGATGAATACTTTGCAATGACATATAAGACAAAACTAGGGCTTTTAAAAAAATGCTGGTGCTGGCCAAATCAAATAATAACCATTCCTGGTTGTTCTGGTTGAAGAAGATAAAAAAAGAGGCTTGGAAAATCCAAAGCAGTGGGTAATTTAAAACTCATTTATATGAGGCTTCAGAATGTGTGTTTATACCCATCTTTGACGATGCATGTCTCTGAGGTTCTGGGAGTCTGTACTTAACAATGTAGCAGGACCACCATGTCTTCCCTCAGGAAACTCTGGGAGGCAGGAAAATTTCCCTACCTTTCCTCTACTCATCCCCTTCTCCACCACTGCCCTTTCTGCTGTCTCACTTTTGCCCCACTGTCCTAAAACATACACCTGACACTCTCACCTGAATATCTTTTTGCCTTCAGTCCAGGTTGTTTGAGTATCAAAGAAATGTTCTGTGTGCAAAGCAAAAACACAAATGCTTTGTGGAATATCAACAAAGCATTATTAAATAGCTAATGGACTTATATTCTCTGGAGGAACAGATTCTGGACTAGGAGAACCTGACTGCACACGCAAAATCTACCAAAATATGCCTCCCATAACTTTCTTTTACAAGTCAGAGCAGGGTAAGGTATAGAATAATCGTGTGACAGATGATAGTGTATGATTGACGATGGGGTGAGGTAGGAGTTGTGAAAATCCCAGGAAACGATTGGGTAATTTTATCAGGGATTGAGGAAGGAATCAGCACTTTGTGCAGCTCTAATGGGAAGGGAGGAAAAGGATGTCAGAGCCCCTGGAAATCCCTAGGGACGTCAGTGGGGTTTGCCCCCTACCCTGGGTGGAGGTTTTGCTAGGCAGCCTTTGGTTCTAATCAGCTCACACCAACGTGAAGATTCCAGTATTTGTCTAGCGCTGAGAGATGAGGCGATTAGGGAGGAGGAGGGCAGAGAGAAATGAAAATAGAAGGATCAGAGGAAAGAACGAGGAAAGAAGGGGGAGAGGAATTAACCAATAAAGGGCCATTTCAGCTTCCCCTTTCACGCGGGTTCAGATTAATGGGGGAGGCGCGCGCCCACACACATCAAGGAGAGCACAGAACCAAGCTTTTCAAGCAAAGCCTCACAGGAAGGAAAGTCTGAGGAAACCTGAGCAGGGGCTTGAAACCGTACTAAGGAAAGGGGTCAAATTAATGTTTTCAAAATAAAAAAAGGCTGAGAAGAGAACAGTGAACGGGGTGGCCCAGGAGGTCAAACAGCACATTCAAGTGTTTTATTGTTGCTATCAAAAAGATGCTGGGAAAGGAAGAGGAAGAAGGAAAAACGCTTTCAAGTTTTAAGTTCCTTTTTTCTTTCCTCAAAAAGAGGCATTTGAGAGACCGAGCTGAGGATTATTTTCGTCTATTTTGGGAGACGATGCTGGTGTCATTGGACTCCAACCAGCCAGGGAGTGAAGAGGCAGGCAGCCGAGTGTGAGCCTGAATTTCTGAGGCTGAAGGTGGTGGCGAAGTGAGCGTGGGAGCCGGGCGCAACTGGGGCAGGCATGTGTGCAGAGGGGAGCAGCGGCCCTGACACCCCCAGGCGAACTGACCAAGATGCAGGCAGAGCTGTCGGATTTTGGCTGTTTCCTCCAGCTCTCTCCAATCTCAAGAGGGAAAAAAAAAACCCTTCCCGAAGAACACTCCGGACTCAATGCCAACCTGAGACAGCTGCTGATGTGGAACAACAACATCAAGGACTTACTGTCCCTTCCTGCCCCTCCTCCTCCACCACTACCACAGAAAGGACTGTGAAAAGACCAAGAGTTGGTGGGCGGCCAACAAGAACTAAAGAACTTGCAGCTGGTAAAACCACCTGTGCCTTGTCAAATTCCAGCCAAAACAATCCCTTCCCCAGAGTCTCCTGTGAAGGAGAAAGGGAGAAAATCTGATAATAAGATGGGAATCAGGAGAGTGGAAAGTGAGTGTGACAGCTTCCGGCCATGCACCGAGCCAGTTGGGAAAGAGAATATTGGGAAACTATGCCAGTTTGGAGCAATATGGAGGTCAAAAATCCAGCCCTGTGTTCATGAGAGAGAAAGGGAGCAACAACTGTATGCAACCAAGCCAGGCAGTCCAAGTGCAGGGTTCAGCTTTCCTGATGAGCAGCACTTTGCAGCACCTGGGCTGATGTCTGGATCATGAGTTCAAATGCTTGGTGCCCATGGGAACATTCCAGAAAGGACCCGCTTGCCCTTCCAACTGCAAAACCCAAAGCCATGTAGTGGTTAAACAGTCCCTGGTTGCATTGTTTATCTGTAATTTATAGTCTACCTGGCCAGTGTCTGTTCAGAAGGCTAAGGTCCCATGGCCAGACCTCATAAAATATGCATGAACAACCGTGATCAAGAAGACATTATAGGATCACACAGAAACAACACATCTTTGAATGCAATGCATGCTTAGATGCAGTCTCTAATGTGATTTCCTCCTCTTTCAACACCATTTCTTTTCTTCCATCTCCTCACCAGAGGTAAAGCTACCGTAAGTTTAGTTACTATTCTTCTAGCTGTAGTGTTTAAAAGTAATCACCCATTCATCTGAAGTGCTAATAATGCTGGTCCTAAAATTAGAAAGTTCTCCTTGTCCTTTGAAGATTGGCTGAATCGCTAATATTATCATTGGCCAGGTAGTGTTGGCATGAACCGGAATTGAATTTTTGCTGACATCCCCAGCTGAATTCCACAATCACAGTTGATAACCATTAAAGATTAGTAAGGCATTCCCTGTGTTAAAACTTCATTTTCAAAGTATTTATTTGTTTAACTGATGACTGTCACGCCCTGTCTGGTTTTTTATTTAAAGCATCCAAGAAAGTGCTGTGATCAGAGGATAGCGATTATGAATGAACCTCATGGTCAGTATCCACTATAAACATCAAAAGCAATAACCTGTCATTTATCATGGGAAAGGGTGGTGCAATTAGTGATCACAGAAAAAGATGGCTTTTTTTTTTCTAGGATTGAAATATTCAGTTTTAATTACAAAGGTGAATCTTTATTCCAACAGATTTTAATAGTAATACATGTTTACTAACAGTACCCCTCCTCAACAGTACCTTTTTTTTTTTTTTTTTTTTTTGAGACGGAGTCTTGCTCTGTCCCCCAGGCTGGAGTGCAGGGGCGCCATCTCGGCTCACTGCAAACTCCGCATCTTGGATTCACACCATTCTCCTGCCTCAGCCTACAGGTGCCCGCCACCACTCCCGGCTAATTTTTTTGTATTTTTAGTACACACGGGGTTTCACCGTCTTAGCCAGGATGGTCTCCATCTCCTGACCTCGTGATCCGCCTGCCTCAGCCTCCCAAAGTGCTGGGATTACAGGCGTGAGCCACTGCGCCTGTACAATACTTTTCTGGTGTTCCTGCCCAAAATGGATAACTTACATCTAATGATGAGGAAACACCAAACAAACCTAAACTGGGGAATATTCTAGAAAATAACTGGCTCGTACTCTTCAAAAAATGTCAAGATCAAGAAAAACACAAAAAGGCCGAGGAACTGTTCCAGATTAAATGAATTTAAAGAGCCATGACAACTAAATAAAATACGTGATCCTGGATCATATCCTGAACCAAGGGGAAAAAAGATATGAAGGAATTCCTGAGAAATTTGATGAAATTTGAATACGGATTCTGTGATAGCATAATATTAATGTTTAATTTCCTGATTTTGGTATTTCATTGTGGTTATGTAAGAGAATGTCTTTGCACTTAGAAAATAAACAACAGAGATATTAAGAGATAAAGGGACACAAAATCACCAACTTACCCTCAAATGGTTCAGAAAGAAAGAATAACATGCATGCATCTATGAACTTATGTATAGACAGAAAGAATGACAAAGTAAATGGGGCAAAATGGAAATAGCTAATCTGGGAACACTGGTATATAGGAGGTCCTTATATTATTCTTACAACTTCTTAAGTTTGAAAGGATATTTAAGAAAAAAATCTCCTTCAATTCTCTGTCTCAGAGATAACTATTTACATATTTGCAGTTCAATGCATATCCTCCGTGGTAGGTGCTTCTAAGCCGGTTCCAAATGCCTCCAACCTTCTGGTATTCACGCCACTGAGTGGTCCCCTCCCCGTGTGTGTAGGATGAAGCTGGTAACTTGTTTCTAACAAATAGAATATGGCAGGAGATTGAATATTGCCCTTTCCTTCAACATCATTGTATTATAATGTTAATGAGGAAAAAAACTCAATTCCTGGCCATTGCCACTGTCTGTGTGGAGTTTGCTGTGCCCGTTAGGTGCACTGGTGTGTCTATATGGTCTCAGTGTGAGTGAGTGTGTGTGACAGTGTGCCCTGTGATGGCATGGTGGCCTGTCCAGGGCTAAATCCCCCCTTGATCCTTGAGCTGCCTAGACAGTCTCTGACCACCCTCGATCCTGAAGTGCAATAAGCAGTTTGGAAAATGAACGAATGAATACAAATTATTGTAAAAATAAAAATTCATAGTGTCAGATAATCATACAAATGCACTACCATAAATGATGTGGCATGACAGTGCTCTGCCAGCCTTCCCTATTTGTAATTTTGTAATTGCTGAGGTTTTTAAATGTTTTATTTTAAGTTCAAGGATACATGTTGATATGGTTTGGTTGTGTCCCCACCCAAATCTCATCTTGAATTGTAACTCCCACAATTCCCACCTATCGTGGGAGGAACCAAATGGGAGGTGACTGAATTATGGGGCAAGTTTTTCCTGCACTGTTCTCATGATAGTAAATGAGTCTCACAAGATCTGATGGTTTTAAAAATGGGAGTTTCCCTACACAAGCTCTCTTTTCTTGCCTGCTACCGTGTGAGTCATGCCTTTCACCTTCCACCATGATCGTGCAGGCCCCGCCTCCAGTCAAGTGCAACTATAAGTCCAGTAAATCTCTTTCTTTTGTAAGTTGCCCAGTCTAGGGTATGTCTTTATCAGCAGCATGAGATCAGACTAATACACATGTGTAGGTTTGCTATATAGGTAAATTTGTGTCACAAGGGTTTGATGTACCGATCATTTCATCACCCAGGGACTAAGCCCAGTACCTAATAATTATTTTTTCTGCACCTCTCCTTCCTGCCACCCTCTACCCTCTGGTGGGGCCCAGTATTTGCCTCTGGTGGGGCCCAGTGTCTGTTGTTTCCCTCTTTGTGCCCATGTGTTCTCATCATTTAGCTCTCACTTATAAGTGAGAACATGTGGTATTTGGTTTTCTGTTAATTTGGTAAGAATAATGGCCTCTAGTCCCATCCATGTTTTTGAAAAGCACACGATCTCGTTTTTCATGGATGCATAGCATTCCATGGTGTATATTTACCACATTTTCTTTATCCATGCTTCCATTGATAGGCATTTTGGTGGATTCCATGTCTTTGCTATTGTGGATAGTGCTGTAATGAACATACACGTGCTTATATCTTTATGGTAGAATCATTCATATTCCTTTGGGTATATATCCAGTAATGGGATTGCTAAGTCAAATGGTAGTCCTGTTTTTAGTTCTTTGAAGAATCACTACAGTGCTTTCCACAATGATTGAACTAATTTACACTTCCACTAACAGTATATAAGCATTCCTTTTTCTCTGCAACCTTGCCAGCATCTGTTATTTTTTTACTTTTTAACAATAGCCATTCTGACTGGTGTGAGATGGGATCTCATTGTGGTTTTGATTTGCATTTCTCTAATAATCAGTGATATCGAACTTTTAAAGTATGCTTTTTGGCTGCAGGTATGTCTTCTTTTGAAAAGTGTCTGTTCATGTCCTTTGCCCATTTTTCAAGCAATTGCAACAAAAACAAAAATGGGCAAATGGGATCTAATTAAACGAAAGAGCTTCTGCACAGCAAAAGAAACTATTGACAGAGTAAACAGAAAAATTAGAGAAAATATTAGCAAACTATGCTTCTGACAAAGGTCTAATATCTAGCATCTATAAGGAAATTAAATTTACAAGAATAGTTGCTCGGTTTTGAACTGCATGGTGATGGGACTTTACAATTTTACTTGACAAACACTTATTCCTTGGTGTAACTCATCATGATGACTGCCGTAACTCACCGTCTCACCAAAACTTGAGTAAATAATTATTTTCCTTTTTTTTTTTTTTGAGATAGAGTCTCACCCTGTCACCCAGGGTGGAGTGCAGTGGCACAATCTCGGCTCACTGCAACCTCTGCCTCCCAGGTTCAAGCGATTCTCCTGCCTCAGCCTCTCATGTAGCTGGGACTACAGGCATGCACCACCACACCTGGCTAATTTTTAATATTTTTAGTAGAGATGGGGTTTCATCATATTGGCCAGGCTGGTCTCAAACGCCTGACCTTGTGATCCACCCACCTCGGCCTCCCAAAGTCCTGGTATTACAGGCATGAGCCACCGCACCCGGCCCTTATTTTACTTTTTAGTAATCTTTCTTAAATAAATGTATAGCCCACATTTATTTCAATGTTTAAAAGTAGAAGGGTTTTAGTCTTTATTTAGAAGCTTGGTGATGTTTTTGTGAGCAGAAATATGCCTTAGGCATTTAACACTTGTTTATATCAATTAGCCTATGGTAAAATTGGTCTAATCGTACATCGTTTTGCTTAAAGTTGCAGTTTCCAAGAACCTATGGACAACGTTAAGTGAGGACTTACTGCACTGCAAAAGTGATGAATGTCACTTCCAAGATTAGGTTATGAAAGACTGTGACTTCCATCTGCTTGCCCTCTCTCTGGGCTCTTATCACTTGTTCACTCGGAGGGAAGCTGGCTGTCATGTTGCCGGCTGCCTTATGGAGAGGCCAAGGAAGTGAGGGCAGCCTCCAATGAGCAGCCTTTGAGAAATGTGGGACCTCAGTACAGCAGCAGACAAGGAACTGAATCTTGCCAACAACCACATGAATGAGCTAGGAAACTGATCCTTGAAATGCCATAGCCCCAGCCAACACCTTGATGGCAGCTTTGTGCCAGACCCTGAGCCAGATGATCTGATTAAACTGTACCAGGAATCCTGACCCACAGATACTGTGAGATCATAACTATTTGTTAAGATGCTACGTTTAGGAATTTTATTTATTTATTTATTTTATTTTATTTATCTCGCTCTATCGCCCAAGCAGGAGTGCAGTGGCATGATCATGGCTGACTGCAGCCTCAAACTCCTGGGCTCAAAGGATCCTCCCACCTCAACCTCCCTAGTAGCTGGGACCACAGGCATGTGCTGCCACACCCAGCTAACTTTCTTTTTTTTTTTAATATAGATGGGGTCCCATCATGTTGCCCAGGCTGAAACATCTTTATACGGTAATAGATAACTAACACATTCTCTAACTTTCTTTACTAGTTTTTAATTTTTTTCTTTTCTTGGGGGGAAGATATTAACATTAACAGTATCGTGGATAGCCTTCCATGTCATTGTATTTAGTACTATCGCATTTTTTTAAGAGGTGGGTTGCTAAATATTGTTCAGATTGTGAATTGCAAAGAAGCACCTGGCAGAGGAAGGTAATGTGGATTAAAATCCAGCCCATGCTCCACTCACCAAATAGTGCATCCTAGCTTGTGCCTGGTTCACCCAGAGGAGGGCATCTTTTAAAAATTTACACAAAGGTGGCCTCTGGGCTAGTGGCAGCCATGTTAACAGTCACATAATATTCCATGATACGAATGTACTATAATTTAGTTAATCAATCATCTTTTTGGCCATTGAGATTTCTTCCTGTGTTGTTACTGCAAACAACCCTGTAATTAGCAGCCTCCTTGTACAAAGATATTTATATTCCTGCACAAACATTTCTGTAGTAAAGATTCCAAAATAGGATTCCTGTACCATAAATTATGTCCATCTTTAATACTGATAGATCCTGACAAATTAACCTTACTACAAGTTTTACCTGTTTATACTCCTAGCACTTATAACGAAGTTGCTTTTTTCCATATCCCTTCACTGACCCTGGATGAGATCAATCTTTTAAATATTGGCCGATCTGATACATGAAAAATGTTATCTCACAGTTTTATAGATCATTCATAGCAAATCAAATATTGCTAACTTTCTTTTCTCTGGGTCAGGACAATTTCACTGTTATCTGAGTCGGTCGGTCTTTTTCCTCAAAAATTCAGGCAATGTTGAATAAATCTGTTAGAGATCAGAGAATCAAATCTTACCCAACCAATGCCCATTCACTTCGTCCTATCTCTTATGTGAAATGTGAGTATGAGAGAGAAATACAACACCTACTGAGTGTAGTTAAGGGTAAGGTTTCAGCAAAGGTCTTCTAGGACTTGACTTTCTGATCACAAGACTCAGTAAAAATCTTGTTGACTCTTCACCAGATTTGCTTGTTTAGCCACCACCACCCCCTTTGCCAATAAGATCACTTTCATTCAACGATTTTGACGTAGGTGGTGTGAAGAGAATCAAATGCTAGTGAGAATACCAAGGCATTGTAAGTCTTGCTCTTTTACTAGATGTATGTGTTAGTCCATGTCGTCAGACAAGCACACACCAAGATGAGAATTACAGATGTAAGAATTTTATTAGGGAAAAAGCCTGTGGTAAAAAATGGTGATGGAACCAGGGAAAGCCAGACACTGATGCAAGGCTGGCCCAAGGGAAGGGAGAGAGAGTAGTCTGGGTACAAATATCCTAGACTGCCTTGCAGCCTAAAAATGTTTCAGCAAGACTCAGAGAGTCCTCAAAGTAAAGTCAGCCATCAGAGGGGTCTGGTGTCTCCCAGGGTCCAGCCTATCGTAGTATCCCTGCCATGCTCAGTCATGGGTTGGGAGAAGCCAGTGGGAAGAGTGGTCTTGGTGTGATAAATTTCAGAGAACAGCAGCCAGGGTCCTTGATCAATTACCCTCTCTAGGGTTGGAGGTCTACGAGGCTCATTGTCAAGGATGCCATCATATATTATCAATAAGCTAATCTGCAGACAGAACCTCAGTAGAATCATAACAATAGGAAACAGAATACTTGTGCTTCATTTCTAGTTTGCTGTTTTCATAATGCAACTGCTTACCTTACTCCCAAATAATAAAAGAAAGCATTTCTATTTGGTTGATGTGATGCTTAATACTGAGCGTCAACTTGATTGGATTGAAGAATGCAAAGAATTATTCCTGGGTGTGTCTGTGAGTGTGTTGCCAAAGGAGATTAACATTTGAGTCAGTGGACTGGGAAAGGCAGACCCATCCTTAATCTGGGTAGGCACAGTCTAATCAGCTGCCAGCGTGGCCAGAATAAAAAGTCAGCAGAAGAACATGAAAAGACTACACTGGTTTAGCCTCCCAGCCTACATCTTCCTCCCATGCTGGATGTTTCATGCCTTCGAGCATCAGACTCCAAGTTCTTCAGCTTTGGGACTCAACCTGGCTTCCTTGCTCCTCAGCTTGCAGACAGCCTATTGGGGGATTATGGTCTTTAACATATATATATAAAATAGGATATATAAAGATATCCTATTATATATATGTATATATATCCTATTCCATATCTTTATATATATATAGCCTATTAGCTCTGTCCCTCTAGAGAACCCTAACTAATACAGTTGATGACTGCACAACTTTCCTAAGTCCCATGGAATAGAAGATGAAGATTGTAAAACAGAAATAGCTGGAATTCTATGTGTAAGAAACAATAAATGAACAGGAATTTGGGGATGGAGAATAGCAAAGAAGAAATAAAGTTGGAGAGAAAGAAGGTAGAGCAACACGGTAGCAACCTCAGAGGCAGGTGGCCCGGGAGAAATTCCCCATGGAAGGCCAGATGAAGGATATTGAAAAATAAGAATGTCTAGCCATCAGAATAAGTGCTGTTTTTCTGCAAAGCACCAGCAATCAGACATACAACTTTTCAATTTCCTATTAGATTTTTAAGTGCTAGATTTGGGGGGATGGGCAGGGAGTTAAATACTAATGCCTCTCTAAATGTATGTCTTAGATATTATATTTGAATTATTTCTCTTAGTCTTCAGGGACTTTTTTATGTCGAACTCTAAGGAACAATCCAAATATTTTGGCTAAATTCAAATTTGTTTTTATCAGATAATTTTTTAGAGGCTCATAAGCTGACACTTAGAAATGTCTCATGGCATGCAAATACTGTCATAACTATTCAATTCGTTTATGTGTTTGTGCTGGTCAAATCTTAGCCTTACCTATTAGATTGTAAACCCTTTAGGAATATCTTGAAGCATATAAATATTGTCCGTAGCCCCTGCATTTCTCATGGCAGAATCATTACTTGATTGTGATCATGATGTTTGAGTCCTGTAGGTCTGTGTACAAATGTAAAATATTTTATACACATATTAATACAAAACCAGTAGGTTTCCACTGATCTATTTCCTCCATCGCTTCTTGGCTGCATTTAGTACTGTTAATCCATCATGTATCAAAGGTCCTTTCTTCCTGGATTCCATTGTATTCACTTCTTGGCTGTCCTCCTAGCTCCCTGCCTCCTCTTGTTCCATATCATTCACTTTCTATCATCTCTTGATTTTTAATATCACACATCAATCTTTCCGAAGGCTTTCATTTCATGGTTCCATTATCACCTCTAACCTAATGCTCCCATTTACATTCCCAAATCTTACTGAGCTTTGGTCCTGTATTTCCAACTTCCTCTATGATGGCTTCTCTAAAATATCCTGCCATCATTTGCCAGATCCGTTTGGTCCAAAGCTTTCTCTTGCTATCATTTACCACTTTCTCATTCATCAGTAGCACTTCATTGTCTTCCATCCGCTCAAAGGAAACTTTAATGATACCTTTGAATTATTCTTGTTTATTCCTCTCCCCACATCTAACTGCTTTACCAAATTGTATTTCTCTTTTATTTGTGAAATAATATATGAGCTACCTGTCTGACTTCAAGTTCTTCAGCTTACTGCGGTTGCCCAGTCCTTTAGGGTTTAAATAAAAATGGGCTCAAATCCCCTTTCACCATTTCAGAGGAAACTCAGGGACTCTCTCAATGTTCCCAGAGTTTTCTGAGGATCTCGTATTTCAGCTAGTCATTTTGGTACGTATTTGCTTCTTCTGATGAATTTTCAGTCTCCTTCTTAGTTCACCTCATATGGCTGTTCACATTTTGCACCCTGTTTGAACCCTCAAATGAAAAATGTTCCTTTTTCCTTATTTTACCCCAATACCTCTCACCTGACAAAGTTTTGTAGAGCAAACTTTACTGAAGATTTCAATAGTAATGACAAGGGGCTTGTGTGATTGTCTGCAGAGCAGACAGCAAAACTAAATATTCAAACTTCTCAATTTTTAAGGGTTATATATTTATTCATGTCACTGTAGAATATTCACTAACTCTTCCTTCTACTAGGGCTCTAGTCCCCATAGTTTCTGAGTTCCCTCTCTAATCGCCTATCTTCTTCTCAGCCTTCTCATCCTCCACCACAACTCAAGTCAGTTCCTACTCATTTTTCATGCAGGTAAAGTGGAGACAACTGTGACTCTCAAAACAGTGTGGCTATCACTTTATCTCACAACATTGAGAGCTTCTTACAAATGAGCATCACTTTTGAGCCCTTTTTGTAAGGCCTATCATGTCTGATGCAATGACTACCATAGAGTAGGCTCTCAATAAAGGGTTAATGAATTCAGTTTAGATTGGGTAATTCCCTTTGGAAATGGGAATTGGTTTTTCTTTTTCACTTTGTAGTTTGCCTTTCAAGGCAAATAACTAAACTGAAAACTCGTTCCCATAGGTAGGCCAAACTTGGAAGGGTTGAAAAATCTATACCATATGTGATACCAAATAATCTGTTGGATTGATTTTTGACATTTGATATGGTTAGGCTTTGTGTCCCCACCCAAATCTCATCTTGAATTGTAATCCCCAGGTGTTGAGAGAGAGACCTGGTGGGAGGTGACTGGATCATGGGGGCGGTTTTCCCTGTGCTGTTCTCTTGATAGTGAATACGTCTCATGAGATCTGATGGTTATATGAAGTGCAGTTCCCCTGCACTCGCTCACACACTCCCTCCACTGCCTTGTGAAGAAGATGCCTGCTTTGCCTTCCATCATGATTGTAAGTTTCCTGAGGCCTCCATGCGGAATTGTGAGTTAATTAAACCTCCTTCCTTCATAAATTACCCAGTCTTAGGCATTTCTTTATAGCAGTGTGAAAATGGACTAATACAACATTAAAATACTCAATTCCTTAGAAACTATTTAATAAAAATTTGTATTTATTAGTTCAATAAATACTCATTAGACATCATCTGTGTATAATCTGTGTATATGCCAGGAGCTTAGTAGACTCCAAAGCTAATTACACATAGTCGTAACTCAGGATACCTGCAATCTATAGTGATGACAAATATTCATATAGTTATGATATGAAGTTAATGTACAGTCCACAGAAGATTGCATTCTCTCAGTTGGTATAGGAATGGTCTGATTAAAACCTTCAGAGGGACAAAAGTTGTTGAGGCATGGGAATAGTAGTGGTTACCAACCCTTCAACTAGAATCTTGTGTTGACCTTGACATGTCATCAGAGACTTATATCAAGTTCATGATTTGGCTTTATTTGTATATTTTATCTTGAAAAGCTTCCAATTTTAAATATCTCTAGAAAGCAAATAGAATTTTGTTCTGGATTTCACATTTCCACGCTTTTCTGAAAGCTACCATTCTCTTTCTGTTACCACAACTGACACTCTACTTTCACCCACTGAAGGGATCAGAGATGGCTCTGATTCAGTCAGATGCATCATGGCCCCTCACAGGCTACTAGCTTCATGGACACAATCAATCAGACCTGACCACCTCCAAGTGAGAAGGGGCCATTTGGTCAAGCACCAGCCACTGAAACTCCCTCTGTAATGCCCTTGCCTAATGACAGTGTACCTGTGATTAGATACCACTGATAAAAAAGACCTCACTTCTTCTTAAAGCAGCCCATTTTAATGTTCCACATCTCCCTTAGAAATGTCTTCCCTTGGCCGGGTGCAGTGCCTCAGGCCTGTAATCCCAGCACTTTAGGAGGCCTAGGCGGGCAGATCATGAGGCCAGGACTTCAAGACCAGCCTGGCCAACACAGTGGAACCTAAAAAATTACTAAATATACAAAAATTATCTAGGCATGGTGGGGCGGGAGGGGGGGGGGGGGTCTGCAATCCCAGCTACTTGGGAGGCTGAGACCAGAAAAATCACTTGAACCTGAGAGGCAGAGGTTGCAGTGAGCCGAGATCAGGCCACTGCACTCTCCAGCCGGGGTGACAGAGCTAGACTGCATCTCAAGGAAAAAAAAAAAGAAAGAAAGAAAAGAAAAGAAATGTCTTCCTTTGTAGTGTGTGAAAATCTGTCTCTAAGTACCTTTATCTACTAGTTTCGGGTCTGGTTCTACTCCTTGTGGTCATCCAGAAGAAATCTAAAAACTTTTCCACATGACAAATACTATATTTGAAGATAACTACTATATTGATGTCTTCTCTTCTCCAGACTAAAAGTCTTCTATGCCTTCAACAACACTTCATTGGACTTGGTTTTGAGTCTTTCTTTTAGCCTGCCCACCTTCTTTGGAACAAAACATTTTTCATTTTTTTAAAAATCCAGACAACATATCCCAACTGTGTACTAACCACAATAGAATAAAACAAGACGACCACCTCCATAATTTTCAACATGAACTACTATTAATACTTCTTAAAAGCACATTTTTTGTGGTCATTCACAATATTTTTTTACATACTGAGGTTTTTTTAATTTTTATTTTAGGTTCGGGGGTACATATGAAAGTTTGTTACACAGGTAAATTCGTGTCATGGGGGTTTATTGTACAGATTATTTCATCACCCAGGTATTAAGCCCAGTATCTAATAGTTATCTTTTCTGCTCCTCTCTCTCTTCCCACCCTCCATCCTCAAGTAGACTCCAGTGTCTATTGTTTCTTTCTTTGTGTTCATAAGTTCTTATCATTTAACTCCCACTTATAAGTGAGAACATTCGGTATTTGGTTTTCTGTTCCTACATTAGTTTGCTAAGGATAATAGCCTCCAGCTCCATTCATGTTCCCACAAAAGACATGATCTCATTCCTTTTTATGGCTGCATAGTATTCCATGGTGTATATGTAGCACATTTTCTTTATACAATCTGTCATTTATGGACATTTAGGTTGATTCCATGTCTTTGCTATTGTGAATGGTGCTGCACTTAACACACATGTGCATGTGTCTTTATGACAGAATGATTTATATTCCTTTAGTTATATACCGAGTAATGGGATTGCTGGGTGGAATGGTATTTCTGCTTTTAGCTCTTTGAGGAACTGCCATACTACTTACTATAATGATACAACTAATTTACACCCCCACTAACAGTCTATAAGCATTCCCTTTTCTCCACAATCTTGCCAGCATCTATTATTTTTTGACTTTTTAATAATAGTCATTCTGACTGGTGTGAGATGCTATCTCACCGTGGTTTTGACTTGCAGTTCTCTAATAATCAGTGCTACTGAGATTTTTTTTCATATGCTTATTGGCTACATGTATGTCTTCTGAGAAGTGTCTGCTTATGTCCCTTGCCCATTTATTAATGGAGTTGTTTGTTTTTCTCTTATAAATTTAGTTCCTTATAGATATTGGATATTAGACCTTTGCCAGATGCAAAGTTTGCAAATATTTTCTCCTCTTCTGCAGATTGTCTGTTTACTCTGTTGTGATTTTCTTTTGCTGTGCAGAAGCTCTTAAGTTTAATTAGATCCCATTTGTCAATTTTTGCTTTTGTTGCGATTGCTTTTGGTATTTTTGTCATGAAATGTTTGCCCATTCCTATGTCCAGGATGATATTGCCTAGGTTGTCTTCCAGGGTTTTTACAGTTTTGGGTTTTACATTCAAGTCTTTAATCCACATTGAGTTGGTTTTTGTCTAAGGAAGGGGTCCAGCTTCGGTCTTCTGCATATGGCTAGCCAGTTATCCCAGCACCATTTATTGAATAGGGAGTCTTTTCCCCATGGCTTGTTTTTTCAGTTTTGTCAAAGATCAGATGGTCATAGATGTGTGACCTTATTTCTGGGCTCTCTATTCTGTTCCATTGGTCTATGTGCCTGTTTTTGCACCAGTACCATGCTGTTTTGGCTACTGTAGCCCTGTAGTATAGTTGAAGTCAGTTAACACAATGCCTCCAGCTTTGCTCTTTTTGCTTAGGATTGCCTTGGTTATTCAGGTTCTTCTTTGATTCCATATGAATTTTAAAGTACCTTTTTCTAGTTCTGTGAGGAACATTGTTGGTAGTTTGACAGGAATAGTGTTGAATCTATAAATTGCTTTGAGTGGTATGGTCATTTTAATGACATTGTTTCTCACTATACATGAACGTGAGATGTTTTTCCATTTGTTTGTGTCATTTCTGATTTCCCTAGTGAGCTGTGTTCCTAGGTATTTTATTCTTTTTGTGGCAATTGTGAATGGGATTGCCTTTTTTATTTGACTCTTGTCTTGGCTGTTGTTGGTGTATAGGAATACCAGTGATTTTTGTAGATTGATTTTGTATCCTAAAACATCGCTGAAGTTGTTTATCAGCTGAAGGAGCTTTTGTGTCGAGAATGTAGGGTTTTCTAGATATAGAATCATGTCACCTGCAAACAAAGATAGTTTGACTTCCTCTCTTCCTATTTGGATGTCCTTTATTTCTTTCTCTTGACTGACTGCTCTGGCAAGGACTTCTAATACTGTGCAGAATAGAAGTGGTGACAGGGGGCATCTTTGTCTTGTGCTGGTTTTCAAGGGGAATGCTTCCAACTTTTGCCCATTCAGCATAATGTTGGCTGTGGGTTTGTCATAGAGGGCTCTTACTCTTTTGAGGTTACATATTGAATTTTATATTATCTAAAATTTCTAACTGCTTTTCACATATGCTATGGCTAAGCCATATATACTTGCCATCTAGTAAGGGCTTGACAAATGTTAGCTATCTTTATCAGCATTTATTGTTTTTGTGAAAATAAATTTGATAATTATGCTCTCCACAAGTTTGTCTAAACAATTAATTTAAACTTTTAAAAATAAGACAAAGTATGGTTGAAGATGGAGTACACAGCATCCTTCTAACAACCCTCTCTCCTGAGTAACGTCAATCCTGTACTTAAACTGCATAGGGGATGGACATTCAACCAGTTACGAATCTACCCTATTTTCTTTAGGTAACCAAGCTCTCCTTAGTATCACTTAGATCTGGATATGATGAGGTCCCATAGAACACAAATATCATTCACTAGGTTTGCCTCCTCCTGTTTCTGCAGATCCTCCAAGCCTAATAGAACCACACACATCCCAACTTCCTCCCTCCACTTCTACCTTGCACTCATGTACAATTCTCCTGGATGTTCCTGATGGTGTCTCCTACTTGCTAATGTATATGTCTTCTTAATTACTTTGTGCCATCTACCAGACACCATTGCTAATTCCACTGGGTACTATTACTTTTGGTGACTACAGCTACCATTCCTACTCAGTATAACACCAGTTGCTACTGCCAGGAACCATTGCTATCTTCCAGTGATTTCCCATATAGCACTGTTTTTGCTTTTGCCAACTCTGGTCCAACATGTAATTGCTTTTACTAGAGTCTCCAATTCACCAAAGTGGGCTGTGATTTGTGGCAGATTTGGTGAGACTAACTTTCTCATGCTTTTGAGCTACTGTTTGTTGGAAGGGCCCAGTTCAGTGTTGCTTGGGCCTTGATATCTTAATAAATTTTGGCATACGCTATGGTTTGAATGTGTACACTCCAAAATTCAGTTGTTGAAACTTAATGGCCGATGTGATAGTATTAAGAGGTGAGACCTTTAAGAAGTGAGTAGACCGTAAATGCTCCTCCCTCATGAATGGGATTAAGGCCCTTATAAACGAGGCTTCACGCAGCATTTGGATCTTTTGCCCTTCTGTCTTCAGCCACAAGAGGACACAGCATTCCTCCCCTCTGGAAGATCAGCAGCAAGCACCACCTTAAAAGCAGAGAGCGGCCCTCAGCAGACAATCGAATCTGCTGGTGTCTTGATCTTGGACTTCCCAGCCTCCAAAACTATAAGAAATAAATTTCTGTTCTTTATAAATTACCCAGTCTTAGGTATTTTGTTATAAAGTCACAAACAGACCAACACAGTACATTTTTAAATTTTTCTTTTCTTATTTTTTGGATGGAGGAGTTTACATGTATAACCTCTTTTCCAGGGCGAAACATTGGCTCCTGTGGCTAAACCAGGAAGCGGGTCAGATTTGCTCTTCCTCTCCAACCATAATGCTTTGTTTTCTTTTCAAGTTTTTAACTGGTTTCCTCTTCCTTTTGGATAAATTATCTCTCAGAAGCTGCCTCTATCTCCGCATTGATCAGCCAGCAAAAGCTTGAAACTCAAACCTGTGAACTTTACTACACACACACACACACACAAAACTACCACCTATGGACTCCTTTCCATGTGTGTGTCCCACGAAAAACTTTACCTATATTACCTCATTTCAATCATCACAGTAATCTTCACATGGGGCAATTACAATATCCATTTTATAAATGAAGACACTAAGATTCCAAGAGTTCACATGGAAGAAGAGGCAAAATGTCCAACTAGATGCAGTCCCACCAAGAGACTTGACCATCAGGAAGACTAACACACTCCAAGCAGATATTCAGAAGGAAGGCATTGAGAGTGGTTGGAGGAAAGACACAGACCCTGAGCTGAAGGGGGAGGAAGCTAGATGCCCTACATAAGGCTGCGGAGCACCAGAACTCATTCCTGGCCCCCAGTAGCTCTTGGGGAAGGGGTGAGTTCAATAAGTGAGTAGTGTCCCTCTCTCACCACAGGCCTCCAGAGTCCTAGCTGCAGGAGACCCCAGAATCCCTATGGACATTTGAATTGACACAGATAGCTGCTTAGAGAGATGGCAAGGACTGAAGCTTGTGTGAAGCCCGGAGGGTTTGGCATGGGAATGGCTGCAGTGCAACATGACCAGGGATGCCCATCCCCCAAGGAACACCTCGGCCCCTCCGGTGCAGCAGGTGCATAACCTTGAGGGGCTACAGAACAAAGCTGTTGGCCTAGTACCAGCCTCACAGGGTTAGAGCATGTAGCCAAGGAGGGCTGAGTTGAGTTTTGGCCCCCTGAAATCATCCAGAAACAAAGCCAATTGACTGAAGTACTTATACAACAGTTGAAACTTTAAGGGGATCAAAAAACATAAAAGCAAAAACCCCATCCAAAGGACATCAACTTCAAAGATCAAAGGAACATCAACCCACATAGATGAGAAAGAACCAGCACAAGAACTGTGGTACATCTAAAAGCCAGAGTATCTTCTTACCTCCAAACAACCACACTAGCTCCCCAGCAATAATTCTTAGCAGGCTGAAATGGCTGAAATGACAGACAGAGAATTCAGAATCTGGATAGCAACAAAGATCATTGAGATTCAGGAGAAAGTCAAACCCAATCCAAGGAATCTAAAGAATCTAAACAATGATACAAGAACTGAAAGACAAAATAGCCATTTTAAGAAAGAACCAAACTGATCTGATAGAGATGAAAAGCTCACTACAATAATTTTGTAATACAACTGAAAGTATTAACAGCAGAAAAAACAAGCTCAGAAAAGAAAAGAACTCAGAGGTCAAAGACTTTGACTCAAAGATTTGAATCAACTCATTCGGACAAAAATAAAGAAAAAGAATAAAAAAGAATGACTAAACTTCCAAGAAATATGGGCTAATATAAAGAGACTAAACCTATGACTCATTGGCACCCTTGAAAGAGAGGGAGAGAGAGTAAGCAACTTGGAAAATATTTGACGATACTGTCCATGAAAATTTCCCCAATCTTGCTAGAGAAATTGACGTTCAAATTCAGGAAATTCAAAAAACCACTATGAGATACTATCCAAGACAACCATCCCCAAGAAACATAATCATCAGTTTCTCCAAGGTCAACATGAAAGAAAAAATATTAAAGGCAGCTAGAGGAAGGGGAAGGTCACCTACAAAGGGAACCCCCATCAGGCTAATAGCAGACTTTTCAGCAGAAATCCTCCAAGCCGGAAGAGATTCAGGGCCCATATTCAGCATCCTTAAAAAAAGAAATTTTGGCCAAAAATTTTATATTCAACCAAACTAAGCTTCATAAACAAAGAGAAAATAAAATCTTTTTCAGACAATCAAATGCTAAGGTAATTCATTGCCACCAGACCAGTCTTATAAGAGATCCTTAAGGGGGTACTAAACATGGAAACAAAGACTGTCACTGCCCACCACAAAAACACATAGACCATTGATACTATAAAGCAACTACACAATCAACTCTGCATAACAACCAGCTAACAAGACGATGACAGGATCAAATGTGCACATATCAGTTTTAACCTTGAACAGTGGCAAGTTGAATAAAGAAGGAAGGCTCACCTATAGGCTACCTTCAAGAGATTCATCTCAATGCAGTGACATCCATGGGCTCAAAGTAAAAATATGGAGAAAAATATACCAAACAAATGGGAAACAAAACACTGTAGAGGTTGGTATTCTAATTTAAGACAAAACAGATTTAAGCTAACAATGATCAAAAAAGACAAAAAGGTCATTATATAATAATAAAGGTTTCAATTCAACAAGAAGATTTAACTATACTAAATATATATGCACCCAATATTGGAGAACCCATATTCATAAAACAAGTTCTTGGAGACCTACGAAGATTCTTTGATAACCACACAATAATAGTGAGAGACTTCAACAACACACTGGTAGTATTAGACAGATCATCAGGGCAGAAAACTAACAAAGATATTCAGAACCTAAACTCAATACTTGACCAAATGGACTTAGAACACATCTACAGAACGATCCATTCAACAACAGAATATACATTCTTATTTGCACATGGCACATACTCCGAAATTGGCCACATGCTCAGCCTTAAAACAATTCTCAACAAATTCAACAAAGCCAAAATCACACTCTCAGACCACAGCACAATAAAAACAGAAATCAATATTGAGATTTCTCAAAACTATACAATTACATGAAAATTAGCAACCTGTTCTTGAATGACTTTTGGGTAAATAATAAAATTAAAACAGAAATCAAGAAATTATTTGAAATTAATGAAAACAAAGAACAACGTACCAGAATCTCTGGGAAACAGCTAAAGCAATGTTAAAAAGAAAGTTTATAGTGCTAAACACCCACTTCAAAAATCATAGAGATCTCAATTTTACAACCTAACATTGCAACTAGAGGAACTAGAAAAACAAGAGCAAATCAACCCAAAAGCTAGCAGAAGAAAAGAAATAACCAAAATCAGAACTGAAGTGAATGAAACTGGAATGCGAAAACCATACAAAAGATCAGTGAAACGAAAAGTTGGTACTTGAAAGAATAAATAAAATTAATAGACTGCTGGTTCGACTAATAAAGAAAAAGAGAAGATCCAAATAAACACAATCAGAAATCACTAAAGGGTCATTACCACTGATCCCACAAAAATACAAAAAACCCTCAGAGACTATTATTAACACCTCTGTGTACACAAACTACAAAGTCTAGAAGTAATGAATGAGTTCCTGGAAACATACAACCTCCCAAGATTGAACCAGGAAGAAATTGAAACGCTGAACAGACCAATAATGAGTTCTGAAATTGAATAATCAATAAAAAGCCTACCAAACAAAAACAGTCCTGTACCTGATGGATTCACAGCCAAATTTTGCCAGATGTATAAAGAAGCGTTGGTACCAATCCTACTGAAATTATTCCAAAATTTGAGAAGAAAAGATTCCTCCATAACTCATTTTATGAGCAAGCATCGTTCTCTCACCAAAACCTCACAGAGACACAACAAAATAAAATAAAATAAAATAAAATAAAATAAAATTCAGGCCAATATCCCAGATGAACATAGACATAAAAATCTTGAACAAAACACTAGCAAATCAAATCCAGCAGTGCATCAAAAAGCTAATTCACCATGATCAAGTAGGCTTTATTCCTAAGATGCAAGGTTGGTTCAACATACAAAAATCAAAAAATGTGATTCATCACATAATCAGAACTAAAAACAAAAAACACATGATCATCTCAATAGATGCAGAAATGACTTCTGATTAAATTCAACATCCCTTTATGTTAAAAACTCCCAAAAAACTAGGCATTGAAGGAATATATCTCAAAATAATAAGAGCCATCTATGACAAACACACAGTCAACATTATACTGAACAGGCAAAAGCTGGAAGCATTCCCCTTGAGAACCAGAACAAGACAAGGATGCCCATTCTCAGCACTCCTATTCAACATAGTACTGGAAGTCCTAGCCAGAGAGATTAGGCAAGAGAAAGAAATAAAAGGCATCCAAATAGGAAGAGAGGAAGTCAAGCTATCTCTCTTCACAGATGATAAGGTTTTATACCTGGAAAACCCCATAGTCTCTGCCCAAAAGTTCCTAGTTCTGATAAACAACTTCAGCAGAGTTTCAGGATTCAAAATCAGTGTACAAAAATCAGTAACATTTCTATACACCAACAATGTCCAAATCAAGAACATAATCACATTCACAATAGCTACCAAAAAAACAATACTTAGGAATACAACTAACCAGGGAGGTGAAAGAGCTCTAAAATGAGAATTACAAAACACTGCTGAAAGAAACCACAGATGGCACAAACAAATGGAAAAACATTTAAAGCTCATGGATAAGAAGAATAAATATTGTTAAAATGGCCATACTATCCAAAGCAATTTATAGATTCAATGCTACTCTTATCAAACTACCAATGGCATTTTTCCCAGAATTAGAAAAAACTGTTTCAAAATTCATATAGAAACAAAAAACAGTCAGAATAGCCAAACCAACCCTAGGCAAAAAGAACAAGACCAGAGGCATCACACTACCTAACTTCAAACTACACTACAACATTACAGTAACCAAAACAGCATTGTGCTGGTACAAAAATAGGCACAAAGATCAATGGAATAGGTTAGAGAACCCATAAATAAAGCCACACCTACAACCACCTGATCTTTGACAAAGTTGAAAAAACAAGCAGTGGGGAAAGGGCTCCCTATTCAATAAATAGTGCTGAAATAACTGGCTAGTCATATGCAGAAAATTGAAACTGGACTCTTTCCTTTCACCATATACAAACATCAAGTCACAATGGATTAAAGACTTAAATGTACAATCTAAAACTATAAAAACCCTAGAAGAAAACCTAGAAAACATCATTCTGGATATAGGCCCTGGCAAAGATTTCATGAGAAAGACTCCAAAAGCAATTGTAGCAAAAACAAAAATTGAAAATTGTCACCTGGGACATAATTAATCTAAAGTGCTTCTGCACAATAAAAGAAATTACCAAGAGAGCAAACAGACAACCTAGAGAACGGGAGAAAATATTCAAAAACCATGCATCCAACAAAGGTCTAATATCCAGAATCTATAAGGAACTTGAGCAAGCAAAAAACAAACAACCCCATTTTTGAAAAATGGGCGAAGGAGATGAAAATAGACTTCTCAAAAGAAGACATATACACGGCCAACAAGCATAGGAAAAAATGCTTAGCATCACTAATTATCAGAGAAATGCAAACCAAAACCACAATGAGATACCATCTCACACTAGCCAGAATGGCTATTATTAAAAAGTCAAAAAATAACACGCTGGAGAAGTTGCAGAAAAAAGGAACACTTATACATTGCTGGTGGGAATGTAAATTAGTTCAGCCACTGTGGAAAGCAGTTGGCAATTTCTCAAAGCAGTTAAAACAGAGCTACCATTAGACCCAGCAATCCCATTACTGGGTATATGCCCAAAGGAATATAAATCATTCTGCCATAAAAACGTGTGCACACATATTTTCATTACAGCACTATTCACAGCAGCAAAGATATGGAATCAACCTAAACGTCCGTCAATGGTGAACTGGATAAAGAAAATGTGGTACATATAGACCATGGAATACTATGCAGCCATAAAAAAGAAAATCATGTCCTTTATAGCAACATGGATGGAGCTGGAGGTCATTATCCTAAGCAAATTAACATGGGAATGGAAAACCAAATACATGTTCTCACTTATAAGTGCACATGGACACAAAGAAGGAAACAATAGACACCAGGATCTACTTGAGGGTGAAGAGTGGGAGGAAAGAGGGTAAGGATTGAAAAACTACCTATCAAGTACTATGCTTATTGCCTGTGTGATGAAATAATCTGTACAGCAAAGCTCCATGACACGCAATTTACCCATATAACAAACCTGCATGTGTACCCTCTTAACCTAAAACAAAAGTTGAAAAGAAAAGAAAAATCAATACAAAAAGGTATTTTGGGAAAAAAAAATAATTTACATAGCTTGCTCAAGGTCACATAATAAGATACTGACAGAACTGTGATTTAATCTGTGCTTTTAAATGCCATGTTATTCTCCCTCCCTTCATTCAGACCTTCTTTCTCCATCTTATCCCCAAATATCAAGTAATGAAGTACCATATCCAATACCTCAGTTGCCATACCCACACACACTAATGTCATTTCCCTGTCAAAGACAGACATAGATTATTTCAGAATGACTTGCTCTTTGTGAATGTACCCTGGCTCTTGATGAATATAAGTTTCTTAGAAACTTCCCAAGGACAATCTATTATGGCACTATATTGTCAAACTCACTGGAGTAAAGTTTCCCTAATCCATATTTTTATTTCTTTTTGAGTTAGGACAAAACTTGCTCACGTGTAGTCTTCTGATACCTCTCATTCTCTCTAGTTCCTCAAAGAGGTTAGACTGTGCTACAGTGACTGAATTTACAAGTTCTTTCACAACCTGGAACTTAATATTTCTTAGCAATAAGCTCTTCCTCAGCCGGGTGCCATGGCTCATGTAATCTCAGCTGTTTGGAAGGCTGACGTGAGTGGATCACTTGAGGTCAGGAGTTTAAGACCAGCCTGGACAACACTGTGAAACCCCGTCTCTACTAAAAATACAAAAATTAGCCAGGCTTGGTGGCAGACACCTGTAATCCCAGCTACTCAGGAGGCTGAAGCAAGAGAATCACTTGAACCCAGGAGGCAGAGGTTGCAGTGAACCAAGATTGCATCACTGCACTCCAGCCTGGGACTACAAAGTGAGACTCTGTCAAAAAAAAAAAAAAAAAAAAAGTTCCTTCCTCTATTTATATACCTTAAGACAATCTGTAATTCCTGCTTCCAAGTTATTGAAATTAAATCTTGTTAGTTACCTATGCTACATGTCCTGCTAGGTTAGGAAGGCACTAGATCCACACATTGCAGTCCACAGTCTAGTGCAGGAGACAGACATATAAAAACTTAATAGTAATAAGTGTAACCAAGGTAAGAACAAAACTGAGGGGCACAGACGAGGATCCCCAAAAGACTGGAGGGTTGATTCTAGCCTGCGGAGTCAAAGGAAGTTAAACAAAGCCAAAGTCTACAATTTGTCCAGAAGGATAACTAGAAATTTGCCAGGTACAAATTTTAATGGAGAAAAGAAGGAACAACAGTTTAATTAGAGTTATTATTCTCAGATACCACAAATCATGTTCCTCAGATACCACAGTTAACAAATTCTTCCACCCAAGAGTTCCGTGGATTTTCTCCTATTATGTTTATTACAAACCACTCAGCCTAAACTTGAAGACTTCCACTAGTTTCATTCACTAGTTCATTGAACCAGTTAGTTGAATTTGTTTACTGAGTGCCCACCAGGAGCCAGGCACTGTTCTAGGCACAGGAAACCATAGGAAACAAAACAGAAAGCCTCATCTCAAACTTACTCTTAACTTGTGCCTACAGAGCTTGCCTGCTAGTAGAAAGAGACAGACAATGAACAAATAAGAAAGATATATAGAAAAGTAGATATGTGAAGAAAAATAAAGAAGAGAAGGTTGTTCAAGAAATGCTAGGCAGAAGTAAAAAGTGGTCAAGAAACATCTCCATGAAAAGATGCCATAAATGACCTGAATGAGATAAACGTATGTGAGGGGAAAAACATGCAAGGCCAGGGAAGTCACAGGGTAAAAATGCTGAGGCAGGCATATCTGGACATGGCCGAAGAAAATGTGGAGGCCAGTTAGACTGGAGCCAAGGGAGCAAAGGGAAAATAGCAGGCAATGAGGTCATAGAGGCATTGTAAGGACTTTGGTTTTATTCTGAGCAAGATGGGAATTGTAGTAGGGTTTTGAGCAGAGGAGTAATGTAACCCAATATGTCTTCATGGGAGCATTCTGACTGCAGAGTTATATACACACCGAGAATGCGATGAGGGAAGAAAGAGGAAAAGACAGTAAGCTTCTGGATATTAAGCACCTGTCCCAGGTGACAGATGACAAATAATGGGATTTGGACCAAGGTAGTATCATGATAGTGGTATAAAAGAATGTATTTTGGATATAATTTCAAGGTAGAGCTGGAAATAGTTGCTTATGATTTCAATATAGAACACAACAGGACAGAGACAGAGAGAGAGAGAGAACAGGAGAGGGAGAAACGGAAGTCATAGGTGACTCCAAGGTTTTTGACCTGACCAAGAAGGTTGGAGTTTCATTTACTAATATGGGGAAGACTGTTGGAGAAGTAGGTTTGGCAGTTGGTGGGGGGCAAGTCATGTTAAGCCTGAGATGCCCATTAAATATCCAAGTGGAAATGTCAAATAGGCAGTTGGATATAGACATTCTAGGGAGAGTTCTGGGCTAGAGACAGAAATTTGAAAGCCTATAACTTTGCTTTGGCTGCCATAATAAAACCACAGATTATGTGGCTAAAACAGCAGTAATTTATTTTCTTACAGTTCTGGAGGCTAGAAGTCCAAGATCTAGATGTGGGCTTCTCTTGAGCGTTGCAAATAGCTGCCTTCTCACTGTATCCTCCTGTGCTCAGTTCTCTGTGCACATCCCTGGTGTCACTTTGTGTGTCCACATTTCCTCCTCTTATAAAGACACCAGTTAAATTGGATTAGGGCCCACCCTAACAGCGTTATCTTAACTTCATCACTTCTTTAAAGACCCTGTCTCCAAATACAGTCACACCAGGGATTAGGGCTGCAACGTGTGATTTGGAGGGGAGGACACAATTCAGAATTCAGCCCATAAAAGGGAGTCCTCAGCTTATTGAAAGAAATTAGATAAGATCATTAAGGCAATGAACATAGAGGAAGAGAAAAGAGGTCTGAAGATGGAGCTGTGGTGCTCCTCAGATGTTTAGAGGTCAGGAAGATAAATAGGAACTGGCAAAAGAGAATTAGTGGCCAGCAAATTGGAGGAAATCCAGCAATGTATGGTATCCTAAGAGCCTGGTAAGGGGGACACTTCAAGGAGAAGGAAGTCAAAGGAAGTCATCTGTATAGTCAAATGCTTCTGAGACACAAAGTAGAGGAGTACCAAGAGGTGGCCATTGAATTCAGAAACATGGACGTCATCAGCAACCTTGATGAAAGCAGTTTGGTTGTTTGGTGGAGAAGAAAGGCAGATTAGAGGAGTGAGAATTAAAGAGGAATTGCAACATTGAATATCATCAACTCTTTTGAGTGTTGCTGTAAAGAAGACTAGAGAAAGGGAAGAAGCTAAAGGGCAATAAGAGCTCAAGGCAGGAATTTTGTTTTAGCTGGGAAAAAATAGCAATGGTTGTATGCTAACGGGGATGATGCATTAGAAAGGAAGAAGTTGATAATGCAGAGTCATGTCCTTGAGTAGCAAGACTCAAGGCTGCTTGTAGTATCTAGCAGCAAATGTGAAGGGGTTTTCCTTATCTAGGAACCTGTACATCAAAGGTAGGGCACACAGCACAAAGGCACAGAGGTGGGTAGATGGGATTATAATGTTTATGGAATTTCCCTCTGAGCATGGATGGGAGGGGAGATATTGAATATTTGAGCAAAGAGAAGAGGGTGTGAAATAGTTTTCTAGGTCAGAGAGAAAGTGAATGGACTAGGGAATTAGAGTGGAATTGGCAGCCAACACTGAGAGCAAAGTTGAACATAGTCATCTGAATTTAAACTGAGGTCACTCACCGTAGTTCTATATTTTTCTCCAGCCATGGTCAGCTAGGAAGGTGCAGGTGCCCTGAAGATTAAGTGTTAGATTTACCCAGGGCTGGGGTTTTTCCAGATAAGTTTGATGAGGAGGGAAGTGGTGTGAGAGTTAGAATGTTACACAGGGAATAACTTCAATGATAGACCTTAGAATCTCAACTAAGGAAGAAGAGAAACAAGAACATAAGTCAAGTGCATGACATTAAAATAGTGCTAGGTTCAAAGGACATCCTGGTAGGCTAATTGGAATTGTAGGCATCACAGTACTTAAGGGAAAGAGCTAGAAAAATAGAAAAGATTGGTCAGAAATCTCTTTTCTCATCTCTATCCTAAATTGCAGAATTCCAGAAGCAAGGGCTATGATTTTTACCTATTTTTCTATCCCCAGAAATGCCTTTTAGAAAGTTCCTGCAACAGACATCTCTTGAGGAGTGAACCATTATTGTGTTACCAACTTGAGAATTCTTTTCAGGAGACAGCATGAGAATAGTGGAAGCTGCACTAAGAGAGCAAGACCATCTAGGTTCAAGCCAAGGCTTTGCCTCTTCCTCTCTGTTTGTGGGCTCATTTCTTAACCATTGTTAGCTTCACTTGGCTCATCTGTAAAATGAAGAAAATAATAACTGCCCTGCAGTTATTGTGAAGATCAAATGCAATAAGGTATGTGAAAGTGCTTTGTAAACTAAAAGGCAAATTAACAATAACCTGAAATAGCCGCAAGATCATGAATCACCCAGCAAAGGCAGAAACATAAGCCTCCAAGGACTTTTGAGGGGGACCTTTGTGCTCCTTCCATCCTCTATGACTAAGCCACACGTCATGCTTGTAGGACTCCAGGCTTTGTTTGCAGCTTTCTCATTTGCCCAGTCCATTTTTTTGTACTCCAAAGCTCTGCATTCTTATCAGAGAGGGATAAAGAAGGACAGGAAGGGGAAGTGGGGAGAACCAGAGAAGGAGAAGAATGGAGGAGAGTAGGATGGAAATAATGTTTTCTACGTGCATTATGTGCACCGGGCACTCTACAAAAATCTCATTTAGTCTTTGATCTACCATTATTCAGTATCATCCTCCAAATTTATAGATGAGGAAACAGACTCAGAAAGTTTAAGTTATTTGACCCAAATTACACAATGAGTAGAAATAGTAGAACTGGAAATCAACCTCTTCTCTTTCAGAATTCAAAGCCTGGGGCTTTCCTAGTAAGCCCTGGGGTGTACGGCTAATCCAAAGCAATCTTCTCTACCGAGGAAAAATCATCTTTTGAGAGGGTTTTCTGAACTAAATCTCTCATTTCTCTGTGATACTTAAGCTCCCAGGAAAAAAAAAAAAAAAAAAAAAAAAAAAAGCAGCGTGTAATCAAAGAAAAGAATACCAAAATTACTAAAATTCTTGGGGCAAGAAGTTATTCATATCAAAGTGAAAACTACTTAGATTTTGAAAGTGAGTTGTCTTAAAAGCCCTTCTTAGCTTCTCATTGGCTCAGAAGTTCTTCACTAAGAGGCTTATGGCAACATGATAGAGAAGGAAAGTGAGCTATACCAGCAGCTCAGATTCTTATTATCAGGCCATCTTAGTGTTGATCTGTATATCTATTCCTGAATAAGCATCCACCCCAATATTTAATGGCTTGAAACAATAATTTGTTACTATTTTTCCCAGCTCTGAGAGATGACTGGGCTCTGCTGGATGGTTGTTGCGTAGGCTTTCTCCCTGCACTTGCAGTCAGGTGTTTGCTGGGCTGCAGCCATCTGAAGTCTCACTGAGGCTGTGCACCCCCAGTGACTCCCCTCCTAAATGGCATTTGATGAGTGGAAGTTCAGAGCACCCACACACAGTTCCTTCAGGTAGCTAGGGCTTCTCACAATACAATGACTGGGTCCTCAGCAGGAGAACCCCAAGAGTGAACAGTCCAATAAGTAGAAGACAGATACTTCCAGGCCAGTAAATGGCTATGCCTGAAACAGGCATAGCATCACTTCTGCTGTATTCCACTGGTCAAAGCAGTCACAGATCTCACCTGGATTCAAGAAGACAGAGAAATAAACTCCACTCTTTTGATGGGGGGAGAAGCAGCATCACATTGCAGAAGAAACTGGGAGATGGGAGATAGCGTTGCATCCATCGTTGGAAAATAATGACCAGGTACAGTCGCTCATGCTTGTAACTTCAGTGCCTTGTGAAGATAAGGTTGAAAGATTGCTGGAGGCTGGGAGTTTGAGACCAGCCTGGTCAACAGAGGGAGACTTCATCTCTACAAAGATAAAAATTACCTGGGCATGGCAACTCACTCCGGTAGTCCTAGCTACTCAGCAGGCTGAATCTGGAGGCTTGTTTGAGCCCAGCAGTTTGAGGCTGCAGTAAGCTATGATAGTGCCACTGCACTCCAGCTTAGGTGGAGTACAGAAAAAAAGAAAGAAAGAAAGAAAAAAAAAAAAAAAAAAACACACACACAGCCTGCCATAATCACTAGTTCAGTGACATCTACAAAGTTAGAATGGCCTCTATATCAAACTCCTGCCTTTGGAGTTTGATGTAGCCCTTGCCAGCCTCTCTGCCCACATCTCACACCATTTGCTTGCTATGCTACAGCTATACTATCTTCTCTCTTTTCCACATACCTCAGAGTTTGGACATTTATGAACAAAATCCCCTTCCCCTTCCCTCAGTTCTTCCCACAGGGGCCTCCCTCTTATCATTCAGATCTCAGCTCATATATTGCCTCTTCTGGGAGAACTTTCCTGACTAATACATGTGATTCTTTCACATCCTCCATACCCTTTATGTGTTTGCTTTCTTATCTACCATCTCTGTTCCACTACTACTCACAAGTTGTGAAAGAACAGTGATTTTGTCTGTCTTCTTCACTGTTGCTGTATCCCCACTGCCTACGCTAACGTACCTTGCCTCATGATCATTCAACAATTTTTGTTGAATGAATAAATGAATGAACAAACGAATAACCCTGTCAAGTGGCAGCCAGTGACATCTAAGACAACATCTAAAATGTCATTCATTCAACAAAAATTACAGAATTCCTCTTATGACAGATTCTGCACTAGTTTTCCAGGAAGCTATTTTGTCTTTGGACACAACTTAGACAATTCCTGCTTGATGTTATCAATTTATCTAACTAAAACCTTCATCATTTATTTATTAATAAGATGAATTCAGGAGTTTTCAAACTGCAGGTCCAAGTGCTTTAGCTCTGTGACTCTAACCCCCAGGAAGAGGCTACAGAGACACAAAGGGGAAAAGAGAAGCCATGAGACCCCATCATCACTTTAAGCACAGCAACACTCCTTTTATTTGCTTTATCTGTGGGGTTTCTGTATAAGATTTATCTTGAAAAACATTTTACTGCCAAAAATAAGATAGATGATCTCTTCAATTCTGTCTTATGTTCTGTTCTTTATGATGACAGTTCTCAAAGTGTGGCCTTCCAATCCCTGTATCAAAATCAACACATTGGACACAGTGGAAGGTGAAGATTCTGTGGCCCCCACTGAATTAAAGTTTCTGGCCATGTGACCAAAGAATCCGTATTTTAACAAGCACCTCAGGGTATTCTTAGGTACTCTAAAGTTTAGGAATCATTGCTTATGATGTAGGAAAAAATGCATAAAATACAAAAATAAGCTGTTACACAAACTAGAACTCTCTTTCCTGGGGGATGACCTCTTGCAAAAAGGAACGTCTTTTCTCAGCATATACGGAATTGTTTGGAGAAGTAGGCATGGCTAGTAGACCGCAGGATAACTAGAATGTGTGTTTTATTTGCTAGAAGCCCTAATTGTTCCCACTAATATCTCTTTTTAACCCAGTGATTGAAGCCAACACGCAGGTGCGCACGCACAAACACACACACACAGACACATATATAATACACATAAACAATGCCTGTGGCCAATATCACAGCCAACCTACCACTTCACTCAGCTGAGTCCTGCCAGTTAAGCACTTCTTGAGTGGTAGAAGAGCAGGGCCCTTAAAATTCCAAGCATAAAACAGCTAATAAGAGTATCTTGTTTAACAAAGTAATAAAGCAGAGACAAGAAAAAAATAAGCTGCAAAGTTTTCTTGGTGATCATTGTTTAACACTGTATGTAATTAAATATGAATGAAAGTATGCTACTTTCATTTTGTAAGCAATTTAATTCAATTAAAAATAAATGGGTCTCCTTGGCTCAGTGGGCATACTGATATACAGAACGTCACTGCCCTTAACTTGGTTTCCACTGTGTTTAAATCCAGCACGGGCAAAGCTACTGAAATACAACCCCAGGCTAACGTGATTAACTCATTCCCCAAGAGCCAATAGCAGACCTCATCCGGTCAACTGAGTACAGTGCTTTGCAGCATAATATGTTTTAATTTAAAAGAAATTTATCAAGCCTTTGCCATGTGGCGTGAAGAGACGTTTAAGACATCTCATAGCAGTCAAAACAGTGGTTATCTCGGGGCAGGCTAGGCATTGACTGGAAAGACGCTGGAGGAAGTTGGAAATGTTCTGAATCCTGATGTGGGTGTTGGTTAGCAAATAGACGTTCATATATACGCATGTGCATGTATAAGTACACATTGAGCCACACACCTAAGATGAGTGCAATTTTTGTATATGACTGCAAATATTTTATACCTCAACCAGGGAAAAAGAGACACTTTTTTCTTTTTTCTGCCCCCAAGGACCTCGCACTTTATTATTAGGCACCACAGGCATCAGATTCTCCGCTTACCATCTGGCTGGGGAGCCACATAAAAATACTTGAGGGCACTTATTTTTGTGATAAAAAACATACAAATCTTAAAGCACCCTTAAGAAGAAAACGACAAATAAGAGGCAATCAATTTTTGCAAAGTTATTGCTCAGGGCCATATGCAGTACAGAGGACGCCCTGGGTGTGGTAAGTCCTCAGCTCAGCTTTGACGGTGGGGACGAAGAATAAGGGGGTAGGGGGCTGGGGAGGGGACAGGAAATGGCATGGAGCAAAAGCAAGGTGTGGAACCCCTGGCCCAGAGGCAAATTAACCCTGTGTCAGGACTCCTGCTGATGGGGGCATCCCAGAGAGGGAGTGGGGAGGTGGGACTGACTGGCGGGGAGGGGCGGATAGATGCACTTTGTCCTGGCCCTGGTTCCAAGTCGGGGTTCCGGGGATAACTGTCAGGGGCGGTCCGCACTCACAGGCCCGGGAGGTAATGGATCCGCGCCGCTGCTGCGATAACTGGAGCTGCTCTTTCATTTCACCCAGAAGAGCCGTTGTTTGCGAATGAACTCCGGGATTCCAGAGGCCACGTCTAATAATAACACCCTTATCAACACTGCAAGGCTGAACCGAGCCTGAGTGTGTGTGTATCTCTGGGTACCCAGGGGCCAGTGCCCAGCCCTGAAAGGGGAGCTGAGCCCTGGTGAATGGAGAGGAAAATGCCAATCTGTTGACAAAAAGTTTGCTGCTAAAAACGAAACCCCGGCCAACATTTTACAACCTGGACGCATTGTTAATGTAGCGGTTTATCTGGCAGGAATAGGAAGCTGTGTTTGAAAACAATGTATCCTTTTTAGGTGCAAGGTCAGCGTCTGTAGGACCTCGGGGTGACACCCCGCTCCCGCCCCCACCCCCAGCCCAGCGCCTGGGAGAACAGCTCCAAGCCTGGCCACCAGGCTTCCTGGGCAGAGGAAGGCGTGCTCCGCAGGCCCACAATGCAGGGAAGATGCTATCCTCCCGGGCAGGCGGGGTGCCCCACTGCACACAGGCCTCATTGAGGCCTGCCAGGGCCTCTTCCCACCTCCTCCCAGAGCCAGGTGAGGTTCAGAGGAGAGAAAATCCAGAAGTGCCTCTTTTATAACTGGTCTCAGTGGGAAAGAAAATGCCAGGGGCTTAAGAGCTCGCTTTGCGTGGGAGAGAGTAGGCTCCATCTCCGAGTAGCTGTGCAAGAGATTTAACCTCGCAGGTCTGTGGTTTACTCACATGCAAAGGCAAATGAGATGAATACCTACCACACAGGGCTACTGCGTGGATGAAATGACCTTGTGGAAATGAAGCACTTAGTATGCACCGTGCCTGATATGTGACCAGGACTCAGTGAAGGGATTTTGCACTAGCTGCACCCTCCTCCTAGAACTTTTTTTTTTTTTTTTTTTTTTTTTTTTTGGTGATGGAGTCACTCTGTCACCCAGGCTGGAGGGCAGTGGCGCGATCTCAGCTCACTGCAACCTCCAACCTCCACCTCCAGGGTTCAAGAGATTCTCCTGCCTCAGCCTCCCAGTAGCTAGGATTACAGGCACGTGCCACCACGCCTGTCTAATTTTTGTATTTTTAGTAAAGACGGAGTTTTACCATATTGGCCAGGGTGGTCTGGAACTCCTGACCTCAAGTGATCTCCCGCCTCAGTTTCCCAAAGTGCTGGGATTACAGGCGTGATTCACTGCACCCGGCTAAACATTCTTTTTAAGAAAGGCTTGTTCCCTTACCTGCCCCAGGTCCCTTCCCTGCTTTATTTTTCTTCACAGTGCTTACCACTAATATCTTAAGTCGTTTTTTAAAATCTTATTTATTATCTGTCTCTCAAACCAGAGAGAAGCTATGTGAGAAGGGTCTGTGTTTTGTCTACTGCGGAATCCCCAGAACCTAGAATAGTGCCCAGCATAGAATAGTCGTTCAATAAACATTGAATAAAGGGTACATGATGATGTAGATGAGGATCTTAGTGTACCAAGTTCCCACTTTACCTTCTCATTTAAAATTTCGTAAGGTCAGTACTCTCTACTACACCATAAGCATCTCCAGGCAGAAACTGTATCTTGTAAGTCTAGATTCTCCATAGCTAAGGTAGATAGATTTAGCTAAGAAAAATACAAGACACCCCTGGTAAGTTTCCATTTCAGATAAATAATACATTTTTTGGTAGGAATACATCCAAAATATTGCATGGGACATATTTACACTAAAACATTATTTGTTGTTTATCTAAAATTAAAATGAACTAGACACCCTGTATTTTATCTGGCAATGCTATCCATAGTACTGATGCAGTAAGCTCAAAATGAGCAGGTACTACGAAAGAGAATAATACGCTCAAAATCCAGAGAAATCAGAATAAACCTAAACAAAATAGGAAGGTCAGGTTCAGTGGAGTGCTGGTAATGTATCCCAACTGAATTTTCAGGGGGGAAAAGAAGCCTTGATTTACAACATTTCCCAACTCCTTTTTTTTTTTTTTTTAATTTTGACAGAGTTTGGCTCTGTCACCCCGGTTAGAGGGCTATGGTGTGATCTCAGCTCACTGCAACCTCCGCCTCCCAGGTTCAAGTGATTTTCTGCCTCAGCCTCCTGAGTAGCTGGGACTACAGGCACACACCACCATGCGTGGCTACTTTTTGTATTTTTATTATAGTAGAGTAGACGTTTCACCATGTTGGTCAGGCTGGACTCGAACTCCTGACTTCATGTGACCCACCCACTTCGGCCTCCCAAAATGTCGGGATTACAGGCGTGAGCCAATTTCCTTGGTATAAACACACCCACCATGGCCAATTTCAGGCTACCAAGGAGACATGACTAAGCAAAGTTGGAAATCAGCTTTGGCAAGCCAGTATGAGCCAGCTTCAGCCTAAAAGTCATAGGAGTAAGGAAATAGACAACAAGCAAACCAGAAACATGAAATTTAAAACCCGTACCCACTATACTTCACCAAGGCTTTCCTGACCACTTCCTCATAAAAATGATCTCAACCTTAAAATTCTATGAGGTAGAAATGATGAGCCCTATTGTTTCAGTGATGGGCAAAGTGAGGCCAGAAAGAGTTTAGAAATTGTCTAGTTACAGGTAGTAGACAGCTCAAGCTCTTTTCCCCAGACCATTCTGCCTCTGCTGTCACAGGCTGTGGAAGCCAAGCGGGCCTCCGATGTCAGAGGTCAACAGGTCAACCTGCCCATTCCTCTGTAGAGAAAACTGAGGCAAGGAGTAAAACAGCACACTGCTTCAGAGCTGGGAGTAGAACCTGTACCACGGCCCCCTACTTTGTGTGTGTGTGTGATGCATAAATAAATTCTCTAAGTGTGTTCTAGTAACATGGGGAGCCTAAGAAATAAGCACAGGCACTCCTAATGGAGTTAACACGGGGTAAGTATGCAGAGTTATTTCTGGTTTTGTTTTTAATGTGACCAGGGTTTCTGCTTTCTTAATCTCACCCAGGTGATATGAAACCTTAGACCAGAATACAGAGCACTTGTTGCAAAGAAGTAGCCAGAGCTGCAATGACCAATGGTGGTCAGGAGGAAGGGGACAAAGAGGACTCACCCGAGATCATCAATGTTGACACACTAATTGAAACAAGAACCCACCAAGTTCTAAAACAGCCCCCTGCACGTCTCTCTCCACTCTTCCTCCTGGAGGTACCACTGAGGACAGAGCCATGCATGAGAACCCGCACTCTGCCAGTAACCATGGGTAGCTGGGCACAGGCAAGTCACTTCCCTTGCTCCCCACTGTTTCCCCAGCTATGAAACCAAAATGGGATTTCTGGGGCCTTTCCCATCAAAGACATCTATGATATTCCCTCTTTAACCTTTCATGTTTCTCCCTCCATCCTCCTCCCCCTTCATTATCTTCCTTTTTCTCATTTCTTAAAAATCTTCTTTCCCTTCTTTCCCTTTCCTCCCCCTACACATCCTCTGTCACTCCTCTCCCTTTTCTGAACCAAAGCCTCACATTCTCTCTCCCTCTCTGTTTCATCCTCATTATCTCGACACCACTACCCCGAGCCCCCGGCACACATGCTGCTGGAACTAACACCGGCCCTTACTTAGACAGAAACTCTCCCAATAAAAGAAAGACATGATATAGGAAAGGCAGGAGTGGATGCTGGCTGGATGGAGAGGCGCACTCAATCCAGTTCAGAGCAAGCAGCCCCCAGTGTTACTCTTCTATTCATATATATTAACTACGCCCTTCTCTTTATCTGGAGAGCACTTTGCCAGCTACACAAACAAAAGATTATGCAGATTATCGTAAGTAAAGAGAAAAAAAATCATCTTAATTAAACATTCCCAAACGTAAGCCCCCTGAATGAGAGCACCTGGGCATCCCAAGGCCGTGTGTGCCCTCCAGGAGAATGATGCTGCTCCGCCAGTCCCGCCTTGTAGTGGACACCACAGAGTCCTGAGAGGCGAGCGTGCCCTGAGACTTCCCAGCTTGCTGGAAACTCTGAAAGCAAATGAGAGCCCTCAAGGCTCATTAGACCTATTTATACAGTTCTTCGTGGGGGAAAAATTAAATCTTCCAAACACAGATAAATACACCCTTGTGACAAATGAAGTAGCTAGTTACAGTTAAACCCCAGCCCCAGTGCTGACAAATGTACTAGTTGAGCCCCCCAGGCAAGATCAACGTATGTCTTTATCTTGAATTGCCTTTTAGTTGGGAGAAAAGGAACACATGGCTATTACATGTGTAGAAGGATGAAGGTTGGGCTTGGGGAGAGAAGTAGCAGGCAGCAATGCTGTAAGGTAGTAAAGACAAAGGAAGGTTACGTACTCGGCCGGGTGGCCAACCCACACCTCTCCCTGCCTAGCCCTCCCCATGCCATCTGCTGACCTTGGAGGTTTCTCAACCCAGCCTGTGCTGGCAACCGGCTATCCACTACCTATACACTGTATCCTCGGCGACTCCAACAGCACAGGGTGACACAGGAGTGCCCTCGAAATGGCTCACTTCCTGCCCCTCTGCATTTCTCGGTAGGCCTTGTCTTTCTAGGAGCCACTCCTTTTCTGGGAAAGGTTGGCAGCATCAGGGAATGGCCCTGGCAGGAAGTGACCAGACACATCCGAGGCCCTCCGAGAAGAGATAGTGATAAGATAGAAGAGAAAAATGAGAGGACTTAGGCTGACTCCTGATAATCTCCATTCCTGGAGGGGGATCTGCACAGTCCACAGCTGTACCAGCCTGTACAGTGGCCACGAGCCACAGGTGAGCAGTTGGAAGGTGACAAGCCTGAAATGAGATGTGCTGTAAACATGCAACTGGTTTTGAAGGCTTAATATCAAAATAATAATAATTTTGCATACTGATTTCATGTTGAAGTGATAATATATTGGATATATTGGGTTAAATAAACTATATTATTAAAATTAATTTGATCTGGTTTTTTTTTTCCTTTTTAAAGTGGCAACTGGAGGATTTAAAATTACATGGGGCTCATGTGTTATTGGGCAGCTTAGCTCTAGAGAATCTGGAGCTGTGGCGCACTCAATCCAGTTCTCTCAAGAGCCCATTTTCAGGCTTTGCCTCCTCACGAAACCTTTTAATGCCAGAACCAAAGTGGAATTTATTTGTGTTTCCTTTTTTCCCAGCATAGGACCCCTAAAGTTAAATTCATTCCAAACCAAGAAATGGAAACCTAGACTCAGAAACTCCTTATTTTATTTGTTTAGTATTAACTTTCTTTTATTATTTCAATAGGTTTGGGGAAAACAGGTGGTGTTTGCTTACATGAATAAGTTCTTTAGCAATGACTTCTGAGATTTTGGTGCACACATCACCCAAGCAGTGTACACTATATCCAACGTGTAGTCTTTTATCCCTCACCCCCGTCCCACCCTTTCCCCCCAGTCCCCAACATCCATTATATCATTCTTATGCATTTGCATCTTCATAGCTTAGCTCCCACTTATGAGTGAGAACATACAAAGTTTGGTTTTCCATTCCTGAGAAACTTCTCACTTTAGCATGTGGACATCTTTAGCTTTATAATCTCAATGCTTTTCCCCAGTTTCTCTTGTTCTTTCCTCCTCCCACTCTTGTCCTCAGAACACTGGCGTTTACATGCACCACAACCCCCCTCGCTTTGGCTTAGAAATAGCCGAATAAAAGGGCTCATAGGAACCTGAGGAGACCATCAAACCCATTCAAATTGGTCCACTTGACCTAACCCAAGCAAAACACAGCTGCATTGGTCTAATCCTTTTTTAAAAAACAATCATTCTCATCTGTTTTCATATAATAAATAATGCTTGTTCATTATTTTAAAAATGTGAAAATACAAGCCAAAAGAAGAAAATAAAAATCATACACAATCCCAATCCTCAAGCTCACCATTGTTGATGTTTTAGGTACCCAGCCAACATGTTCTTTTGTACATTAAAAATAATAATTGCAATGTTTATTGAGCACTTATTATGTTCAGGTACCATGCTAAACATTTTTAACACATTTTTCTTCATAATAATCCCAAAGTGGGTTCTATTACTATACCTGGTTTATAGTTGAGAAAAAGTGAGATTTAGCAAGGTTAAATATCTTGTCTAAAGACAAACAGCTGGTAAGTGGCAGGCCAGTTAAACACAAGTCCAGACTGACTGTGGACATGCAGCATTTAACCTCTTTGCTGCAAGTTCTCCAAGGAGAGAGACACTATCACTGCCCTTGTGAACTTGTTCTCTTAAAGGCATCAATTTCCATCGAACCCTCCTCAATTCACAGGGCCATCCTGTATGCACATCCTAATCTACCATTATCTGTTTTCTATTTATATATTCATTAGTTCCGTGAATATTCATTGAACACTTTCTCTGTGCCAGGTGCTATTCTAGGCAACTGGAATACAGCAGTGAACACAGTCAATAAAGTTCCTTTGCACTTGTGGAGCTTATATTTCAGCGTAGGGAGACAGACAGTAAATAAGCCAGTAAATATATATTATGTCACATAGTAAGTAAGACAAACCAGTCACTGGAGAAAATTGAGCAGAGCTGGGGGACACAGAGAGACAGGAAGGGGAGTGGCAGTAAGACACACGTGGGGGATTGTCTTATTATTTGCTATTATTCACGCTGTACATAGCAAAACCTGGCTAAGACAGATGGCTGTCTTTTAGGGTGGTCAGGGATGCCATTGCAGAAAAGGTGACATTTGAGCAGAGACCTTGAAAGAATGGGGAAGCAAGCCATTTAGTCATTTGGGAGAAGAGCTCGCCAGGGCAGGATGTGCAGTAGAAGCAAAGGCCCTAAGCTGGGAATGGGACTGGTGTGTCCAATGAACATCAAGGAACCAGTGTGGGGAGGGTCAGGTGAGTGGGGAGGGCAGCAGTAGGAAATTAGATTAGAGAGTTGGTGGAACGAGGACAGGGCCTTTGGGGCCACCACAGAGCTCTGGCTTTTACCTTGAGGGAGATGGGAAGCTACTGGAAGATTTTGGCTGAAGGAATGTGAATTACACCTTAGAAGTGTCACTCCAACCATTGTCTTGAGACCAGATCAGTATCGAAAGAGCAAGTATGGAAGCAGAATGACCAGTTGAAAGCTGGTAGTAACCTGGAGGAGAGATCATCCTGGCTAGGATCAAGATAGTGGAGGTGGGAAGCAGTGGTCATATTTTAGATTTATTTTGAAGGCAGAGCCAACAGGATTTGCTGATGGATCAGACATGAGGTATGAGAGAAAGTGTCAAGGATAACTACTTCTTGGTTTTGAGCAACAGAAAGAGGAGCTTATCATTAACTAAGCTGGGGAAACTACTAGAAGAAGTGTTTTGAATGGTGTAGACATCAGGGCCATGTTTTGGAGAATGTTAGATTTGAAATACCTATCCGACATCTAAGTAGATGTGTTAAGTATGAAGTTGTCTATTATCTGAGCTCAGGGAGGAGTTGAGGCTTGAGACATAACTTTGGAAGTTCTTGGAAGATACATGGTATTGAAACCATGTTCCTGAATGCAGTTATCTCAGCAGTGATTAATTACAACAGAGAAGAGGTCTTCACTTAATCCTTGGGCCTTCTAACTGGTAGATATTGAGGACGTGAGGAGGAGACCACAAAGGAGGCTGGAAAGATACAACCAGTGACAGAAATAAACAATTAAAAAAGAGGGTTGTCCAGGCCGGTAGAAAAGCATTCCAAGACAAAGGGAGTGATCAGCACTGTCAAATGCTGCTTGGACATGGACTGAGAACTGGCCATTAGATTGGGCAATATAAAGAGCACATATTACCAGTATAGGCAAGTGAAACAAACCAAGAGATCATTCCAGCAGGGGTACTGGGCCAGGGAAGGGATGAACCTACACCCTTTCACCCTCCTTGTCTTATGGTGCTGAGAGGCACCAGAGGGTCCCGTGGCCTCATTAAACCCTTCTTCGTTATATAATTTGGTTTTCTATGTGACAGACAAATCTCTCATCATTCTAGAAATGACGATGATAAAATGATGATCGAGTGATCATGGTTTTAAGGTTCAGGATGGTTGGTGGGGAGTCTCCCATTTGAACTCCTCAGAATCCAGTGTATTTTTCAAAGCTTTGGTGAGGTGACAACTCCTGGAAAATACATTTTTCAGCCCTTCATGAATTTTCAAAGCAGGATATTCTCAGGCTATCATGCCTTTGAGTGGAGTCTTCTCAACAGCATAATATTATAATATGTATGTAGCTGATACCTTGTAAGCATGTCAATATTAGATGAAGTAGTCATGCTAGTATTAAATTGCTTGGAGCCTATAAATGGACCTAATAACCCTATTAACTGTAAATCAACTCTAATTGTGTCATTGTTTTTCCTCCAACTTCTGACAATCACAAGATGGTGTTTCTCTAATTCTATCTTGAAAATAGGACTAAAGACTTTTTTCTGTCTAGGTGGTCGACCCTCCAAACTCACATGCACAGAATGTGCTAAACCTATTTTCTTGCCTCCAACCCATTCTTTCTGTCGAGTTCAACTTGAATCTCAGGATCTACCTCTCAGTCTCCCTTTGCCTTTTCCTTAAATAATTCATCCAGAAGCTCTTAAATGTCCTTGGCTAAATAAGGTCCAAATCACATGAAATGGGGATATGACTCACTCGGCAAGGCCGCACTTGGAATTCACTCAGTCCTTCAGCGTTAAGAGCAGGCGGGAAAGGTTTGATTGGGATGGAGATGGAGGACAATTTCCACAGCCCAGAGGAAGTACCAATCTGAGGCATGCTTCCTTCCTCCAAGAACAAGAAAAGTTGGCTCTTGGAAGAAGACAGACAGACCTGCTGTATTTGTATCTGGAAACTTGTCTTCTAAATGCAGAGGTCTCTAGAAATTTTCCAAGATAAATATGGCTGAGAATGCAGACCTTTCTCAAAAATAGTCATTTTGAATAATTATAATTTTCTGTGTAAAACCCCACATGCTCTTTTGACAAACTGGACTGCTTTCTTACCCTTCTAAGTAGGTGGAGGAACCTTCTATTTGTCCGTTGTACCCACACTGCTCCAGAAGGCTCTGTTTTCATGAGGGGTGGCTCCTTGAAAAGGCTCATGCTAGTGTTTGCACATGTGAAGATTTTAAAGTGCTGGAAAACTACTGTGACCCTCAGCTGCCCGTACAATAGCTTTATGATATATATACTCTGCAGAGAAGTTTCTCAAAGTGCAGCCTGCACTTATTCATTCAACAAATATTCTTTGAGCAACTATTGTCCCAGGCACCATTCAAAGCCCTGGAGAGCACAGCCATGAACAAAACACATACAAATTTTTTATCTCATAGAGTTTACATTCCAGTGGAACAAGACTGAAAATAAACAAAATTAATAAGTGGAACATATATTAAGTTAGATGGTGGTAAGTGATTTGGAGAAAAACCAACCCACGTGGAATCCTAGGGAGTGTCCTGAGTGCAGAGAGTGGAAGAGGGAGGAAGAAGGTGCAATTATTAATAGGGCAGTCAGGGAAGAGCTATATATACCTATATATACCAAAGGAAAAGGTATCCTTTGAGAAAAGACCAGAAGCCTGTGAGTGTGTGAGCTTTGCAGAAATCTGGGAGGAGAGCCCATTGAGAAGAAAGAATTGCAATAGCACATGTTCTCAGGCTGGGATGTGCCTGGAGTGTTCAAGGCACAAGAAGGCCAGTATGGCCCAGGTACAGTAAACCAGGGAGAGAATAGTAAGAGAGAGGTAGTGGGGGTCCAAATTATGAAGGCCCTTGTAAAGACTTGAGCTTTTTCTCCTAGTGAGATGGGAATCACCAAAGATTTTGAGCAGCCCAGTGATTCTAACTCATATTTTAACAGGATCACTTGGCTGCTGTGTGAAAAAAAATAGATCATAGAGGAATAAGAAGGGAATCAAGGACACCAATTGGGAGGTTTTTTTAAATAATCTAAGTGAAAACTGGTAGTAGCAGATGACCCATCATAATTACCTGAAATACCTGAAAACTGTGAATTCCAGCAGTTAACCTCAGATCCATTGAACCAGAATGTGAAGTCCCAAGACTGAAGTTTTCACAAATACTCCCCCAGGTGTTAAGTATACTAGAGTTTAAAGACCATTCTTCTATGATGTACCAATTATCAATGTATTGCCTCATACCTCCAAATTCACCCTTCATTGTCTGCTTTGCAAAAATGGATCTGGGCCCTGTACATATTTTTCCTTTGCCAGCTGGTTCAATGTTAAATCTTGTCAGTAGACAGCACTGGAGAGACACTGCAGTAGGAATGAGATTTCCATTCTGGTTCTGACGCTTAGGAAGGAGGTTTCCATTCTGGTTCTGATGCTTTGGCTTAGCATGCTCCTGCAGCACAGGTAGCTTCTCCAGCACCAGGCTCCCACAGCACTCATGGCTTCCACAGCACCCATCTCCTGCAGAGTAGGCAGCTTATTCAGAACCAGTCTTCTGCAGTATAGGCAGCTTTTCCAGCAGCCAGCTAATGAAGCACAATTGGCTTCTCAAGCATTGCTCCTTCAGGGCATGCAGCTACACCAGCACTCAGCTCCTGGAGATAAGGCAGCCTCTCTAACACCAGACTCCCACAAAATGTGGCAGTCAGCAGTATCCTACTTCCAGCAGCTTCCCCCATCACCACTGGCAATTTGACAGTAAGTGCCTCCAGAGAGACACTGCCTCCTGAACATCTTTCCTTGGCACCCTAGAGAGTTGATTTATAGCAAGTTCCAGAGAGCAAATTCCACAAATGCAGCTACTCCTTCTTTAGTCTTTGGGCCATGGCTGTGCTCTCTCCACAATGTCTAGATTTCAGCCTCTGGAGTGGAGGTCGGGGAGGATGAGGGAGGACATTCCTTGGGCCTCTATTTCAATTTTGAGTGTAATGGCTGTTGCTTATATCTGTTATTACTATATTCTTAGAGTTCTCTTTCCTTTTTCCAGGCCAATCTCTCATTACTCTAATCCCCTATTATAATAGTTGATATTTCTTTACATCAACTTTTTAATATTCAAATTACTGTGTGGTTTCTCTCTCTTGATTAGACCCTGACTGGTGCACATAGCATCACATTCCAGAAGCAAACTTAGCACTCCAGTCCTTTACTTGCCAAACCTGAAAGCTTGAAGTGTTTGGATAACAAACCTTCAAGTTGCAGGCAAACTCTTCAGCTTTCAGCCAATTGTTTGGTAGAGCTTTGTATGTGGTAAACAATTAATGTCATCTGCATCATTGCTGCCTTTCTTCAACTGAAGGGCCTAGAAAGCATAGTGTTCTCTAAGCTGCTGGAAACCCCCTGGAGCACTTCTGCCTGAGGAGTGGATGATAGACAAGTCCTCAAAGATACATAAATAATCTCTGAGCAGAATCAGAGGCCTCCTGGACATTCTCCCAGCACCAATATCCTACCCACAAAGCAGATGCTTTTGTCCATTATTTGCCTGGTTAAAACTGGAGAAAATGAATTTGGATTAGGTAATATTGCCTAACATATGTAATCATAAGCTTTTGAGTCTGACACTGATATTTGGACCTAGCCCTGTCACTAACTAGTTTTTACTTTGGGCAAATAACTTAATCTCTCTTGAGTCTCAGTTTTATTATCTGTGAAATCTGCATAATAGAATTTACTTCCATAGGGTGGCTGTGAGGATTAAATTAAATTGTACAGGTGAAGAATTTCACCTGTGAATGTGATGATGGTTGTCCTTGCTGAAAAGTGCAAAACCACATTCTTACCTGCTTGTTCAATCAATGTGCTGCCAAACCCAAGACAATCTGTAGCAAAACTGAGTGTCCAGTTTGGGTCCCCATAGTCAGAACTTGTGCCATTTCCTTGGGTAGCTGCCTCTGTGCTCTCCCCTCAGCTTCTGCTCCTACTCTCATGACCAACTCCAGATCCAAGAACACTTAAAGAAACACCAGTTCTTGAGACATGTGACCTCCAGAGACAAGTCATGAGGAAAGTCTAGAAAGCACGTCCAATAAAAACAAAGTGTGAAGGCCAGGCTCAGTGGCTCACGCCGGTAATCCCAGCACTTTGGGAAGCCAAGATGGGCAGATCACTTGGGGTCAGGAGTTAGAGACTAGCCTGGTCAACATGGTGAAACCTTGTCTCTACTAAAAATACAAAAATTAGCCGGGTGTGGTGGCAGGTGCCTGTAATCCCAGCTACTTGGGTGGCTGAGGCAGGAGAATCACTTGAACCCAGGAGGCGGAGGTTGCAGTGAGCTGAAATTGTGCCACCTCACTCCAGCCTGGGTGACAGAGTAAAATTCTGTCAAAAGAAAGAAAGAGAGAAAGAAGGAAGGGAGGAAGGAAGGGAGGAAGGAAGGAAAGAAAGAGAGGAAGAGAAAGAGAGAAAAGGAGAAAGAAGAAAGAAAGAAAGAAAGAAAGAAAGAAAGAAAGAAAGAAAGAAAGAAAGAAAGAAAGAAAGAAAGAGAAAGAAAGAAGAAAGAAAGAAAAGAAAGAGAGAAAGAGAAAGAGAGAAAGAGAGAAAGAGAAAGAGAGAAAGAAAGAAAGAAAGAAAGAAAGAAAGAAAGAAAGAAAGAAAGAAAGAAAGAAAAGAAAGAAGAGGAGAGGATAGGAGAGGAGGGAAGAAAGGAAAGGAAAGGAAGAAACACTGTGTGAGCCACACATGCAATTTCTAGGAGGCACATTTTTTAAAGTAAAAAGAAACAGGTAACATTTATTTTAATAATATAGTTTATTTAGCTCTTTACATAAGGCATTATCATTGTAAAAAGTAATCATTATTAAAAAATACCTTTAAGATACCTCAAATTCTTTCTTCTATATTAAGTCTTTGAAATCCAGTGTGTGGTGAACACTGACATTTCTCAATTCCGAGCAGCCGCAGCAAGTGCTGAACAGCCACATGCAATGAGGAACCATCATGTCGGGTAGAGCAGTTCCAGACCATCTGGCCCAGTTCCCTCATTTTAAGAAAAAGATACAGGGACTCAAATAAGTTTTATGAATTGTCCTTCCCAAGTCACGTAGCCAGATAGAGGCAAAATCAGGATCAGAATCCAAGGCACTTGATACCTTGCCTGGATTTGAAACCCAACCCCACCTCTTGTTAGCTGTGTGACTCAGGACAAATTTCCTTACGTCTCTGAACTGCAACTTCCTTTTTTATAAATGGGAAATTAATATGTTCCCAAGAGTTGTAGTAAGGATTAAATAAGGTAATGATGTAACGCACACAGCTCACAGCAAGCACTGGCTAAATGGAATAGTAAGTTATCATAATCAACTAACCACACTGCCTTTCACCAACCTCCTGCTAATTCAGCAGGAGGCAGAGAAGGGTTGGCCTCCCACTGCACACTGGTGGCCTTGGATGTGGCTTTAGTCTAGCCAACAAGAACAATGTTATGATGCTACACACGCTCATCAAAGTTTTAACGTAGCTCTTTATTTCCAAGTTAGAAAACAAAAAGGTGATCTTCCTTTCAAGTTTCCCTTGATAAAGGAACGATGATCAAGTTTTTAAATTTCAGCAACAGGAGCAAAGCTACAAGAAAAGCACCATTAAATGCCCCACCCATCCCAGTCTCGGGCACTCCAAGGCCCCTGACTCACCTGGCTTCCCTATTGACTCTCCTTGTCCATCCAGAAGACACAGAGATCCCTCAAAGGAAGATAATGTCATTTGTTGACATTTCCCAGGTGACAAGAGAAAGTCCGGTCTTTTATGAGGGACCTGAGTCTTCGCATATAATTAGCAGGTCAAATTACCCTCAGGGAATTGAGGCTTGGCATTCCTCATTGTCAACAGGAACCACAGACTTCAGAGAAAGGGGTGGAGGTTGAGCCACATGAACTTCTCTCCGCCTTTTTTCATTTAAGGGTTTCAAATGGCGCAGTAAGTGAGGAAGGAGCAAAGAATTCCAGGATCCTTTTCTTGTTTATCTTAGAAATTTACCTCCAGGGATGTCTACTCTGGAAATTAGCATATAAAGCGAGATCAGCAAATAGAACATTTCTGCTTTCAATTAACAAGTGTCTATTATGCATCCTACCATATGTAAAATACTTGGCTAAATATTATTTTAAGATTTCAAGAAATTTGCAGTGTATTTTGGAGTGTGGAAGACATAGGTCTACTTAATATAGATGGCAATATAATAATGTACATTACCTGTTATATTAATTATTGGTGTATATTTATATTTATATAATATACAGTGCGATATAAGATTGTTAACTAAAAGGACTAAAAATATGGAAAGCAGAGTGTGGAATGATGGACAGTGGAGACTCAGCGGGGTAGGGGAGGGTGAATGATGGGAGGTTGTGTGGTGGATACAGTGTGCATTGCTCCAGTGATGGATGCACTGAAGGCCCTGACTTCACCAAAATGCAATGTGTCAAGGTAACAAAATTATGATAGAGCAAGTGCTTTAGGAATTAAGAGGTGTGAAATAACATCAGGCTGCAGTGAGAGGTGAAGGCTCTAGGCAAGAAGCAGAGTTTGAACCATCAGCTGTAGTTAAATGAGATCAAAGTCAATTCCAGGAGATAGTGGAGACAGCTGGCTGAGGGCAAGACTTGAAGGAAGGAACGTCCTTGGCACAGTCTTAGGGACCGTAATGGATGGATGAGGCTGATGTGAGAGATGTGTTCATGAGAAAGATGGGAAGTAGTTTGGAGAGGTAGGTGGTGTCCTATTTTGTCAATGGACTGCTTCAGTCCCCAGGGTTGGAGAGGTAGATGGTGTCCTCTTTTGTCAATGGACAGTTTCAGCACCCACTCTGGCAAGCCCCAAACTGGGCCTTGGTAAGGGAGTTGTTGGCAAAGTCCCTACAAGGCCCAGGCCCCAAGCCCACATGAAGGCACCAGTTCAGACCTCAAATGCCAGCCTGTGGAGTTGAGTCCTTAAGCAGCCTGAGAGACTTGCCAAGGAGCACACTTGGCGCCTCCTCCGTACTTCCAGCCACACACAGACTTCCTCAACAACGGAGTGGCTGATGCAGGTTTGACCTTGAAGTACAGAATCAATAAAGGAACTAGAAGAATAAAAGTTGAAATTGGAAGAAGATACATGGGAGGATGACTTAGAAAAGAATGCATGGACTACTCAGGAGGCTGAGGCATGAGAATCACTTGAACCCAGGAGAGAGAAGTTGTAGTGAGCCGAGATCACACCACTGCACTCCAGCCTGGATGACAAAGCAAGACCCCGTCAAGAAGAAGAAGGAGAAGGAAAAGAGGAAGAATGCATGGGGTGTCCCCGCCACAGGAGCTCTTAGGAATCTGAGAACAATTAATAAATGTGATGTTATTGTATTTGCACCCTGAGTTCAGCTTCCTGAAGAATCCATTATAGTGGCACATAAAACCCATAAACTAATGAGGAGGCCTCCTCTGTAAAACTGAAGGCATTTGTAGCTATACTGACATTTAATTCACCGAAGATATTTTGTCTCACACTTTTTATACTGAGGACTTAACCCAGTTTCGCAAAGCAGATAACCGTCACAGGAGCTGGTCTTAATTACCTCTTGCCCTTTGTGGCCTTGTTTAGACCTTCTCTTTGAAATAATGTGTGTATTTTTCAGACTTCTCTTTTCCTTCTTAAGGTTTTTCTCAAGAGCCTAGCAAGATTCCTTAAAAAAAAAAAAAAAAATGGAAAGCAAATCTATCCGTTAGTTGCCTTTGGCCTTAGAAATCTTCCCAACAAAGCTTCTATAGTTGCCTGACAAACTCTGATATCTATAAATAATGCTGACAAAGGAAAAAAAAATCAAATTAAAGTGTTAGTTCAAGAATTCCATCCCATGAATACGTTAGAGTGTCCTACTTGTCCTCAGGCTGCCATCCTGCTTGAGCCATTAGCACTTTTCCTGAGAGTAGACAACTTTCTTAACTCACACCTGAAACAAACAAACAAAAAGCTGATGTCAGCCCAGGCGGTCCTGGCTCTTTCCCTTTGCTAGAGAACTGAAATCAGATGAGTTGCTGACATCTGGTGGTAACTAAGCAGAGTGTAAGCTCGGTCTTAGGACTTTTGCCTCTGATTCCAATACACTACCCCAGCCTCTGATTCCTGGAGGCCTCCCCTTGAGCTTAGAAAATTGTTTTATCCAAAGGCAAAGCAAAAACACAAACTAAAAAACAACAGAAACAATTTCCCACGGCTCTGAGAAGATGAGTGTTGGCCACCAGAATGAAAAGTCAGCCTTCTCTAGAGACATCCAATACTCCTTGGATTTAGACAAAGATTAGATTCGATCCCAACAGACTTGATGAGTCATGAGAATAAATAACACAGGGACGTCTCTTTTGGTTAAAGGTAACATGTTTCTTGCAGCTGGGAATAATTCTGCTGTATTCATTTTCTCTTGGCCATTCAAATATTTTAAAAAGCTCCCCATTTGTTTGAGGCCACAGAGTAGACAGTGGTTTCTGAAGCATGCTGCGTTGTTCTACTCTTCTACCTCTCGGCACGTTGAGTGAAACCTCAAATCCTTGCTCACAAAATTCTTAAACTTCATCTTCAGAGAAAAATGTAGAACTTTCACTCTGGATAAGACAAAAGCATCCACCAATGAGACGTGCAGGGCCGAAAGGTATGTTAGGTGATTCCCAGTACTGGAGTCTGGGAGTATCAGAGAAGAAGGTGTCCTAAACGTTGCAGGCAGAAAGAAAATCAGTCATTATTCTAAAATACTATTTCATTTCTTCATAGCGTGTGTCACTAAAAACAAAATGTATTTTTTCATGTGTTTGTGTTCTTGGTTTTCACCTGTATCCTCCTGGTTTTGCCTTCTGTACTCAACACACCTCTCCTCTTGAAAACTAAAAAATAAACTTGAGAACAGAAACCTTGGTGGTCTTGTCCACCATTATATACCAGTACCTAAAATATAGTATAGGACATGGTAAAATTCTCACATATTTATTTTACAAAAAATGACAACACACTTGCATAGTTCCAGGGAGCCCCTACTTTACCCTCCCTCACTCCAGAAAGCCCGCGAGAGCATCCCATCCAGGGAAGCTCCCTAATGACTCTTTCTCCCATTCATTGACAGCCCAGAGCGAAGAACCAACATCCAGGGGCCAGCCCAGCCGCCTCCTAGGATTCCTGGAGGTTGACTAGTGTTAGCACAGATGAAGGCTGCCTTCACCAGAAGGCCTTCCAAATGCTTCAGGGCATTGGAGACAGAAATCTTTACGGGCAGGGTTGAGCCTATTGCAGCCTATCTTGGTGCTAGATTGCTATCTGGGTGTGCATGAGTCTGTGGGGGCCGGGGGAAGTGTGCTGGAAAACTTTCCCTCTGTCTCCAGCTAAATGGCTTCCTGAGGAAATGAGAAATGGGGGTGGGGTGGGTGGGAAGGAATGAAAAAATTCCAGTAAGGAAAAATAAAAGACTTTTTTCTTTGGAACAGGGAGTGTTATTGGCAGATCTAAAATTCCAGGATCTTTGTGTATTAGAAACACAAGAGGCTTTCGAAACGAAAAAGTAAAAATAAAAAATAAAATCCATGGTGTATGAGACACTAGAATAAATATTTCAAAGGTAACATTTTAAAACTGAGAAGTTTGGGGAAGCCTGGCCAGGATTGTTGAGAACCTGAGATTCACGTCTCTCCTGACTCAGCCTAAGTACAGCAGGTTCTTTCTGGCACAGTTAAATTACTGGACCCCATGTGGACTGAAAGGGCCTCTTTATCTTTAAACAAACAGATGAGGAAGGAGGATCTGCCCCTCACCCCTAGGCTAGAACAGTATTTGTGAGACCACACCAGGGTTTTTCCATTCCAGCTATCAATCTTCCCTTGTTGTGGGTTGAGAGAAAAAGAGAAGTATTTGAGGAGGGAGGTGTAATCAGAAAGGTAACTCAGCTTTATTTCAGCAGACCTGAAAATAACTTGGTCTTTTCTTGAATATTGGATGGAAATGTAGGGGCATCAAGGATTCATGGGCCGGGCCGGGGGGGACTCTCTAAATCTACTCCCTCACCATGCAGGACACCACCCATAACTTCATTGAGCTTCCTGGAACATACAGGCTCACATTTTTGTGCAGCGTCCCTGCCCACCACACTGCAGGACACGACTGAGGTTCCAACTTAGCCTGCTGTCAGCAACAACCACTGCAGCAGCCAGAACAGAAAGCCTTTATTAGGTGTCTTCAGCGTCTTCTGCACGCAGCATCAAACTAGATCAATGAATATTGATTGGTTTGGTCATGCCCCATGTTCCCTCAAGGGAAGACGGGCTGTTTAAACAACCAACCCAAAATGAAACAAAACAAAACATATAGGCTGGACAAAAGCTCCGAGTTTCAGATTTTCATGGAAAAATATATTTGTGATAGATTGGTTAGAATTACAGAAAGAGTCCTTTAAATAAACTGTTCTAGAAAAAATTCACAGCTACAACTCCGCCATGTTAGAGTGTACGGTCTACAAATAACCTTATAGCCTTCTCAGGGAACGTCAAGCATGCTAATGACAAGATAACTTTTGGCTTTGTTTTATTGTGTTTTAATCAGAGTGCCATGGGGTAGTGAGGAGTTTTTGTGCCAGACAAAACCAAGTTAGAATTCCTGTTCTTTTACCTATTAATGTGTTACCTTGAGCACATTCTGAAATTTCTCTGTGCCTCAATTGTCTCTTCTGTGAAATGGGGATAAAAACAGCTATCCCACAGAGTTTTTGTTGTATAGATAAAATTAAGCAATGTCAGGCTAGGTGCGGTGGCACACACCTGTAATCCTAGCATTTTGGGAGGCAGAGGCGGGCAAACAGCTTGAGCTCAAGAGTTTAAGAATGGTCTGGAAAACATGGTGAGACCCTGCCTGTCTCTATAAAAATTAGCTGGGAGTGGTGGCACACACCTGTTGTCCCAGCTACTTGGGAGGCTAAGGCAGGAGGATCGCTTGAACCTGGGAGGTTGAGGCTGCAGTGAGCCAAGATTGTGCCACTGCACTCCAGTCTGGGTGACAAAGTGAGACCCTGTTTCAAAAAAATAATAATAATAAAAAATAATGTCCATAACAAGGTTAGCATGATGCTTACAACACAGCAAATTCTCAAAAAAAAAAAATGATTGCTATTGGTATTGGGTATTTCTTTTTAAACATCATTTCCTGAGGGCCAGCTTTGTGCAAGACACTGTTCTCAGCTCTTTGCGTGTCTTACTCATTTCACCTCCTAAGAATCCTGTGTGGCAGGCACTATTCTTACACTCATTTTATACATGAGGAAACTGAGGCCCCCTTGCCCACGATCACATAGTAAATGGTAACCCCAGGCTGTCTGGCTCCAGAAGATTTCCTCAGAAAGGAAGGTCGGGTTGTTGGTCTAAATGGTTGAGCTTCCTTTTTTGCCTAGAAAACCCAAAAGATTTCATCAGTGTCCCCCTCATCTGCTGACAGCAGTCAGTGAACATCCAACATCAACTGGACTCTGCCTCCTTGGAAAGGCCTCAGGCTTGATCTGGATGAATGACCTCTGTGAACAGTTACCTTTGACCTGGCCTCCCTCCTGAAAACACAAAGAGGGACAGTTACATAAGGTAATGCTGACCTATATTCTTGACACCCTGAGTTGCTTCTGGATCCCCAGAACAAACACTGAGGTTCACCAGGAGAGAAGCACAAACTGATGTCTGGTTTGCTCTTATCTGTCACAGGCTCTGCCATTGGCCCAACTTGGCTAAGAATCAGTGGATATTGATTGGTTTGGTTGTGCTCCTCATGTTCTTTCAGAGGACGACCAGCTCCTAAACACCAACCCAAAACAAAACAAAACAATACGCATAGGCTGGACTAAAGCTTAAAGTTTCAGATTTTTATGGAAAAATAAATGTGGAATAGGCTTGTTGGAATAACAGAGGAGTTCTTTAAAGAAATTGCTTAGTTTTCAAATACTAAATACCATTAGATAGGCAAGTACTGTCAAATGAGGTTCTGGAGACAGGATTTAATGAACAAGTGACAAAATCTTGTAATTATTTCATTGTGCATACATAGTTTTTGCATAAAGTTTGGTTCCTCTAATAGTTAAACATTGCCCCATACAAACTTGTTTTGATAATTGCCTTAAGAGATACTGTCTCCAAATAAAAAAGAACGGTCTGATTTTTTAAAAAATCTAAATTATCCAAATTCATGGACATCTTGTCAGAGAAGGTTTTGGGTCACTAGTTCAAAAATTGTTCGCTGGTTTTGTTTTTCGTTTTTTGTTGTGTGTTTTTTTTTTTCAATAGGATATCAGAAAAATCCACCAACAAAATCATCTCTGAAGTCTTTAACAAGAGATGAACAAAAGCAGTGACTGAGATCCAGAGTCACCTATGCCAATTTAAAGTCTTAGAATATATGGCCAATTCTTTACAAAGTCCTCAAACCATCACTACAGAGTTCCTTGATAGGAGTCAGAAGCCCAAGTTCAAACACAGAACTGCCATGGAATTGTGTGGTGACATCCAAATCATAACCTACTTATCTGGTCTCAGTTTCCTCCCTCGTATAGATGATCAAACCGTCTCCATAAGTTCCTCGAAGAAGATGATGATGATGATGATGATAGCGGTGGTGGCAATGAAAATAGCAGCTGCTTGTTTATTGAGTCCTGCCATATGCCAAAGCACTATTCTAAGCCTTTGACTTGAATTAACTCACAATATCCTCTTGGAAATTTTGCACCAGGGATTTCTCCCCAAATCCCTGTCTACTATGCTCTCTTAAGCAAAGAATACTGTGACAGGTTCCATTTTCAAAAAGTAGCCTTAACAATATTTTTCATCTTGCAGACCCTTTACACAATGTGTTTTTGACATTTTTCCCATCAAGAGGAGAGGTCTATATTTCTTCCACTTGAACCTAGATGACTTTACCGCCATGGCAGAAGTGACACTATGTGACTTCCAAGGCTAGATCATAAAATGCAATACAGCTCTTTGCCTTCTCAGGCTGCTTACTTAAACCCAGCCATGAGGCTGGGAGGTAGCCTGGGCAACAAGGAGAGACCCTGTGTAAAGGCTGCAGCCAAATCTCCAGCAGAGTTCCCCACCAACACCCAACATCAATGACCAGATGAGAGAGGGAGAGCATCTGCAGGTGATTCAGCCCCAGCCATTGAGTCCCCACTAGCCTTCAAGTCTTCCCAGTGGATTTTCCCAGACATCAAGGTGCTGTCCCTGCTGTGGGCCCACAGAAGCTGTCTGCATGTTAAAATAACTTGTCATCTTAGGGTCTTATGTTTGGGGTGTTTTGTTATTCAGCAATCCAGACTCTACCTCTTCCTTAAAGCCTAGAAAAGAGCTGGAACTGGGACTCTCTTGTTCCTATTTCTAACATCTGTGGGGCCTGGGGCAAGAATATAGATAGAAACCCGCATACCACATGTCCAAATATTTTAAAACTATAAATCAAGCTAATAAGCTAAGTAAAATACATTCATTCCACCTATATTGATAAATACACCCTTATAACAACTCTGAAATGTTCTAATCTAAAATTCCTGTACTCCTCAAGGTTTTGTTCTGGAGCCTGGGGTTCTGGAACCTAGGGTTCTGGGAGAACTGGCCGTCAGCCTGTGGTTTGCCCCCTTTACCCATCTCCAGCTCCACCCCACATTGCAACATTGAATATCCAAGATCCATTATGCCCCCAACCCCCACCACTGCATATATCCAGCCCTTGGCCATCTCTCAACACCAACCCAAAATAAAACCAAACAAGACACATAGGCTGGACAAAAGCTTAAAGTTTCAGATTTTTATGGAAAAATAAATTTGTGATAGGCTTGTTGGAATAACAGAAGGGTTCTTTGAAGAAATTGCCTAAAGGCCTACACAACAGTGGCAGGATCCAACATGAGGGAAGGGGGCCCAGCAGGAGGAGAGACACCTGCCAGCCCACCCAAAAAGTCCACACAACCTCTCAGGGGGCTCAGGGACATTTGGGTAGGGAATTTCTAAACATGATCCAAAAGGAGAGCCTGGCCCCAGGATGGGCTCCTCACTTTGTCTCCATGGAGAAGGGCACTGCCAAGAGAAGGCAACAGTGGAGGCCTGTAGAGTACAGGACTGAGGGCTGGGGACCCCCTTACCTGTACCGAAGAGCAGTTCTGCCTCTGGGCCTTGCCTTGACCCCTCCTCAGATCTGAGGAGATTGTAAAGAACATGTCCAAACTGATGTCTTCCCAAGGTGGCAGGAGAAGAGGAAAGAAAGTACCAGGGTTTCTAGAATCACTTTACACCTCCACCAGAGGTGCTACTCCCACCCTCACACCAGGCTTAGGAAGGGACATTGCTATATATTGTCTCCAATGTCTCTTGGCTCTCTCACTCTATCTCTGGAAACTTCCTCTTTTTAATTTTGATATAGCATGACATCCTGCTGTGTTCTCCAATCCAACTTGGCCATCAATAAATCCAGAAAATGTGTTTTGATCCCCCTTTGCCACCCTGTGTAAAATTATCAGTAGGTTAGGACGTAAGAAGGGGCAAGCCCGGAGACTTCCTTGCACCCCAAACCTCCTATATCAAGCAACTCTCAAGAGTTCATGTGTTGAATCCTTCACATTTGCCCACTTCTGAACTCTGCATTTCAGACCCCTAAGGTGACAAGCAAACTGGCTGATCCTTCCAGGAATTATTGCATGAAAATGAGGAATAGAAAAGAAACAAAATCAATATCTGTATTGTTTTTAATTGTCTGCTTCAGTTAAAGATAGAGACATAGATGGATATTCTAAATGCAAAAAATTTCATCATCATTAAGATGATGAAAAGACTGGGAATTGGTAAAAAGAAGAAAAAATTATATGGTATAAAAGGAGGAATGTAAATATATTTTGAGGAGGGAGCAAGATTAAGGATAGAGATCCATTATCCCAACAATAACATGACTATCCCTCGTAGCACTCGTATTCACCTAGCCATAATGCCAGGAGGCCACAGGAGTGCAAGGACCCTGGCGTATATTGTTGGTGAGTCCCAGACAGAGCACAGCAAAACCTCACAAGTATGAAACTTGGCTCCCTGTCACCCTTCCTGCCACCACCAGACTCTTTCTCCCAAAGCAAATTTCTATTGACTAATTAACTTGTATATGCATAGTAAGTTACAGGAGGCAGGCATCAATGAACATGTGCATTACCCAGCATGAGCAATTTCGGTGGAAATTCAGCTGTATTATGTTATTAAAGTTGTCTGTCAGACTACAAAACTATTTAGGGCTAAAAACCGTGAAGTTACAACAGTAGGGTAACACTGATGGGATGATATTAATGGAAGAATTTGTTTCCAATTAGCAAAATCATGTCTAAAACATGTATGCACTTCAAAGCATGATGTAGGCTGATGAAAAAAATTGAAAATAAAAGTCGTCTGCATATACATAGACATAGGGAATGCCTTATCTGAAATGCTTGGAACCAGAAGTTTTTCAGATCTTGGATTTTTTTTTTTGATTTTGGAACATTTGCATACACATGATGAGATATGTAATAGACATGGAAATGGGGCCCGTTTAAACATGAAATTATGTTTCATATATACTTTATATAAATATCCTGAAGGTAATGTCATACAATATTTTCAGTAATTTTGTGCATGAAACAAAGTTTGTGTTAAGGACTTATGTGTGAAATTTTCTACTTGTGCCTTTATGCCAGCACTCAAAAAGTTTCAGATTTCAGAGCATGTCAGATTTTTTCTAATTAGGGATGCTCAACGTACATAATACACATGAATAAATATTACTGAAGGACTAGAGAATCAGACATTTGCTTTTTGATCCCTGAAACCTAAGCACTGTGAAGGCACAAAGAATGTATGTTATTTAACAGACAGCAAAGCACCCTACATCATTGCAATAAACATCCAGAAATGCTGAAACTATTGCTGGTGACTTCCTACTCCTTTTACTGGAGATTCCTGTTTCTCCATTGTTATAGTTGTTGTTTAACCTTTTCTCATCTACCTTCCTATTTTCCATCTCTTCCTTTTCCCTTTGGCACCATTAATGACCTTCTGGGTTAGGAAGTTATCGCCTCATGCTCTAAGATCTTGTTACTCAAAATAGTGTCCTCAGACCAGCAGCAACTGCATCATCTGCAAGCTGTCAGCAATGTAGAATCTCATCAGCTACCATCCACCCCACAAAAAAATTCTCATGACATTTTGGGTGCATATTAAAATTTAGGAAGCACTGCTCTCAAATGCAGACACTCAAACATATATACTGAACAAGCTTTCTGCTAACTCACTGATCAAAGTTAATTACTGTGAGCTGATCATCAGTTTATCCTGTTATACCACTTGCTTCTCTCTTCCTTAATCTAACTGTCTGGTGTTTATTCTGTTCCTCTCTAGCACCTTCTCACAAAGGCTAGGCATGGACAATTAAGTAAAAACAGTTTCAAAACTATTCTTTGTAGCAAGTTGGGTAAAAAGCTTAGTGAGGAAGGAATAATAAAGTATAAGCTTGAAAAGATTTTTGATTACTTGAGCGCAGCCCAGATGTTGGCTGCAGTGGCCCTGTCACATGAGATTTGGATTAAATTAGCTGAGGTTGACTCTGTGATGTCCAGCAGGACATCTAATGCTCTCCTCAAGATTTCTGCAAATTCCTGGGGCTGCGCTTCTTGAGGCACTTCTCACTCTAAGCTCCAGTTCTTATACTTGGATTTACTCCCCTCTTTCTACCCCACTTCTCTGCTTTGTGTTCCTCACCAATGTGGTCTTGGAAAAGTTGCCCTGTCCTTGATTTTCCCCTCCCCAGCAATGTTCAGAAGCCTGTCCTTGATTTTCCCCCTCCCCAGCAATGTTCAGAAGCCTTAACGGAAGGTTTGAGGGAATGGAGGTGGTTTACACCTCAAGCAATGTCAAATGGCTATTGGACAATTTTGCTCTTCGTGTCCTTCACTATTGCTCTGCTCTGCAGGTCCAAGACCTGGTCTCCCTGCCCCTGCTCTCTGTTCTCTGCCTTCCTCCCCTTATTTCTGCTTTTCTCACTCCCAAATTCCTGTTCCACTTCTTGTACATGACACTTTAGCAATTTCGTTTTGTTTTACAGGTACCTACTAATTAATACCTTCAAATTTTCTAATTATTTTCCCAAACAAATTTCCTTTCCTACAAAGCCTCCTAGTTACAGCTGTTTAAATGATCATTTTTTGTCATCGCACTAAGTAAGAACACACTAAGGGCTATCCGGATGTTAGGTGAGGCTGGGTTTTCTGAGTTGGTGGTATGAAAAAGTGCTGGAAGTTAATAGGTTAGAATGGGAGGGCTAAGAGACTCAGGAAAAAAATTGCAAAGATTCCTGAACATTCAGGAAGACTGTATTTCCCAAACTCATTTGCAGTTAAACTGGGTTCCTGTGCCTCGATTCTGGGCAATGGAATGTAGGTGGGAGTAATATGGGGCACTTTAAGGCCTAGCTATAAAATCCCCCATATAATCTCCACTATTTGTCTTCTCCTCCCAGGGTGATCACAAAGGTCACTGGTTGAAGACGGCAGAGTCACAAGAAGGAAGGAGCCTGGATCCCTGAGTCACTGCATGGAAGAGAATTGCCCAACTTTCAATGGATATGAATGGCAAAGTTTTATTATGCTGAAGTACCAAAATTGCAGGGATTTTTTCTTTTTTCTTTTTTTTTGTTTTGCTTTTATTACTACAGCATGGTTTAGCCTGCCCTGATAATATAGCAGACTTCTATGAGTGAGTCAGACGTGATCTGGCAGTGCTAGGGAGGGAAGAAGCTTTCAGTTAGCTGAGATATTCGAGTGTTTATAATAAACTGGAAAATAAGGCTTAATACTGGAAGGTACACTTTTTAATTTTACATTTCTAAATTTTGAAATAATTACAAATTGACGGGAAGTTGCAAAGATAGTATAGAGAAGTCTCAGGTACCTTTTATCCAGTTTCCCCCAATGGTTACAGATTCCAATACTATGTTATAGTATTGGAACCAAGAAACTGACATTGGTACAATATCTTTGTACAGTTCCGTACCATTTTATTATATGCATAGACTGGTATAAATACCAGATACCAGCATGATCAAGTTACAAAACTGTTGCATCATCACAAAGATCTCCATGGGGCTACCCCTTTATTGTCACACCCACCTCACTCAACTGCCACCACCATCCCTGCCATACCTAACCCCTGGAAACCACTAATTTGTTCTCCATCTTATAATTTTGTCATTTAGAGATTGTTATAAATAGAAGCATACACTATTTGACCTTTTGAGAGTGGCTTTTTTTTTTTTTCTCAGCAAAATGCCCTTGAGATCCATACAAGTTTTTGCATGTATCTATTCCTTTTCACTATCAAGTAGTATTTCATGGTATGGACGTACCACATTCTGTTTAAGCATTCACTTATTGTAGGACATTTTAGTTGTTTCCAGTTTTGGTTATTACAAATAAAGCTGCTATGAACAATTGTGTATAGGTTTTAGGTTGTCGATTTTCATTTTTCTGAGATAAACGCCCGGGAGTGTGATTGCTGGGTTTTATGTTAGGCATATGTTTGTTTACTTTCTTTTTTTTTTTTTTTTTTTAAGAAACTGACAAACTGTTTTCCAGAGTGGCTGTAGCATTTTAAATTCCCATCAGCACTGTATAAAAAAACATAGATTCTCTGTTTTCTTGTGAGAATTTTGTAGTATTCATTTGTAGTATAAAAATGTTTTGTTTGTTTTGTTCTAGTAGGTAGGTAGTGAGATCTCATCATGATCTTAATTTGCATTTCCCCAATGGCTAGAGATGGTGGAAATATTTTCATGTTCTCATTTGTCATCTGTATATCTTCTTTGGTGAGAGGTTTCTTCATGCTTTTTGTCTATTTTATAATTGAATTGTTTGTTTGCTTTTTTTAAAAAAAAAATGCTGCGTTTTGAGAGTTCTCCATATAGTCTACATATGATTACATTTTCAAACATGCAACCTTTCTCCCGATCAAAAATGCTTTCTCCCAATCTGTAGTTTGATTTTTATTCAATTTATCAATGTTTTTCCTTTTCTGAATCATGCTTTGATGTCATATCTAAGAATTCTATACCAGGTTCTGGGTCTCAAAGACTGTCTCCTATATTTTCTTCTAGAAGTTTTATGGTTTTACATTAACATTAAAATCTATGATCTGGCTGGGCACAGTAGCTCATGCCTATAATCCTGGCACTTTGGAAGGCCAAAGCGGGTGGATCACGAGGTCAGGAGATCAAGACCATCCTGGCCAACATGGTGAAACCCCATCTCTACTAAAAATATAAAAATTAGCTGGGCGTGGTGGTGCATGCCTGTAATCCCAGCTACTTGGGAGGCTGAGGCAGGAGAATCGCTTGAACCAGGGAGTTGGAGGTTGCGGTGAGCCAGGATTGTGCCACTGCTCTCCAGCCTGGTGACAAAGCGAGACTCTATCTCAAAAAAAAAAAACAAACAAACCTATGATCCACGTGAGTTAATTTTTGTATAAGGAGTGAAGCTTAGGTTGGTTCATTTTTTTGCCTGTGGATGTCCAGTTGCTCCAGAACCATTTGTTGAGAAGGCTATCCTTCCTCTGTTGAATTGCTTTTATACTTCTGTCAAAAATTAATTGGTTGTGCTTGTGTAGCCCTATTTCTGTGTTGTCTATTTTGTTCTATTTATATATATTCCTATCCCTCTGCCAGTATCACACAGTCTTGATTGAGATTTTTTTTAAGATGGAAAAAATGACAAGCAAGTCTATGGCTCTGCCTAACTTACCATCCAGTAAGAAGGAAAGTGATTCAACAAGGTTTAGATAAAGCAGTAGTGAAAAGTAGGTTTTCTTCTTGCTAAAAATCTCACCAAGTCCGGTTTTCTCAGTATGCAATTGCAATTAACAACTTCTTGGAGGTTTTTTTGTTGTTGTTCATTTGTTTGTGTGTGTGTGGATTTAGTGTGTCTTACATGAGAAGCATCTAACATTGTACCTGGTATGTTGTATGCCATCAGTTTTATTGCTTGTCATTACTATTTACCATAATTATCATCTTTATCATCCTTGCTCCTCTCTATCCCCTTATAGTGAGTAGGTACACAGAGAAGCCAGCATTTCTACCCCTCGAACCACATCTCTTATCTATACTTAGAAGTTAAAAATTGCTTTAAGGGAAAGTAAACTTTTTTGCTTAGCAGCCATTGTGCCTGCTCTTCCCACCGAAGAAAAGGGAGATTTATCTAAAGACAGGCAACAGACTCCAGGATAGCAGAGGTGAGTAGGCAATCCTTCATGACCTTCGCAGCTACCCACCTGCCTTGTGACTTTTCAGGTAAGACTAGCAAGCAGAGCACCTGGGCCTGGGCCTGGCCACTGGGGGTGGCACATGCCGTGTTCAGGCGCCCATGTCAGCCTGGGCCAAAGGGGAAAGAAGGTGAGTCACTCACATGGTTCCAACTCTTCTCGGAACCCTCCAGCCCAGTCGTCCGGGATCTAAATTGGGAATCCCTGAAGCTTAACCAAAGCCACAACGGTCTGGCTTAGATCTCCCAGCTGAGGACAGGCCTGGGAGACCACACAAATCGATGGGTTAATAAGGATTTTGAGGGCCGGGGCAGTGAGGGCTGCAGCAGCTGGGATGAGGAAAGGGAGAATCATTATTTTTAATTTCAGTAAGTCCCTGTGTTAATAAAGGGGCTGAATGAAATGTGAGGACAGGGGTGGTTGGGGGTTGGGAAGGGGTGAGGGAAGAGCCCGTCATTTTCTAAATGTTTGCCTGCCTGACCTTTGAAATCAGAGTGGAGAATTCTTCAAGTCTGGTAATAGCAAACACTCTTCATCATGCCCTTCAGTGGCTGCTGACTGCAGACAGCTTTTTTCCCCCCTAACAATAGAAGAGATGGAAAAGAAAAAGGCAAGCTTTTGGCCTCAGGTTTTTTTTTTTTTTTTTTTTTACCACAGCCCTTTCCGCTCCAACCTACATCTAAGAGGAAGGGAAACTATCTTTTGTTATCACTCAATCTCCCTTAAATTTAAGAACAGCTGGGGATATTTTTCATGATTCATTAAATTCACATCATTCCAAAGAAATCTTCCTGCCGATTTATCTTTGCCTCAGCAGTGGAGGCTCCAGGAGTGTGCAGTTTCCTGAATGCCGTCAACCTGCGTCCACTGTTTTGGGCTGAGTCTGTGATCTTTCATGCTGGAATATCTTTTTTTGAGGGTGAAAGAGAGCGGGAAAGGAATCAGGGTATTGAAATGAATCTTTCCAGTCAATTTTTATCTTTCTGGAGATAAAGAGAAAGTCGTATGGCTGTCACAGCTAAAGACTAAACCCCAGCTAATGTCCTCAGCAGGGAAGAATAATTAGTAAATTCTCTAATTAGAGTCCTGTTTACATTTCTCTGTTCATAGAGGCTAATCCTTGTGTTTAAAGAAGATATTCTGCCTTGATTAAAACCATTGGTTTTAATCAGAGTCATGGTAGAATCCATATGGTAAATGTAAATGTGCTCGAGTTCCATACGTGTTCATTCACGCAGTCATTCCCCATCGAGGACCGACTGTATACTGAGGACTGTACTCAATTCTAAATACAAATATGACATGATTTCTATCCCCGTGGGCTATGACAAGCATAATAAACAGACTTCATCCTCCATACCTACCGTCATCTATTGGAGGTGGTTTTCTAGAGCATTCTGAAGTCATTTCCTGGTCCAAGAAAAAGGAGAGCTTGACTGGATTATTGATATCCGTCATGGAGGTAGGAGAATGGGGCATACTAAAGAGAGAAAAGTCCTGGCCGGGTTATTTGTGGAGTGCCCAGGGAGTGTGGCATACCATGCCAAGGCCTTTTGTGTCCCCCCTCACTCAGGCACACAAAGGCAAGGCTGAACACATTAGAAAGTGGTTGGTGAAACCCTTGTCTTTCTCCCTCTAGGAACTCGTGGTTCTGTACAAGAGCCGCACAGGGTCCCAGAGTTAGTCACCATGTTCATCTGTGGATACCTACCATTAAAAAGTCTTCATTATCATAAGTCATTGTGCTCCATGGGCAGCACAACCCAAAGATTATAAGCTCAGGTTCTGAGCCAACTCTCTGGGTTACATCCTGGCTCTGCCATTTGTAGCTGAGTGAATTCAGCAAATTACTTCACGTGTCTGTGCCACACTTTTCTCACCTGTAAAGTGGGGAGAAGAATACCTACTTACTGGATTGTTAAGAGGATTAAAAGAGTTCGGATGGGTGTGGCATTAAAACAGTGCCTGGCTCCTTGTAAGTGCCACTGTGTGTGATCATTAGCACCGAGTGGTTGTGGTTGTTACTGTTACTGACCTTAGCCTGATCAGACTCATTAGCTGAAAGATTGAACTTTCCTTCCCTTCTCCCCTTTTTGGTTTCTCCTCTCCGATAGCATTATGTCCAAGTAGAAAAAGTGAATAAACAAAATATTTGCATTCTCTATGTTTGGAGTTAATGAGAGCCCCACATCCTGAGAGATTCACTCAGGGCCCTTCTAAAAAAACCAACTGTAACCACATCTGCCTCTTCTGGGATGAAGTACAGTAAGTTCATCTTCCAACAAGCTTTCTAGGAACTCAGTAATGGTGAGACATTAACTAAGAAATAAGCCATAAGTACAGTCACCACCCCTGAATAAACATAAAGTAAAAAGCTTAGGGAATTCTGGAAAATCATTTCACTGACATTAATGATGGCCCTCTACATGGTGTGTGCCCTGATAGCCAATGAATGTTCTGTCTTTCCTTCACTGTAGTGGACACTGTAGGAATGTTTCAAAAAATTACTAGACTTGGTTTCTACCCCCAGGGAGCCTGACCAGGCAGGCTCCTGACACACCCATCGGAAGGGATAAACAATTTGCAAAGCCAGGGATTACCAGAGGGTCTCTGATTGCTGAAGAGACAGAGAGTAAAGAGCGGTCTGGGTCAAGAAACTTTCTGGGAGAGATGGTGGGATTTGAGAGAAATGTTAGATGGACAAGTCATTTGAACTGAGATCTCAGTGGGAAGGAAGAAAAGGAAATCAACAGGTAACCTACAAAAGACCAAGGTCTCTCAAATACTGGGACTCATTTAGTCCCCAAGAAACCTTCTGCATTGAGATTAAGTTGCCATTTTTATACAAAAGGAAATTGATACTGAGAGCCTTGGTGTCAAAGATTCCTGAGACTTAAACCCAGTTATGGAAGAGCCCAAAGTACTAGCCACTTGATCATGCTATTTCCTGGGAAGCATAAAAGGTGAGAACATCAGATAAATACAGCCTCAGAAACTGAAAGACATTGGCCCCTGAGAAAAAGCTCTAGGGGAAAAGATTGGGCAGGTGGATGGAGAATCCCTCAGGAAGGTGTGGAAGGGATAGCCCAGGTAGAAAGAACCTTGTGAAGGAGGCAGAAAGCAGAGAGGGGTGAGATTGCATATTAATAGACAGGTTTTCATTGAGTTTTGTTTTATTTGTGTGTGTGTTTATTTTTACTGAATCTAATGAGGCACTGAAAGAACTTGATTTCACAATGAAAACAGCCATTTGGAATCATTTTATTTCTTGTCTTATGTATACAGACCTAACATATACAAATGATTCTCCATAAAGAGGCCAAACTGCCACGGACAAATGGGGAACTTCATTTTTAGCTTTGAGCTTCCACGATTTGCCCCATCTAACTTCATCCAAAGTTTTCCATCAGAAATTAAGGTGGTCAGTCTGGCTTTCTTTTTTGAGACAGAATCTGGCTCTGTTGCCCAGGCTGGAGCGAGGTGGCACAATTTCAGCTCACTGCAACCTCCACCTCCAGGATTGAAGCGATTCTCCTGCCTCAGCCACCCAAGTAGCTGGTATTAAGGCGCCTGCCACCATGCCCATCTAATTTTTGTATTTTTAGTAGAGACAGGGTTTCACCATGTTGGCCAAGCTGGTCTTTAACTCCTGACCTCAAGTGATCTGCCCACCTCGGCCTTTCAAAGTGCTAGGATTAAAGGTGTGAGCCACGCGCCCAGCCTACTTTGGGCTTCTTTTATCTCTCTCAGGCACCAGAGGAGGAGGTGAGGCTAAACTATGGTCCATAAACTGATAAAACAAGCCCCAGAGTCATTGAACACAACTGAGTGTTGTAGCCAAAATTGGTTTTTCTAAAATGTGTAGTTCTTCATGTCACCTGCCTGCTGAAAATATTTTAATAGTTTCCTGTTTCTCGAAGGTTAAGTTCAAATCTCTTAACTATGTGATACAGTGATTTAGCACTCAGGCCTTGTGCAGAGACACATCTGCATTTGAATACTAATTCTACAGTCTCTTAGCTGTGTAACCTTGGGCAAATTACTCAATCTAAGACTCAGTTTCCTTTTCCGTAAAATGAGGTTAACAATTGGACCTTCCTTGGAGGTTGCTGTGAGGATGAAATGATGCAATGCATCCAGAGCCCTTGTTCTGTGGTCTAGTGCAATGGTAACTATGTTTGTTTGTTTGTTGGTTTGTTTGTTTTAACTTATGAGTCCCATTGATGGCCTTACTCCTAGTGCCACTTCAAAATAGCTTCTTAACACTCCCCCTAGCCCCTAGTATTGCCAGTCACCATGAATTTCATTTTATTTCCTCTTAGGCATAGTTTTCTCTCTTGTACCCCTGTGCCTTTGTACATGCTGTTCCCACTGTCTAGGACATTCTAATTTTTCCTCTTGGCATGGCTAATTAATAGTTATCCTTCAGACTTAGATTGAACATCCTGCCTCCCCTGGCCACGGCACATCAAGTTAGGCACCTTTGTGTGTGCCCTTACGGCACCTCATGCATTCCATGTCATGGCATGTAGTAGTGGAATGCTCAGAGGTTCCCTCCATGGAGGCTTGCTACGATATTCCCAGGGCTTAATCCAGTGCCTGGCACATCATCAGTGCTTAAATATGCTTCAATATTTACCAATGAGTGCTACGTCACAATATCATTACAGAACACACATGGCACCCAATCACCCTCCTAAGAACCCCAGGAAACGGTGGGTGTTTGCCCAAGCCCCTCATCCCTGGATACTCATAGCCACAGGACATTGGACCCTCCATTGGGTTTCACAGTTCTCGAACACTTCTGAGTCCACTCAGTCCCTGGCAGAGACCACACTAAAGAGCAATGAACAATTTATTTTTGGAGGCCACACCAAAAACCAGTAGCACTCTTGTTTAAAAATTATTATAAGAAGTTCAAGATCATGGCAGCAGAGCATTAAACAAAGTACAGGGCCCTTTGAAGCATGGCAAGGTCACATGCCTGTGACACTGGCCCCAGCCATGCCTTTCTCCACAACCCTGTGCCCAGAAGGACCTGCCATGCCTTTTCCCACTAGGGCACCAGGCACTCAATGAGTCTCCTCAGGAATTAAGTGATTTTTAAAGATAACCAACTGGGGTGACAAGCTTAACACTAAGAAATGATTCACTAATGGTGGAATTCCTGGCCTCTGTGGCAGAGATAATTTTGGATAGAGCTTAAAGGACTGGCAAGAACCTTAAATTCCACTATTTTGTTAATACCTCATCACATATTACTTTTTTAGCCTAGTATGCCTAAATGTAAGTGTAACATACACATAAATACACATATATTCCCTGAATTGAGAAGATTTTTTGTAACCTCATTTTATCCATCAGTAAAACAGACAGTACAATATTAATTTGGGCAATTCAAATAGATGCTCTGAGATTTCATATTAATAAAGAGATTAGAAATCTTCCATCAAAAGTACCTTTATGATCAAATTAGGGTAATTACTTATCCATCACTTTAAATAATTATTATTTCTTTGTGGTAATGCCATTTAAAATCTTCTCTTCTGGCTATCTTGGAATATTCACTACATTATTATTTGCTATAAACATACTACTGTGTAACAGAACATCCAAACTTCTTCTTGTCTAACTGTAACTGTACCTGTTAATTATAAATATTTTAAAAATTAATTTTAAAAAGACCTTTATGTAAGCAAGTTGAACAAGGGACTCTAGAAATGCAAATGTCAGATCTTTGTAACAGATACTTCATAATACTAGACTGCCATGTGGTTTCAGAATTCACTCTAGTTCAGTGGTACTCAACCCAAATTGGTCATTAGAATCACTTTTGGAAGTTTCTAAACATTCTTGAGGCCTGGGCCCCAGATCAACAGAATCAAAATTTCCACAAGTATGGCTGGGCATCAGTGGTTTGTGAAACTCTCCGGGTGGTTTAAATGTGCAGTAGGATTAAAAACTGCTGCTCTAGGCCAGGCAAGGTGGCTCATGCCTGTAATCCCAGCACTTTGGGAGGCCGAGGCGGGTGGATCACCTGAGGTCAGGAGTTCCAGACCACCCTGGCCAACATGGTAAAACCTTGTATCTACTAAAAATACAAAAATCAGCCAGGCATGGTGGTAAATGCCTGTATTCCCAGCTACTTGGGAGGCTGCGGCAGGAGAATCACTTGAACCTGGGAGGCAGAGGCCACAGTGAGCCGAGATTCTGCCACTACACTCCAGCCTGGGTAACAGAGGGAGACTGTCTCAAAAAAAAAAAAAAAAAAGAACCACTGCTCTGGTTGGACAGATAATTCCATCACTGGTACAGGTGTTCCTGCAATGCACTAAAAAGTGTTGTGAGTTGAACTTCCATGAGATGGTGATGAAAATCACGTGCTGTTTAATAGCCTATTAATTTAAATCTGCACACAAGGAGGATAGCCTGCTCCCACAAACCATCATTATTGTATATTTGAAAGCAGTGAAAGCCCTTTACAAAAGGGAAAGAAAGAGACAGAGACTCAAGCTTAAGCCTTAAAAATCATCAATAAAATATCAGTTTCATCCCATGGTACAAAAATCCCAATCTCCATCTAAAACTGCCTGACCCTAAAATATATGAGAAGCTTGTTCTAATCACAGGAGATGTGTCCTGAATAGGACCATTCCTCTCGCAATGGCTAAGTCTGCAAGTCACTGTTTTTACTGGAGCTGAAAAATTAATTCCTTTTCAGAAATATTCTCATCTTCTCTTAAAAGAAAAAAAAAAAAAAAGGCTTTTTTGATGTCGAGTGACAGGATTATAAAGTGACCCTCTGGGTCAGAAGGAGACTTTTCTTTTTCTCATCAAGGAAATCAATTTCTAAGTGCAAGTCTCTTAAAATAATATATTCTTGTGGCACGCACACAGCTTTTTTGATCTGCTATGAAAAGAATAAGAGGTAAAGAGGATCAGGGGTGGCGATGGAATATTATAATCTGCCACACTCACACATCAGCCTTTCACTGAGTAATTCCAGATAAATTGAGGATTTACATATTTAAGATTAAATGGGAGAAAGAGTAGCTGATGCATAAATATAGGAATACAAAGATATAACTGAAGCAAGTTAACTCTTAAAACTTGAAGTTACTTGGTGCTTATTTTATCGCTCCACTTCAAAGTTTAATGTTTATTAGTGACTAACCAAGATAATCTCTCTCAGATCAATTGAACTCACAACCTGCCCTTAGGGAATTTTTTTCCCTGTCCTCAGAAAATCCCAATTACACCGACAAGCAACAGTTAAATGCATACAAAGACGCATAAATGCAGCAGATGGAAAACAGGAGGAAGCAGCTGGAAGTGTGTTTCCCTCAGAACTGTTTTTAACAGCCTGTGCACAAATAATGCCTCTCTAATACAGAGATAAAAATAAAACATAAATATTGAGAAGGTGACTGGTCACAGCAAAAAGATGGCATGAGATGCTGTTATCCTCCCAGGTTCTATTACCCTTAGATCACTCCAGATACTCTCCCATTTGGGGGCTTCCAAGAAATCTGGAAAATCAGATTCAACTTCAGGATCCTGACTTTACTAAGAGCTCAGTTACAACCTGAACTTTCCCCTGACGCCGTTCCCAAGAATCAGGTGCCTGTGTGGCTTTTGTTAAGCCCCTGTAAGAACCCCTAAAGAGTGCCACTATTTCTCTCTAACTTCCCAACAGCTTAAACTACAACTTAGCATAGCAGGGCCTTTCCTTGCTCAAGACTTTGATTCCATGGCACCAAGTATTCTTTACCCTGGAAGGAAATGCATCTTGTATACACGAAGAGACTTCTGACCTACCTTTAGGTAGGGAAATTAGTTTGGGCCCTTTTTCCCTTGATGATAATAACGAATTCATCTGATGCTCCCTGAGGCTGTACCTTGCTCATCAACTATTGGTTTCTCTTTCAAGCATTTCCTGACACTTGCTAAACCTGAACCTCTGTGGCAGGTGCTAAGAAAGAGAAGCAAGTGAATATGGTGGAAGGCAATGGAAGGGGCCCATGGGGGCAAGTGATGGGGACTGCTAAGGTATTATCGATGTTTTATTTCTTGACCTGGGTGCTGGTTACTTGCTATTCTCTTTATAATAAGTATTGAGTAGTATATTTGGGTTGTGTGCACTTTTATAATCATATGCTATTTTTCACAGTTAAAAAAATGTGAAAGAAAGAAGAAAAGAAAAAGCAAATATGAAAAGCCCAGTCAAGGAGTTTTCAACTTAGTAGAGAAGATAATATATAACTGTTATCTTGCATATAATGCAAGGGGATATGTGATCAATGTCATAAGATAAATATAAATTGCTATAGGAATTAAAAGATCCATCAGTATAGATTGAGGTTATTAGATAAGGCTTCCTATAGAAGGTAGCTGTTGAAATAGGAAAGAAAGATGGGCAAGAATTTAGCAACGAAGCTGGAGCTCAAGGGAGGTGGGCATTAATCAGTGTTAGAAATGCTTGTTCCCTGGTGTCTTAAAGGAATAGCACTTGAACATAAATTTAATTTCCTTAGCAAGGCCATTTTTTACTTTCTGCAGAAAGGGTACACTCGCCAGTACACCAAATAAAGGAGACAGGGTCATTTATAACCTGATGTGTCCACCCTACTGCTGTGTCCGGTTTCCATTGGCTGGAACGGGACCTCACATTCTGTATTTGTCCCAGTTGGCTAGCAACTTAGAACTTTTTAAAAGAGGCAAAGGCAGAGGAGAACAAAGGAAGGAGGAAGTAACTTGTGGAATGCCGGGAAAGGTAAAAACACCTTCAAATTAGGAAAAGCAACAGGCTATGACCCAATGCTTGCTTGGACCAGCATAAGCATGCCAGGGCAACTACTTAGGCTAAATTGTAGGAGCTAAGAACATAAAGTACATTGATTTCTTTAACACGGCTAGCAGATATTTAAGAATGTTAGCACAGGTCTTTGAATACATTTTGCTTCTAAGAGAAGTTACTATTTATTCCTAATTAGATGGGGAGGAAAGTCTTTGAAGAGGAACCTCTACTTTACTTTTTACAATCAGGAAGGAAGAGCAGGAGTAAAGAGACTTCAGGGAGAAACATTAGACCCCCTCCCCCCTACCTCCACCCCCACAAGGCAATGGAGAGCTGGTCATTTAACTAAAGCATGGAGATGGATGGATAGGGTGGGGAAAGGAATTGAGAATCAAAATCAGGGAGTCAAGAGAGTTTTGAAATCTCAACTAACAAATCTGTATTTTATTTGGTGGACAAAGGCAAACTATAGAAGAATTGTGAGCAAGAAGGTGTTATATATCTGGACTGTATTTAGGAGAATTAATTTGGCAGTGAATTGAAGGGACAGGAGTGTGGAAACAAGAAGGCTATTAGGTTACAGCAGCTTATCGTTAGCCTTCAGAACTCCAATGTGGGGGTGGGAGAGGTGGCTCTCTGAGGGCTTAGGAACTCAGGGCTCTACACCTATATTGTCTCGGGTCCCTTCTTCACTATAACATCCTCTCTGCCTTTCTGCAAATAAATTTCTTACTAAAGATGTTGTTTACCTCCACTAGTGTATCTTCCCCATATTCATTCTTCGAATATTATAAAAATTTTTAATATGGGAAACATGTATTCCTCCTTTTAAAAAAAATGTAAGTATACAGCAGGAAATCACAAATATAAGCAGCTAATCTGAATAGCGCAATATGAAAATCACATTTTTTTTCTTTCTGCTTTGAGTTTAACATTCCCTTTCCCCTTTGCCTCTATTCATGCAGTTTCTGTGGATGGGAGGTTGCTCATGAGTGTGCATAGTGCCTCTTCATAAAAGTTTCGTTTAGTCCTACTACAGTTTTCATTAACCCAAAACGGCCGGCTACCTTACTTTCCACAGCTGTGACCAGGGTAGCTGTTAGCATAAGTAACAGCCACCGAGCCACCAACTTTGCTGCCATGGCTTTCTTAGGCCCCATCAGGATATGTCAGAAACATGAACAATACTTACACATGTATTTGGTGTGTTTACCCTTCTTAATTATGGATGAACTGGTATATTCAAAAGTGAATCAAGGCTGGGTGCAGTGGCTCACGCCTGTAATCCCAACACTTTCGGAGGCCAAGGTGGGTGGATCACCTGAGGTCAGGAGTTTGAGACCAGCCTGACCAACAAGGTGAAACCCCGTCTCTACTAAAAATACAAATTAACCAGGCGTAGTAGCACATGCCTGTAATCCCGGCTACTCGGGAGGCTGAGGCAGGAGAATCCTTGAACCCGGGAGATGAAGGTTGCAGTGAGCTGAGATCGTGCCATTGCACTTCAGCCTGGGCAACAAGAGCGAAACTCCACCTCAAAAAGAAAAAAAAACAACAGTGAATCAGAGGAGCTGAAGGGATGGTCTCCACTATTTGTTTACCTACATCAAATGCTTTCAGAAGAGCCATGATTGGTGCATTTTATAAATTACACACATTTCTTTACTGCTTTTCTTGTAGTAGAATGCATATTCTCTATCTCTTTCTGAGGTCTGTTGTTTTAGATGGCTGATGAATGGCATTTTGTTACTTACTGGGTTTCTGGTGCCTTGCATTTCTCAAAAAAGGGCAGTTTGAGAAAGTTCCAGATTCAAATGAACTAGAAGCCAGTAGGAAATAAACCTTCTCCCTCCTATTACACAGGTTTGCTCACACCCACAGCTGGGTCAGGTTTATGACCGAAAGGAAGCTTATCATTGTTGGCTGGCTATGAAGCCAACTGCCAATTTGCACATATGGCTGTTCCTGGACCCTGCCGTGTTTCCCCTGTGACTCATTTATTTCAGGTGCTATAGCAACAGGTCTGGGATACAGACATGATGAACTCAAGTTCCTCTCCAGCCCGAGTTCAAAGCACCTTTTGCCCTTCAATAAATCAGAAGAGATTTTCTCTTTAAATACCTGCCAGCTGACCCCGAGCTGGCCAAAACAGGAGAGAATTTTCCACCAGGACTTAGTAGAATCTTGGGAGCTTCTTTCAGAAGAACTTAGTGTGTTGTGCTGGAGAAAGCTTCCCTGTGAGTCAGAAGCTAGGATGGCAGCTCTAGATCTATCAGAACAAGCTAAGACACTAACTCTCTGAAGTTGGACCAGCTCGTTTGCTCATGGTAACGGGCCAGGTTGCAATGAGGTTCCCATGGAGAAGTGAGAAAAATGGGAAGAATGTCGTGAATTTTTTATTAAGCTAAGTTATTTTGTTGAATGTGCTATTCTTTAAAGTATCTACTTCTGTAATGAAAAACAACAACAACAACAACAACAAAACCACCATTCAAGGCCTAGTTCAATTATTGGCTCCTTTCAGAAGCCTGTTCTGATACCCTCAATCTATCCCAATAGTTCTTTTAATCCTCATAGTACTTGATATTTTTCTTACCTAATGATGTTAACAAGCCCTTTCTTTTGTGAAAAAATAATACTGGGTTTTTTAGCCCGCATATGGGTTTAGAAAAAGGTGGGCAGTCTGACCTAGAGTATGCAACATTTTTTTTTTTAGTCCGTCCACCTATTCTTAACTCCATCTACGAAATTCAGAGGTCCCGTAACCACTGGGTCTGACGAATTCTAAGGAACATTCCAGGATCACACTTTTTAAACTTTCTGTGAGTATGGATGCCTGTTATCTCAGGTTGTCCCCACAGAATCCTAGCAAAATACCTCTTGAGAGGAAGCCTATGTACTTTCATTAGTTCATCCCACCAATATAAATGCCTGTTATGTGCTGAGTGCTCATTCCTGCCCTCAGCAAGCTCACATTGTAGGGAGGGTGACATTTAGGCAACATATAGTAAAAATATATACATGTTCAAGTATGTATATATCTCTCTCACATGAACATTAGACAGCCATGTGAGGTCCTTCTCTGGTTGTATTTGTTTATTTAGGTATAGATTCACCTTTTTTTTTTTTTTTTTTGAAATGGAGTTTCTCTCTTGTTGCCAAGGTTGGAGTGCAATGGCGCCATCTCAGCTCACTACAACCTCCGCCTCCCAGGTTCAAGCAATTATCCTGCCTCAGCCTCCCAGATAGTTGGGATTACAGACACCTGCCACCATGCTCAGCTAATTTTTGTATTTTTAGTAGAGACAGGGTTTCACCATGTTGGCCAGGCTAGTGTCGAACTCCTGACCTCAGGTGATCCACCCACCTTGGCCTCCCAAAGTGTTGGGATTACAGGCGTGAGCCACCGCACCTGGTCTAGATTCACTTTGATTCCCCTTCTTCTCCATAGGCAACCTCTTAAAGTCTATCCTCTTATGTGCACCTGTTCTAGCAAAATATATATTGCTGGCTCATGTGAATATGTTTTTATTTTGCAAATGATATTGCTACATATCATATCTTGTTTTTTTCCTTTTTTCCTATTTCAGATCCATCCACACTGCTGGCATACATCTAATTTTGATGGAATTGATTTCATCTTTTTTTTTAAGCCTTAAAGCTTGTGTTTTTGAAATTTGTTTAAAACCTTCCCCACCCCTAATCACAGATATATTCTCCTGAATTTTCTTCTATACTTTTGTAATTTAATCTTTCTTGTTTTGGAATTTAATCCATCTAATGACCTGATGTGGAGATCTAGTTTTCTTTTCCACCCTACTGTGACCCAGTCATCCTGATATTGTCTACACACAATCCAGGCTTCCTATCTTTATTTGTACTGTTTCCTTTATTACATAAGTGACCACATGTACACTTGTGTACCTCCGAGACAGGTCCTTTCAGAGTGACTCTCCCAAGGTCACTCAGTCTGTAGGCAGCTTAACTGAGATTACATGCTCTCCAGCCCATTTGATCACATCGCTCTCCTAAGATTAATAAAGCTCATAGGGTGTCAGAGCTGGAGAGAAACCTAGGAGTTATCCAGGCTAACCCTTTCATTTTCTATCAGACAACTAAGGCCAAAGGGGCTGAGTGACTTGCCAGAGTCACAGAGCAAGTGGACTAGAGTGCAAGTGCATTTCAGATCTACTGATTTCAAGGCTTCTGCTCCTTTCACTGCACCTGAGAGTGCTCTAAAGTCAACACAGTTGATTATACACAGTAAATCGGAGCGGAGGAGAAGGGGTTTCTAAAGGTATCAAGAAGAAAAAATAAGAAAGATCACAAAAAGAACACCACCAGTCAAATAGCACAACAATGTGTAGTTACAGTGTATGAACAGTCTTCAAAGCACTAAGAGGACCAGGGTGAGCTCTGCATCCCAACCAGATAACCAGCATTCAAGAAAATACACAAGTTCCCAAGAACAGGTTAATTATGTTGATTATATTTCGTTCTGCATGCATAAAAACGTGTAATATATTTTATTAAGATTCTTATTCAAATGCTTAAAATACTCATCAAAATTGAAGGCCAGGTGAGATGGCCTAGATGCAATAGCACCCCAGTAGCAACAAACATACCTAGTGCCAGTTCTCCATTTCTGATACTATTCTCTCTAGTAAAAGAAATCAGGGATCATTGGAGAAACGGCTGATTCTAGGACTCAGGCAGGAAACATACGTGAAGAACCTGGAGCAACCTGTAGTTCCAGAAAGTAAGGAGGCGTTCAAACGAGAAAACCACACACACACACACACACACACACACACACAGTGATTTGAGAGCATATCAAAAGAATCCAGGAGTCAATAAAAAGAGCTGTCAATGGTCAGAGCTGGAACAAGTTGAGCAAGAAATAAGAGTACTGAATTACAATCCAACATGTAAAATAAATATCTGAGTCACACTGACATAAATAAATAGTTGAACAAATAAAGAAATGTGGGAGAAAAGATAGATCTCCCATGCAGAAGAATTTCAAATAATTTGTGTAGGTACACCACCCTCAAAGAGAGGGAGCAAAGCCTTCCCACTCCTTCAGTATGGGCACAGAGTGATACTCTTCCTTTCAAAGAATACAGTATATAAAAAGGGCAAAACAGAGGAACTTTATAGTGCAGAAACCCAACAAACGTGACCTCTGCCAGGTAATCAAGTTTAACTCCAACAGTGATAAGTCATATTGACAGTATGTACCCTTGGCCGGGCACAGGGGCTCACGCCTGTAATCCCAACACTTTGGGAGGCCGAGGTGGGCGAATTACTTGAGGTCAGGAGTTCAAGACCAGCCTGGCCAACATGGCAAAAGCCCGTCTCTGGCAAAAATACAAAAATTAGCCAGGTGTGGTGACACAGACCTGTAATCCCACCTACTTGGGAGGCTGAGGCAGGAGAATCACTTGAGCCTGGAAGGCAGAGGTTGCTGTGAGCCAAGATTGGGCCGCTGCATTCCAGCCTGGGCAACAGAATGAGACTGTCTACTAAAAAAAAGATAGTATGTACCCTTAACATGATGTGATGAAAGTACACTTCACCTTTGTGGTCTGCTTACCCCAAACCCATGACCTCGATTTAATCACGAGAAAATCATCAGATAAACCCCGACAGAGAAACAGGCTAAAACACCCCTGACAGTAGCCCTCAAAACTATCAAGGTCATTAAAACTAAGGGAAGTCTGAGAAATTGTCACCTTGATAGAGCCCAGGCAGGCATGACAACTAAACACAATATGGTGTCCTGGATGTGGCCCCAGAGCAGTAAAAGACATTCAGGTAGAAATTAGGAAAATCTGAATAAACAATGGACTTTAGTTAATAATAACGTGTCTGTATTGCTTTATTAATTGTGGCAAGTATACCATGCTAATGCAAGATGTTAGTAATACGGTGTGGGATTTATGCGCACTCTCTATACTAAATTCGTAGTAAATCCAAAACTGTTTTAAAACAGAAAGTTGATTTTAACAATGAAAAAGAGGACCTACAGAGTCAAGTCCTCGTACATCCAGAAAACTTGCATCTCCAGAAATAACAATTTCAGTGTTTTGTGTAATTAAGCTTTTATCATACATAATTTAAATGCAGATCTTTTCAGATTTAGCTATAAATGAGATAATTTATACCATTGGGTAACAAATCACCATAATTCTGTGCTTGCTATATGACGAAAGTCAACCCTGAGCTTTGAGAGAGCTATGATGGTCCTGTACTTCAGGGTTTCCAAGCAACTAGGACAGTACCTGGCAGATGTCGGGAGATCTATTTGAGGGCCAGATAAATAAAGGAATGAAGAAATTCAAGATGATGGAATCAAATCTATTTAATGTGGCAAAGATTGTTTTTTGAAGATGCAAAATAATTCAGAGATGTGGAAGACAAGCAGATAAAACCAAACCATTTGAAGATTCAGAGTGAGATCCACTTCACGTCCATTAGCATGGCTATTATTTTTAAAAATAAGAATAACAAGTGGAGGTGAGGATGTGGAGTGATTGGAACCCTGGTACACGACTGAGGGAAATGTAACATGGTGCAGCTGCTATGAAAAACATGTTGGTGGTTCCTCAAAACATTGAAACAGAATTAGCTTGTGATCTAGCAATTCCACTGCCAGGTATATAGACCTTAAATATTAAAACAGGGACTCAACAGATATTTACACATCCATATTCATAGTAGCCTTATTCACAGCAGCCAAAAGTGAAAGAAATCCAAACAACCACTGACAGATAAATGAATACACAAAATGAGGTTTATATATACAATGGCATATTATTAAGCCTTAAAAAAAGGAAGGGAATTCTGACACATGCTACAACATAGATGAACCTTGAAGACACCATGCTAAGTGAAACAAGCCAGTCACAAGAGACTTAATACTATATAATCCCACTTCTATGAAGTATCTAAAGTTGTCAAATTTATAGAGACAGAAAGTAGAATGGTGTTTGCCAGGGACTGGGGAGAGAGGGGAATGAGGAATTATTTTTCAGTGGGCATTGAGTTTCCTTTTTACAAGATAAAAAGTTCTAGTGATGGCGGTGGTGATGGATTCGCAATGTGAATGTACTTTGGCCACTGTGCTTAAGGCCACTGAATTGTACACTTAAAATGGTTAAAAGAGCAAATTTTATGTTATAAATATTTTACCACAATTTAGAAATAAAAAATAAATGTAAGGTTAAAAAATTCAGAATGAGGTTGAAGTAAAGATGCTCAGATATCATTAACCTAAAAGTTTTTGGCAGAGGGTCAAAAAAGAAGTCTAGAAATCTGTGAGCCATTTCATAGAGCACTTATAAAACTGCCTAAGAACAGATGGTGAATATTTTCATAGATGCTTCTTTAGCCATGTTCTAGACATTTCTACTTTCACTGACATTAAAAATATTTAATTATAACAATAACCTCTAAGTGCTTAGTGCTTTTTCATTTACAAAGCACCCTCACATCCATTCTCTTTTGCTGCTCAGAATAACCCTCTGAGAGTAGACAGAATCTAAAGCATCCCCCCACTCCATAGATCTGCCCACTTGTCCAAACTTTGCTATGCTACTCCAGTGTGCAAAGCACTGTGCAGCCTAAGCAGCCATGGCCATAGATGGTGCTCCACTGCCTGGCTTAAAATCCTGACTACCCCACTTCCCAGCTGCATGCCCTTGGATGTGCTGACTTAACCCTCTGGGTCTCAGCTTTCTCACCTATAAAATGGGTTGTTTGAGGTTGACATGAGTTAATAAATGTAACACACTTACAGTGCCTGGTAGGTAATGGGTCCTTCTAATGTTAGCTGAGTTAATTGCTGCGGATTCAGACAGGCATAAAATATAGATGACAAACCAAGTGGGAATGAGGCTGTAAACAGGGGAGTACACACAACAGGGTGAGGAATCCTGCCTGGGAATATTAGGGAGCATTTCATAGAGAAGGGGACATGTGAGCTTGAACATGGAGAAGGAGAATGAGGAAAGTGAGGCTGAAATAAGATGAAGTAGCTTCAGGCCTGTTCCCACTAAAAACAACCACCCAAAACTCATATAATCCCCCATGGTTTTCAAAGCATTACCACATCCACCATTCCACTGTGCTGCAGAGAAACACAGGCCTTCCAGGCAGGGGTGAGGAAAGAATGAGGCCACATCCATCCTTATTTTAGGGATGAGGACCTGCTGGCTCCATGTTTAAACAGTTGCTCTAAGGTCTTAAATGTGCAGCGGCTTAAACAGAGTGGGGCCAGCACAGACCTAGTTCTTTCAGCTTCTAGCATAGGATCTTTCTATTGCGCCAAAGTGAAACACAGGCCTTTTAACCATCGGACTTGTTCATTTGTTCAGCTAGTCTTTATTGAACACCTGCCAGGTGCACTATCCTAAACACATTGATGAACAAAATCCATTGTGGTGTTTACACTCTAGCAAGGGGAGACAGAAAACAAGCAGTAAATAGGCTAAATAAGTAAAGTCCGTAGCTTGCTAAAAGATAAAAAACATAGGCCAGGTGCAGTGGCTCACGCCTGTAATCCCAGTACTTTGGGAGGTGGAGGCGGGTGGATCACAAGTTCGAGACGAGTCTGGCCAACATGATGAAACCCCATCTCTACTAAAAATACAAAAAAAATTAGTCAGGTGTGGTGGTGTGCACCTGTGATCCCAGCTACTTGGGAGGCTGAGGCAGGAGAATTGTGTGAACCCAGGAGGCGGAGTTTGCAGTGAGCCAAGATCGCTTCATTGCACTCCAGCCCAGACGACGGTGTGAGACTCCATCTCATAAAAAAGATGAAAAATACAGTGTAGTGAGGGGCAGGGTGGGACATCTTGAAGCAGGAATTAAGATTCTGGGGTGAGAAGGTGAGATGATGCACAATCCACAATCCCAATGGCTTCACTGAGTTCTGAAATGCACTCTGGAAAATAGGGCTCACATGAGATCCATCCTCCCTATACCCCTCAAGGCAGTGGACTCAACAGGCAACCACTCTTCCCACCCTGGGTTTGTTGGGTGCTAAGTGGCCCACAGCTGATCCCAATACTTTGTCTTCCTCTTTGACAGGGAACCAGAGTTTTAGCCTCCAAGCTCTCACTAGTCTCCTCTCTGCCCTGAACCCATGGCTCCCCGGCAGATCTTGCTCTGTCCTGAAAATCTTTAGGAAGAACAAAATAATGGTCTTTCTTTCTCAGCAATAAGGAAGTCTTCACATGCTCAAACTATGAAGCAAGAAAGTGTTATGTTTAGTGCATTGGAGTCCCTGTACCGTGGGCTGTCCAGCTTTGGTTTTACCCCAGTTAGGACAAAGAGAAGGTCACTTTCATCCCTAAGCAGGTGGTCAGTTGGGTGCTGCTTTACATTCCAAAGCAAACAGAGCTCTTTTCTTTGTCTTTACCCAAATGCAAAGCCTTCTTTTATACCAGGACTTCTGTTGACACATCCAGAAATAAACTCGTATAATGCTCAGTGGAGGTGCCTGCACCAAGAGGCCCTGAAAGAAGGCTTGTGTAGAGGACCCCCCTCCCCAGCTGTATGGCCTTATTCACTCCCTTCTGCCCTAGTTGGTCCCTTCTCTCCCTCACCTCTACATAGGGCTTCTGATAACAAGAAGTAGTGATGTTAGAAAGTCACTACCTATCCACAAGCGGGCAGAGCCATCCAGAAAGAGATGAGCCCAGCAGAGACCCCAGCCATGGGTCATCTTAGTGGCTCTGAGTGCAAACAGAGCCACAAAGTGGGAGCAAAGCACTATAAACAAAGTCAAAGGCAAATGCCTAAATTACTACCCCCACCTCGACCTCCCAGACTTTCAACTTCAATAAAACCTACCTCCTGATGGATCACAAAGGAAGTCTAGCACTTGGGGGCGGAATCAGCTTTTCTTCAGCATTGCTGCTGCCCTTTCTGTCAGTCTGTGATTTGAGCTGAATTAGCAATGCCATCCTGGCTAAAGTTGGTATTGCAAAAGACTGGTAGAATGCAAGATACTACGTATGCCCAAGTCAAGCAACCTAAGCAGCAGCTACTTTTTAAACCCTGACTCTGCAGTCCAGTTTCTTAGAACTGTTCTATGGGAGTGAAAACTAAAGATGACTTCCATCTTCCCCTGACCCCGCTGGCCTTCGCAGCTGGAATGTGCTGAGAATCACTTCTGGCACTGAAAAGGTTAATTGTCTCCTGCTGCGAGGTAGAAGCTGAGAAAAGGGTCCTGGGCAGGGGAGGAATTATGGTAAATGAGGTTTTCTTTATAGTACTGCTCATTCTCAACATGCTGAAAGGGCATTAGTTCACAGTCACTTTCTCTGGAATTACCAAATCTGCTCAGGAAGCCTTCATTAGGATATTAAACAAGACTTAATAAGTGAAAGTGATTTGCATCGCTGATAATCGTGGGCATTAATCAAGACGGCTTCTGTCTCTCTCCCTGCAATATGTTTCATGTTCCACTGTAAAGCCCCTTTAATTCTGGAGGGCTTCTTAAAAGGGAAATATTACATTTAGAAAGCCATTTTTTAAATGATTTACTTAGCAAAGATCACTATAAATAATGTTCTACTCCCTCCTCAGCTTTAACTATCAGAATAATTAATACTGTGAGGTTTGAGTCAGGGATAGAACCAGATGTGTTCCCATTTATCAGACATGGGCTGCACTTATTCTAATAAATGTTTCAGCCTTTAAAAAGAACTTTAAGTCTGGCCTCAAATTAAAGGATCACATTTTGCACTTCTTCTTGAAGTCACACGTTGCAGCCATGTTCCATGTCACTCCGGGGGCCAACGCCTTCAGTGTTAACTTCTGTGCCACCCAAAAGCCTTGGATAGCAAGCAGTAAAATAAGGCAACCTGCTCATAGTGGTCAATAAAATTAGAAACAAATAAAAGGAAAGCTATTTAAGAGAACTGCTGCTTTCTTTATAAGGCAGCTGTCTCTTGTTAAATCTGTGGCTTCAGAGTAAAGGGACTTCCATCCAAGGGAAGCTTGTTTTATGACATTTAGAAAGAAGAGAAACAAGAGTTAATACTTTGGTATAGGCGAGTGAAACATCAAGGGTTTTTGCTGGGGTTTTTTTTTCCTCTTCTTTTTTTCTTTTTTTAATTCCTGGTTTTCAGCTTCACAAATGGATTATTTTTCAAGGCTTTCTGAACAAAAGATCAAGGCAATCTTGTTACTTTTCATGGTTTAAAACAGTGTGAGAAACATCAGTTTCCTGTATCTGAAGCAATATAAGTCAAGGGCAAGGGAAGAGAAAGGAGAGAAGGATGGAAGTCTCTATCCCAGACTTGTGTCTGCAATTCAGGTCTGCATAGTCTCACCACTCCCCCTCCACCCTCCCTCCCTCCCTCCCCCACTCCCCAGCCTCCCCCATGACAGCCCTGCAGAAGCTGCCTGTGGCAGAGAGATGTGTGTGTCTACATATGTTGAACACACACACGCACACACAGAGTTTATATATAGATCCATGCACACACCCAAAGTTGTTGTGCCACTGAGAGGTTTCAGACCTCCTAGCATAATTTGATTGTGGTTTCTGCCCTACTTAGGTGATAGCATCTACTCTCCTGCTCCCTTCAGTTCAGGCAGCCTCATTTGTTATGTCTCTGCTAAAATTAACTCCACGTTAATTTCTGAAGGCTTTGGAGTTTATTGCTGGGGAAAAAAAAAAAAGGTTATTTGCTGGCAGTGACTAGGGACATGATGGTTTGCATGCACTAGGGCTCAGCACTCTATTTAAATGGAGCTCAAGAGATGAGCTTTGTGTGAAGCAGAGGAGACTTGATCCACCCTAATGGACTGCAACATGAATTATATGCCCTACTTCACCACTTCCCTGCTTCACTAATCTGGGATAGTTCACAAGGAGCCATTTATCCAGAAGGGAGAAGATATAATTCCCAACTGAGGGCTCGCTCTCTCTTTTTTCTTCTCTTGTTTTCTTGTCTTCATTTTTTATTTCCTCTTAGATACCCCAGCATCAAGCTATTATACCTTGTATATTTCTCTAGCCCACCAGGAGGAAATCTATTCATATTCTTGTAAGACATCTCCGTGTTTTTGCCCATTGCTGTAATAACATAGCAACTACCTCTCCCTGGGCACCTTACAAGTGTCAGACAACGTGATGGGGGTTGACAAACGTTCCTCTAACCCTTCAAAGAAGACTATATCATCCTTAATTTACAGATGAGAAGTTGAGGGTCAGAGCCACTAAGCAGCCGGTACAAATTCACATAGCTATTGAGTGATGAAACAAGAAGTTGAATCACAGTCGTTTAGGTCTGTTTGATACCAAATTTCACACACCTTTTCAAAACACCCTGTCTACTGCCACTACTCTTGACTAGAAAGAACGATTACAAATACAATACGTTAAGGAGCAGTGTCATTTCCCTAGAGACACTTCAGTGGGAATGTGAAATTTGGAATCTGGAAATTTGGATGCCACTTAATTGAGCAGTTTCATTATTATTGTCACGGTCTAAAATGTCCTATCTCTTCTAATTAAAGAGAAAAACCACCCAGCCATGGACATGTTTTCTGTCAGAACCCCAGGAGCTACACCACCACTTCTATTCATTTATTTTCAGGGCCAATAATCAAGGTCAGAAACCTAAAAAAGCAGAGTTTTCAAGGTTTTGCCCTAAATATTTTGTGATACCATCAAAACAAAAATTGTGCAGTCAATACAAATTTCAATGTTCAGATCTACTTTTTACTTGTTAATCCTCTAAACTGTTTGATACAATAACCTCCTGATAGTTCAAGAGATGATTGAATTTGAGGATTAACTAGTTCCCATTACTTTTCCTCCTCCTCCTCTCCACTGTTCACACATTTGGCTGTTAAAGTTCAAAAGCATTTCTACTAGAGAAAAAAAGATAACATTATAGATATTACATGCAGATTAGACAACTACACTACTTATTAATTTTTGAAGGACTACAGGGAAGAAAGATAAAGAAAGGATTAAAGCTATTTGTTTAAAATAATTTGAGAAGCCTAAATACAGCAGTTATACATCATGGAATGAACACATGCCTGGAACCTCTGCTTCCTTTAGCCACTCCACTAAAATAACAGGAATGAGATTTTTATTTTTTTAAAGAAATAAACCCACAGGGACAAATAAAAGGAGAAAAAAGACAAAATTGTATGTTGGAATCTGGAAAGCAGATGTCCAAGTGATAACTGACTGCAGATTCAAGAAAACTGCATCCTTGCCTAACAGCAAGGAAAGGAAGCCACAGAAAAACTTGGTTTCAATTCTGAATCCATAAGGATTCACAACTTGGTGGAACCAGGCGCCTCTGGAAGTGGGGTTGCAGGTAGAGCTAAGAGCAGGATTGGTTGAAAGTCTGTGTAACAAGCACAAATCTCATCTATATTCTACTAAGCTGGACAACTGCCCTCTCCTGCCTCAGCCAGCAGAAGACTAAAGGCTTAGCTCCCGGGGAAGGGCTCTAGACTGAGGACAAAAGTGCACTCAAGCTTGGGAGAACTGTAGCTAAAACAGAAAGAACAAGAAAAAGTCCGTGTGATTGAATGTGGAGGTCCGCCTACCCTGCCTCCTCACCCCTCCTTCATGCCCACTTGGTTCCCAGAATACTGGCAGCAGGGAACTTGAAAACCCTTCTCCAAGGTAGCTGATCAGCCTAAAGGAAAAGGATGTAAAGATACTGATGTCTTAGTTTCCCCAAAGGAAAACCCCAACCAGATTACCTCACAGGGAAACCCTCTAGGTACAATTTCCAATTGGAGTTTTACAGCCCCATTGTAAAATGTAAACAGCCAGCCAAGTGTCACCAGACTTTTGAGAAAATCATCTAAAATGAAATCAGAAAAAAAGGAGAAAAGCAACTAGAAGGGTGCAGAGATAGACAGAAAAAAAGAAAGAGCAAGCGAGAGAGAAAGAAACAGCGAGAGAGAAAGAGAGAGAGAGAAGAAAAAGAAAGAAAGAAAGAAAGAAAGAAAGAAAGAAAGAAAGAAAGAAAGAAAGAAAGAAAGAAAGAAAGAAAGAAAGAAGAGAGAGAGAGAAAGAGAGAGAGAGAGAGGGAGGGAGGGAAGAAAAAGAGAAAGGAAGGAAGGAAGGGAGGGAGGGAGGGAGGGAGGGAAGAAAGAAAGAAGAAAAGATCAATTTTGGAAAATAAATCTGATGGCAGCCAAAAAATAAAATAAAATAAAATAAACAAAATCCATTTTGTTTATAATTGGAAATATTGAAAGATAAATCTGAGATAATAACTCAGAAAGAACACAAAGATGAAAGGATGAAAAACAGTAAATTTTAAAAATTATAAAATTAAAAGACCAGTCCAGGAAGGCAAATATCATAATAATTGGAGTCCAAAAAGGGAGAACAGAAAAAAAGGAGTGGAGAAAATAATAAAATAATTGTTGTAACTCTTTCAGGATAAAAAGAATATGATTTTCCAGATTTATAGGATCCACAGAGTGCTCCCAACAATGACCAAAAATAGATGCACACCAAGGCATCATTGTAAAATTTTAGCACACTGAAGACAAAGATAATGCCTATGATTTTCCAGAGAGAAAAAGCAGGTTTCCTGCAAGGGATCAAGCATCAGAGTAAATCGAATTTCTCCCCAGCAATTCCAAAAGTTAGAAGACAATGGAATCATGTCTTAAAATATTGAAGGAAAATCGTTCCTAGCCTAAAATGTTATGTCCAACCAAACTGTGAATTAGGCATCAAGGTAAAAAAAAGACATTTTCAAACATGCAAGATCTCAATGCATTAATTTTACCTACCTACACTATTTCTCAGGTAGTTGCTGGAGGATGTGCTCTAGTAAAATGAAGGAGTCAAAAGAAAAAGGATGACTGGGATTCTAAAAACTGTGAAAGGAAAATAAATCTTGTGCCCCCATATCACTAAGCTAAAGGGAAAAGTCAAGCCGGGAACTGCTTGGGCAAACCTGCCTCCCATCCTATTCAAAACCATCCCTCTCCTCACTGAGATAAACGCATATCTGGTTGCCTCCTTTGGAGAGGCTCATCAGAAACTCAAAATAATGCAACCATTTTTCTCTTATCTACCTGTGACCTGGAAGCCCCCTCCCCACTTCGAGTTGTCCCGCCTTTGCTTCCAGTTTTCCTGCCTTTCCAGACCGAACCAATGTTCATCTTACATATATTGATGGATGTCTCATGTCTCCCTAAAATGTGTGAAACAAAGCTGTGCTCAGATACCTTGGGCACATGTCATCAGGACCTCCTGAGGTTGTGTCAAGGGCATGCATCCTTAACTTTGGCAAAATAAACTTCCTAAATAAACCCAGATATTTGGGGTTCACAAAACAAATACTCAACACTTAAGGGAATGGAGAGAATTCTTAAGATGACGGTGAAAAGAGAACCCAAAACAATAACTATGCAGCTGTTCTAGAGAATCAGTCCAGATTACAGCAAATTGGAAGACTCTGGAAAAAAAACTTATTTAAAAAAATGGAAGTAGTAGAATACCTAATATGTTTGAAAATACTGAATGGAGATTTACATAAATGGGAGGAAAAATTGGGGGATGAATTAGTGATGAACATATGGAACATCAAATAAATTTTCAGAAAAGACAACAATAATATACAAAATATTGTGCAGAAAAAAAATTAATCCTGGGAAACTACATGAAACATCTGTGAATAGCATTTCTATAACCATAACAATGTAAACCCTGAATACTAATCTAACGAAAATGGTGATACAGCTACCCTGCAAGTTAGAAAGGAGAAGGAGAATGAGTAGGGTGAGAGAGTGACAGGGGAGTAAATTTCTAGAGTGAGGGATCAATAGATAATGCCTAAAACTAAAAATTTGAGAAGTAGACATATGAACGTGCTCTATGATTATATGCAGATAAATATGAAAAAAGTCAGTTTCAAGAGTTGCAAATGGTAGCGCTGCAGAAGTGAGAGTGGAAAGTGAGAGTTGGGAATGGTTGTGGGTACTCATAATACTATTCAACCCTTTACATTCTGTGCATGTATAACTTTTATAGAAATTAAAATTATCTAAAATAGTAATAATAATTTGAACATATCTATGTTTTTAAACTTCTGCCAGTAAACTGGTTTGGTAAAATTGCTTATAATACATAGCCTATTACACTTCAAGAAAATGATTTTAAAACTGCATATTGTGGCCTATTAGCGGGTTATGAAATCAGTTGAGTAGGTGGCCATTGGCATGTTTGGAATAGAATGGAATACAATAGTAGCAGATACCACTGATCTTATACAAGCACTCATTCACCTTTTATCCCTCAAGAAATTCATCCCAAGTCTTAGCTAGATATATGACTACAAGCCAGGATAAATGTGCAGGTATTGCCACATGGATAAGTTTGGACCAATGAGCAATGAGAAGAAGCAATGTCTATGCAACATGTAGGTTATCCTCCTAAAAACAAAACTATTTGTCTGGACACTCTTTTTCCTCTGTGTAGGCTAGAACATGGATAAATAGGTGAACCAAATTCAACCAACTTGATAAAACAACCTACTCAGAGAAAGAAGAGAAAACAGGCAAAATTATCCACCACTCTGAAATACTCATCACTGAATTATCTCATGAGGAAGAAATAAACTTCTGTCTTATTTAAGGCAAGTATTTTGGATTTCTGTGCTACAGTAGCTAACATGCACCTAATACATAAATAGAATAGAAAATATCAGAGTGCATCACTTGTTGTAAGGGTATGTATTGTTTTGTGAAATTTTTGTTTCATCATATATGTAGTGATCACATATGTGTTTCTCTATGTTGGCTTGCAATTTAAATACTGGATTGCAGTCAGAAAAGTTCTAGAGTCACTCCTTACGGCATGTCTCTTACGGTTAATAAATGTTGTTAGTTAAACAAAGTAATGATATTTTAGAATGAGGCCTCTCTGCAGAAGAGCACGTAAGCTAATAAGCTGTGTTGACTTTGGACTCCTTATCCGGGTCTCGGTTTCCTAACATGCAAAAATGGCAGAGTTTGAGCAAATGATGTTAATATGCCTTTCAAGTCTAAAATTATGTTATATAGCCGGAAAGACTAGGGACCCTTCATGTCACAAGCTGGGAAGGGGAGAGATCTAGAGACAGTCAGATGAGCACAGATTGTCTCTTGTTGGCTGCTATTTGAATAAAGATCCCCTTTCTCAGATTTGGGAGATGCAGCACAATGAAAGGCAGCTAGAGGAGTAGGTGGAAACATGTGCTGTTGTGTCATAACCTAGACCAGACAATATAACAGCGACAACTGTGCCCTGGTTGTTCTCCAAGTTTGGGGAGGTAGGAAGAAATAAAAAAGGAGTCACATATATATAATAAGAATTAAGGAAATGTTGCAAAAATACAAACAACAAGAAAACATGAAAGGAAGTGAGAATGTTTAGCGTGGAAGAAGGCTGGGGCCTTTGAATAATTATTTCTTAGGAAGAAAAATGCAATTCTAAATAGAGAGCTTCTCAACATGTTCTTGATACAGACCAGTGATTTTTCAAACATTTTAATTTAGAAGCAAAATAGCCTCTTCAAATGAAATCATCTGCAGTACTATGTATATATATATATGTGTGTGTGTGTGTATATATATGTGTGTATATATATGTTTCCCATATATACATATATATAAAGAATTTTTTAGTAGTTGAACTAGAGATGGGGGTTCCTACCTTCCAATTATCTCAAGCATCTTTCCTGGAACTCTAGAATTTAAGGAACGCAGATTGAAAACAAGTAATTTAAATCACTACTTTTCAAATATTTTTCACCATGATCCACACACAGGATCTTACCTCCTCCCAGGATACACACATGCACATGCACACACATAGATGTGAAAAAAAGTTTCACAAGATAATTTTAATTTTGTAGGTCATTTTATTCTATTCTGTTTATTTCTGTAATGTCAACCTTGATCCACTTAATTGATTTCAACACCCACTAATGCATATGTTGCATCTCACAGTTGAAAAACATTGATCTAGATTGAGAAAGACAGATACAAATTGTCCCTCCAAAATTGTTAAATTTCTTCATTGTTAGCACAATTAACTGGCAGGAGTGGATGGACGGTGGAACTGTGTGTGGACAATGATTCCTACTGCATAGCAGTGTTGATGAAAGAAATATTATATAGAAGAAGGATCATTAGATTTGCTGTACAATTATACAATGAGAGAAAACAAAACCAAGAAAGACACAGAGACTATGACTACATCAGTTAACCCAGTAAAAGAATTGCTCCTTTTCGGGCCAGGCATAGTGGCTCACCCCTGTAATCCCAGCACTTTGGGAGGCTGAGGCGGGTGGGTCATGAGGTCAAGAGTTTGAGACCAGCCTGACCAACATGGTAAAACCCTGTCTCTAAGAATACAAAAATTAGCTGGGTGTGGTGGTATGTGCCTCTAATCTCAGCTACTCAGGAGGCTGAGGCAAGAGAATTGCTTGAACCTGGGAGGCGGAGGTTGCAGTGAGCTGAGATCACATCACTACACTCTAGCCTGGGTGACAGAACAACAGAACAAGACACCCTCTCAGGAAAAAAAAAAAAAAAAAAAAAAATTGCTCCTTTACAACAATCTTCTTTTTTTATTCATCAAAAAGCCATTAGGAAAAAAAAATCAAAATTTAAAAAAAAGTCATCTAGGATCTGAAGGAAAAAAAGCAGGATAAATCTTGAAAGCCATTCACAAATAGTTCACAGTTTATACAAAAAAAAAATTAAAGAGGAATCAAGTAACAATTGAGAAGGAGCCACAAATTCTTATACAAATTTAGCTGTTATTCAAACAAATTAAAATACTGAGAGTATTGCAGTACTTTTTAAAGTTGACATTTAAAATTGAACCTCCTTCCCATATTTAAGGAAGAAATAATAAGTGCAAAAACATTCTAATAATTAAAACAGCTCATTTTTTGTGTTTGTAACCTTGTGTTTATGAAATCAATCAAAGAAATCAACCAACTGGAGTAGTGAAAAGAATCCTAACTGCTGGCTGGCTGTGTAGCCCAAACAGCCTCTGTGAGCTGGGGATTAGAAGGCACTTTCTCTTAGTGAATAGAAATGGAAACAACTAGAGAATCCGAAATTCAATGAGGAGCACCCTGAACTTCAAGCATTTTACATAGAAGATCTGTGCATGCTTTGTAATTAACTGACCAGCTGTATTTTCGAAAGTAGCCTGTGTTGTGTGATACCAAACCAAAATACCGTAACGGATGGGTCTAAGGCAGAGGCAGGTCACTCCACACGAGGGGTTGCATCAGCGTCCATGCTAGTGAAGCAAGAAGAGAGGGAATTAGCAAGGCCGCACTCTATTCAGTCCTGAACGACGACTTTTATAATTCTATAGATGCAGAGGGTTTTATTTGTTTGGGTGTTTTAGTTGCTCTTTGCAACTTTAATTTGGTCCGTTTCATTGTATTACCTCTTCTCAAATAGCTCTATAATTTCCTTGTCAGGTTCCAAACTAAAATAACCCCTAGAATACCTGGTGCTCAATAAATGGTAATTCATTTTCTCCTTCCCTTCAAAAGTGATGTTTCAGGAAAGGAAGGTAGACGGAATTCTGGGATAATGGCTTTATCTGGCAGCCTATGCTACTACTGAGGAGAAAAAAGGTGAACATTTGGTAGACCCTATGGCACCTGCAAAAATCAAGCCGTCATATAGTACGGGAAATTGACATGATAATGAGCTCATTTGTATTCCCATTTACGGCCCTTCCACTGACTTACTCAGAGACTGCTTAGCCAAATCCTTTTGATAGAATCTGACACAGCCTCCTCAATCTGGAGGTTTCTGTTTTTCTATTAAGGTGATCCCAAGACCCATTACAATTCACCAGTTCTGCCCTATCTGTCCTTAGAGAGAAATTAAAAGAAGATGGGGAACATGTTCAGAGAAATAAATGTTGGGAGAAACGTCAATACTCAAAAATTGAAAAAACTTCCTTAATTCAACCTGATTAAGGATGAAGATCAATCTGAATTAGAGTACATTTCATGTAGAAAAGTTGTTTTTTAAAAATCATCTCATTCTTTTTGGAATGAAATGGAATATAAATAAACATTTTTTAAAAACAGATTAAAGATGGTGGGAAACAAAAACATCAAATCATTTCCAAGTGGAGGATCTGCTTCAGTGAATAGGTGAGGCCATATCACAATGTAAAACAATTATCTGGATGCAGACAATTAATCTACTAAGTCCTTAAGCTCAGTTCTTCACAATGTAAAGCAACAGCAAGGATATTTTTGCAGTGGTTCTTAGCCAGAGCTGTTCATCAAAAGTACCCCAGGGTATTTTCAAAATACAAACGCCCGGACTCACTCCAAACATATTCCATCAGGGCACTTGTGGAAGGATAGAAAAAAAATGAGTATGCATCCTTTGGAAAAAAAACTCCCAAGTTGATTCTTATGCACACCCTTAGCCAAAAACATGAATTTGTTGAACATCCACTATCTTATAAACATTTTGCTTAGATAATCTTACAGATGGGGAATCTTACGAAGTTACACAGACAAAATTTTGAATATCTGGTTCCAACTTTCGTGCTTTGTCCTTAGCACCACATGCCCTACAAGATAACGTCAAGAAAGCCCAAATGCACCTTCTAGTTAATAAGACTTAACTAGAAGTTAAGAAACAGAGGTTGATCCCAAATAAAAATGTGCTAATCCCTGGCTGCTTAGAGAACTGAGCATACACCACGCTTCCCGAGATGTGCAGAGCTGGTCCTGGGTATTGTTCCCTTAGGAAGAAATGGCAGCAGCAACACTGCCCAGCTTTCGAGTCTCTTTTCCTACACATGTGGTAGGAATTGTCACCTATCCCAGAGCTATATTTTATACCTGAACAAGCCTTTGTCCAAACATGTAGTGTTTCCTTGCTAGGACACATCTGGCCTGCTCCTTGAACTAGAGCTCTGAGATTAGCTGGCCAGATTCCAACTGAGAAGGCTTTTTATCTTTCTCACAGTGACAAGCAGCACTGGGAAGCCCCAGAGATCCGGCACAGGAAGGATGTTGATGATATTGTGGATGAAGTTGCTGATGATATCTGAGAAAATCATCTTCCCCAAGTGCCATCATGCCCATTGTCATCTGACAAGACCAGACAGCAGTCTCTACTGCCTATCATGTCTAGTCGAATCTCTCAGCCTGTGAGCGCCCTCCATCAATTTGCCTCCTCATCTACCATCCCTTTAACCTGCTTTGTCCTCCCCAGAGGTAGGGGTTGGGCTCTTAACTCAGCCCATGTTCACAGTAGCCTTCACTCAGGGAAAACAACATCCTAGTCCACCCCAGTCACCCTTCATCACACAACGATCACAGCAGATTGTGGGAATAGGGCAATGCACACATTTGGGAGGCAGACTACCAGGATTTGCACTCTGCCTCTGGGCAAGTCACTTAACTTCTCAGAATCTCAATTTCCTTTTCTGCCAATGGGCATGATAACATCTGTCCTGTGAGACTATGGCTGGGAGAGAGGCTCCTGGAGGCAAGGAGAACATAATCTGATGAGATTATACTATGAAATTACCATTCGTAGTACAATCTGGAATTATAGTATGGAGGTGTACTATGAAGTCTGGAGGTCTCATCTCTTTTTTACCCATCCTCACTCCATACAAGGGAGAGGTGTGTGTTGTCAAGTTAGTTGGTTATCCATTCTTTGCACTCACAGTCTCCCGAATGACTACGGATGCCCAGAGATTAAGGCTCTGTCACTTTCCAGAAGAACCTCCCTGAGAGAGAATTTCCTTATCACTAACCTAACCCTCTCTCATTACTTAGGTTTAAACCCCTGTCTTACCTGCTTTTCTTCGAAAATGAAAGATATAGACAGTTGCTATACACTACAAAGGAGACCTTCCTGGCTCTGAAGCCACCATGTGCATATATTCCTGACCCGTCCTATGATGGTAGTGGCAGTGAAGAGCTACATGACAGGGCAGCACATTGAGACCTGGAGGAAATACGGCAAACAGAGAGGTCACTGATCTGGGAATCAGGACGCCTGACGCCCACTCAAGACTCCGTCGCTAACTGGACCTTCCTCACACAAGTCACTTTCTTTGCTGTTCCTCAGTTGTGACTTCTACAGTGTGCACAGCCAATCTCTAAGGTCCCATCAAGCGAGAAGATTCCGTGATCTAGAAAAATGCTTACTAGCAACACAGTCACTGCATTGTTGCATACTGTCATTCTGAAATCATTCATATCTGTGACACCTGTTTTATGTATATCACATGGCTTTGGGTAATAGAAGTAATCATTATTCTCCAAATAGTAGAAGAGAACCACAGGAAACAGAAGCCTTCTTCAGACTTGTAGAGTGACAGAATGAGGGTTCTCATTCTGAACTACGAGCTTAGCTTTTTTCGAGCGTCATCTTTTCTTCATACATACACAATAACACAACATTGCCTTAGCGCACTTTTGCGCTCTCTCTCTCTCTTTCCAGAAAGGAAATTTCAGGAGTTTTGTTATTTAAGAATTCTCAAAGATAATCCTTTCACACCACCACCAATAAATAGAGCGATATTAAGGCTAAACCTAATTTTTATTTTTTAAAAAGAGACTATGTTCTATGTTCTTCAAAGCGATTTTTCTTTTAAAAATGTATTTTCAGCTGGTCATTCTCACCACCTTCTTGCACACCTCTTAATTTTCTGTGGGACAGATTTATACACTCCAGATGCTGAGCTGGAGCCACTATAATTCCACCTGCCACATCTGGCTCTTTGGCACGCCAGGCCGGAAGCTTCAAAGTTGCATCTCTGCGCCATTCGTGGTTAGACTGCTGGCTGCTGCTTTATCTCCTTGGATGTAATTTTCCTTTGATTCACCTATAATTCTGAAGAATTGATGCATTTGTATCCATTTTGAATAAGGTTCTATACAAATGCTTCATTTGATCTCTGAGCAGACCCTTTTATTTCCTCTTATGTGGCCTCGCCTTTAATTCAAGCATAAGCCTTAGAGCAACTCTGAACCACTGTGCCTGATTCTTTGCACAAGCAGTTTTGTTTGTTCCAAGTGCCCTGCTTCTTGTTCTTGGGGGAAGAAAAGACAGTGGCGGGGGGAGGGGAGCCATTCATGTTCCTGCATTTGAGAAGGGGAAGGGACAGACAGGTGCGCTTCAGTGATGTCTACTCCACCCCTTTCTCATTCAGACACAGCCTTAATATTATACCCTCTATTTTTTCAAACAACCTGATTCCTTTGGGAGGCACCAATGAGGACATATGAAGTGTTACTACAAAGCATCATTCCTTAAAGTGTGTCCTACAGAACTTTCATCGATTAGATGCTTTGAATAGCCCCCTGCAGAGATCACAGTACACATTAACATAGTAAATGTTCTGAGAAGTCCTGCGGCATAGAAACATAGACACATTTGATTTTCTCAAGCAGTTTCCCAAATTTGTTTGAATATAAACCTTTTTTTCACTTAACACCCATTAGCCTCCCATCAGAGCCTCATCGGTGGGTGCTGCTGTGAAGGAGCGTTCTTGGTTCCCCTGAATGAGTACACAGCACTGACACAGCCCAGTGGCTCTTCAGCCATGCCAAGAAGCTGGGATTTATTGCCACAAAGGTGCCACAGTTCAAAACAACTGTAGTCAGAAGAGGGAATAGGACCAATTTTCCTGAGTGTCTCAAACACCGAAAACAAACAAACAAAAAAACCAACCTTGACTCCAACGTACCAGAGGAATTCCAGACTAATTTTCCCAAGAGAAACAACATTTAAATAAATAAACAACATTTAAACATTTAAAGAAACAACTATTAAATAAATTAAATAAAGAAACAACATTAAATAAACAACATTCAAATAAATAAGTAATTATTTAAATTAAATAAACAGGATAAGGGTATGGTGTCCTAAGACAATTACTTGGGGGAAATTTTTATTTGAATGCCTAAATTCTAGGGTTTTTTGTTTTGTTTTGTTTTTGTTTTTCACCTAAAAGCTTGTACCAATCTTTTTACATCTATATCCTGTGGTCAATATATAGATACGGTTATGGTAGGGCCTAAACATTCCTGGGTTTGGCATAGGCAAATCCAACTATTCACAAGGGATCTCAAATACCCAGGATATGTCCTTTTCCAGTTAGCTAAAACCCACTGATAACCAAGTTAACACATCTCATATCTAGTGTGTGAGTTCAAATTACCACCCAGCATCCACGTCTATGAAGTTTTGGGTTCTCTTCCTTCTGTAGGCAGAAATTTTATAGAAAAGATAAAACTTTTCAGATTAAGATGAATTTATATTTAGACTCACTATTGTATTGTAATAAGGCAATGTGATATAGAGTTGTCAGAATAGACTTTTCAAAATAAGTTTATAAATTACCTATCTATTTCTAAAACCACTGAGGGTCTGAGAAGGGCTTAAATGTTTTTGTTATGCATTACTTCATTGTATTAGAAAAAGTCTATGCCAGATTTGCTTTTGTAAATTTGGTGATTTTTAAAGGACTGCAAATCTCTATCCCACCCAATTTTTAGCTATTTATCTGATTTGTAACTAGTGTTTATCTAATTTGTGATTGATTCATCTCTTACTATTTTTCTATTTATTCCACAAACCAAATCAAATTGGTAGACGTGAGACAACTGAAATAGCAGGAATATATTAAAAGGGATGTATTAGACCATTCTTATATTGCTAGAAAAGAGGTTTAATTGGCTTAAAGTTCTGCAGGCTGTACAAGAAGCATGGCATCAGCATCTGCTCAGCTTCTGGTGAGGAGTTCAGGAAACCTATAATCATGGTGGAAGGCTAAGGGGGAGTCAGAGCATCACATCATGAGAGCAGAGGCAAGAGACAGAAGGGGGAAGTACCATACACTTTTAAACAACCAGATCTCATGAGAATTCACTCACTATCACGAGGATGGCACCAAGCCATTCATGAGGGATCCACCCCCACAGCCCAAACACCTCCCACCAGGCCCTACCTCCAACATGAGATTTAAGGGGGACCAACATCCAAACTATATCAAGAGGTTTTCACATTGAACTACCTAATCTATGATGTTTGTTCCAATGCAAAGATTATATCAGTCTTCAAACTTTAGTCACTTTTATGAAATGGTAATGATAGTTAAAGCTTTTGCAATCAATTTTCTATTTATACTATGAACTCCAGCAAGGAAATTTGAGCATTATGACGTCACAAACTCCTAACTCTTACACAGAGAGTTAGAAGGTCAAAATTCTACCACCAAACTAACATGTGGATGTTGCATAGGCTATTACAATTATCCAAGTTAACACATTCACACACACACAAAAAGATAATAATGACAACACCTTATATATACTTTACGGTTTACAAAATACAAGCCAGACTGCCACAGTTCAAACCACAACTCCAATCCTTTTAGCTTTGTGACCTTGGTCAAGTCACTTAAACTTTCTGTGGCTCAGTTCCCTAATCTATAAAATAGGGACAGTAATAATGTTACAGTAGGTAGCTAGCCAGGTATGAGCAGGACAGGAGAGGGTTCCCCAGCACACACCGTGAGAGGCGGGCAACCATCAGGGATGGTCCGGCAGTTGTTAACCATTTCTCTAAAGTAATAACTGATCACAGCTGGCGCTAGGGAAAGGCAGTCTCCTACTAGATAGAAAACACCTGAAACTGATCAGTAGCTTCCCAGGAAGATCTCAGAAGTAGGGAGAAGTAATGCAAGATCCCGGAAGTGTGTCAATGTATAAAGCCCCAAGTCTTGGTTTCTCAAGTCGCCCCCTTTGCCCTCTCCCAAGTTGTACTTCCCTTCCTGTTCTAAAGCTTTTTAATAAACTTTCAATCCTGCTCAGAAACTCCCCTCGGTCTCTCCTTCTGCTTTATGCCCTTCAGTTAAATTCTTTCTTCTAAGGAGGCAAGGATTAATGCGGGGTAACTCAGATTCCTGCCACCCATAACACATTTGGTACCGTGAATTATTTGCCACCGATAATATTAGTACTCTCTCTTAGGGCGGCTGTGATGATTAAAGAGTTAATAAATGCTGCCATCATCATCAACAACATATCAGCTGATTCTCAAAACAACCCTAGGAGGCAATGGGTGAGATATTATTATAAACCTGCATATGAGGCAAGTTTAATGATTTGCTCAAGGTTACATATCTAGTAAAAGGCAAAATAGCATCTCAAAAATGATTCTTCAAATTAGACAGAAGGAATAAGTTCTGAAGATCCATTGTACAGCATGGTGACTATGGTTAATAAGAATGTATTGTATACTTAAAAATTACTGAGAGTAGATTTTAAATACTCTCATCACAAAAATAAGTGTGTGAGGTGATGGATATGTTAATACAGTCAACATATATATCAAGTTATCAGTATAATGATATAACCATTCCACAGCCATACACATACATCAAAACATCACATTGTACACCATAAATATATATACTTTTTATTTGCCAATTAAAAATTAATTAATTAACATTGAAAATCAAAAATTGAAAACAAAAATGGTTCTTCTGACCTCCATTATCTGCAGGGTCTAGGATAAGAGTGTAAGTGGAGGCCCACATACCATAATTCTGAATGTTTAAAAGTTATAAATCAAGCTACCAAATTTTTAAATGCAATATGTTCAAGACTCCTATCTTACAAGTATTTCTCCATAATGCAAACATGCTAAAATAAATCTGAAACTAAAATTTGTGCACACACCCACACACAATGGGGTAAAATAGCAAATATGAAATTAATATTGAGTGTGTCTAAATGCTATACTGATGAGCCAGAAATATATGGATGAGTAATAAAAATGTAATCTTTACATATGTACATTATATACATTTTTAAAATTTATTTCTTACCTCCTTTGCAGCAAAATCATGAATTATGTTGTTAAATTAATGATTTTCACATAATCTATGTTCCATTGTCAGTAATACCAAACTAGACAAACTTTCTTGAGCCATTGCCATTCTTAAATAATTTTTTAAATTTAATTTTAATTAAAAATTTTGCAGTAGTAACTGGAATTGTCAGTTAAAAAAATGCTTAAAGTAATACTTAGATTCAGAAATGCACCATGAATTTTACATATCATGTATAAACATTATAATGGGGTTATACATGAAAATTATCTTCATTGCAGAAAATATTGAAGTTCATTATATAAATCATCATCTCTCATATGGCGATTTTCATCAGCTCTTCAAGCAGTAGCTGGAATGATACAGTATTTTTTGAGTTCTTTCAAATTTTTCAATATTTGGATATTTAAAGAAAAACCAAAAACATTACAATATGTTGCTCAATTTATTCAAATTCCTTTTCAATTGAAACTGTATTTTGTTGCTTCTTGTCCACCATCCTGCAAATGTTTGCTTTCCTTGATTTAATTTTCTTATTTTTTTTATTGCCACTACTGTTGAATATGTCACTATTGTTGAATATGTCACTATTGTTGAATATGTCACATGCAGTTCCTTTCATTATAGAAAAATTATTTTCTCTATAATTTAAAAATGTTTTAGCCATAATAAAACAAACTAGGCAAACTCAAATCTATCTGTTCTGTAACTTTTCTGAGATTAATAAAAAGTTATAGTGTATACCAAATAACTATGTATAGCACAAATTTAAAATTAATATCATTTTCTACCAACGTCTACGACCTGCTTTTTATTTGAGGATTTTCTATGATTCTGCTTACCTGGTTTAGTGAATCTTATCTAAATTTAATCTAATTATTTTAATATCATTGTGTTAGCATTTCCTTTACAAGCCTAAGAGTAGATTTAAGGTCAACTTTTATATATTTCAGGAAGATGTTTCATCTTCAGAGAAATTTAGAAAATATAGTACATAATCTTTGATTTTTTAATATTTGTTTTCATTTATGAAGCACTATGGTCTAAGTACATAATATTTGACACGTTCCAATGAATATCATCATTATCAATTGATGTCATGTCTCCTAGTAACAAATTCAAACAGTGCATGCAACATGACACAAAGAATACATCTGAGTGTCAGAAATACTAGTATGTACACCTTTTTCTAAGCACTCATGTTAGCTCCATTGTCCAAGGCTTGCTCTTGACAAACTTTTTTTTTTTGGAGACAGAGTCTCACTCCGTCTCTCAGGCTGGAGTTCAGTGGTGTAATTTCAGCTCTCTGCAACCTCTATCTCTCAGATTCAAGCAATTCTCTACTTCAGCCTCCTAAGTAGCTGGGATTACAGGACTCTGCCACCACGCCTGGCTAATTTTTTTGTATTTTTAGTAGAGATGGGGTTTCACCATCTTGGCCAGGCTGGTCTTAAACTCCCAACCTCATGATCCACCGACCTCAGCCTCCCAAAGTGCTGGGATTACAGGCGTGAGCCACCACACCCCAGTCGCTTTTGACAAACTTTTAATCAATCCCTAACATTGAAAAGTGTATTCTTCAATTCTTCAATTAAGCCCGTATCTCAGGTATAAAATCATTGAAATTCTCATTTATTTTGATGTTCTTGTTTTCTTCCTTTGCTAGTTCAAGAGAATCATGTAATAAATGTTAGATTTCAACACTGATTTTAGTCTCTTGCACAATGTAGTTGACCTGCACAATATTTCCTTCTTCTGTTTCATGCATGATTTCTCTCATTTTACAGTCCTGTGTAATAGTCAGCTTTTGATGCAGCAACAAACAACCCCACCATCTCAGTGACTTGCAAGAATAAATACTTTTTGCTCACAAAGGTTTGGGGTAGAGTATAACCATATTAGGCCTTTGTAACCTGTTTCAGGCTTTTCTGGGCTCAGTATGGCCCCACAAGTCTTCCTACTCTAGCACCCAAGATGAAGGAACATCCATTATCCAATGCATGAGATTCTCAAAGGGGAGGGCAGAAGACCTGTGTAGAGACACAGGAAATCCACACAAGCACATGTAAAGCTTCTCCTTGGGTGAGGCATATATCATGTCCTCTCACATTCTTCAGTCAGGGCAAATCACATGGCCAAGCCAGGAGTAAATAAAATGGAAAAGTATATCCCAACTAGAGAAATGTGTGGCAAGGGAAAGGAGAGGATGAATAATTGTCAACCATACTATCTACCAAGATCACCCTCTTGAAAACAATTATTTGCTTTCTTCTAGAGAACTAAAGTATCAACCAATCGAGTCTTCAGGCTTAAAGCCTAGGATCTCATGATTTCCATCAAACTCAGTTGCAGCTCCTCTTGATCCAAAGATCTATGAACTTAGGGGAAAAATGTTTTTGTCCCCACACACTCAACACACAGTAATAAATTAGGAGGAGAATAACCACAATAAGTATTTCTGCTCAGAAACAGAAGAAGCGGGAGACACCAGTCCACAGCCATTCTGAAATCTCACCAAGCAAACATTGCCAATAGAAAGTGTACCTTGATTAGGCCCCATTTCTACTCCCTGAGAGTGCTGCCTGAGTTCATTCTTCTTCACATCTCTTGCCTTCACTCTCTAAGAGTTCTGTCCTCTTTTATGATCATGCTTGGCCATATTGGAAAAGGGCATCAGAAAATCTGTTTCCCTGGTGTTTAAGCAGCTTCTTACATCTGTCTCTATAAACTTAGGTTATTTTGCAATTCACTCACAGTCTTTGTTAGTCTGTGCCAAAGTACTTTTCATAACACAGGGCTAGTTTAAATGTTGGGGAGATTTATTTGTTTATTTTTAATCTATTTGATTCCAGTCAACTTCATATGTTAATACTTATATACACAATGATTTTCTGCTCATGAATCTCATCCTCTCTCTATTTTTCTCCCTTAATTTTGGTACTTTAAGCTTGTCAGCCTTCAGTGGGACCATGTCCTTCTTTTTGCGGTAAGCTATTTTGTCCAACTGATATAATTTACTGGGAGCTCCATTATTTATTCAGTCAGATAGCTCAGTAAAAGGTGTGTAAGCCATGCTCTTGATTTGGTCTTGTTCCCAGGCTGTGTCTTAGTGGCAACACACCTGCATTTAGCCCTTGCCCTCAGGTTACACATCAGAAAGAGAATTTTTTTGAAAAGAAATGAGAATCAGTAGCATAGATTAAATCAGCAAATCTCAGAATTTCTGAATTCTCATATTTTCCCTTTCATTCCTTATTACAAACAGGCTAATTCTTTTCTCAGTTCATCTCTTTCTTACAGTTTCTTATCAAATGCAACCAGTAACAACTAACCTATGCGACCAGCATTCTATCTCAAAGCCCCCTCACACAAAGCCATAAATTCAATAGGTACATTTCCCACCTATGATAGTTTTACCAAGTGTTTCACCAATGTATAACATAAGTTGCCATTTTTCCAGATTCCTATTATATTCTTTGATGCCTGAAACAATGCCACATATTTGAAGCTTTTGTTATGGCAGAGCCCACTCCTAGTACCAATTCCTGAATTTATCAGCTTTTGTTGTTGCAACAACCACAAAAATATCAGTGGTTTATAACAACTAGCATTAGTGCCTTGCTTGTGTTACTTGAGGGCTATGGGTTAGATCAGTTCTGCTGAGATCTACCGGGCTCTGTTAGGCTCTTTGGAGTTCCAATGACACCTGATTGTCTCTAAAAGTCTTCTCTATTTGGCACCCAGGGTAAAGGACTACTCACTGCTGGGGTATGCTTTTCTCATGGTGGAGAACAGAAGATCAAAGGGGAAGTTGAGTCAAACCACATAAGCACATTAAAGTTTCAGTTTGGACTCTATGTAGGTCAAATCCACGGGACACTGTGAGTCATATGGCCAAACTCAAAGTCAGCTGGGTAGGGAATATATCCTTCCTATAAGAAAGCTTGGCAAGGATGTGGAGGAAGGAAATAATTAGGAGAAGGGATATAATCTATCCCACCCGTTAATATAATCATCTCATTTTGAATTCTCCATTCTAGATAGTGATCATTTGTTTCATTTTTATGTGTGTATACATAGTTGCATTAAGTTTGTTATTTTGTTTCGTTTTGTTTTTTTGAATGTGAGACAGGGTCTCACTCTTTCTCCCAGGCTGGAGCACAGTGGTGCAATCATGGCTCACTGCAGCCTTGACCACCTGGGCTCAAGCCATCCTTCTGCGTTAGCCTCCCAAGTAGTTGGGACTACAAGCATAAACCACCACATCCAGCAATTTTTTTTTTAATTTTACAGACAGGATCTCACTATGTTGCCCAGGCTTGCCTCATAGTCCCAAAGTACTGGGATTATAGGCATGAGTCACTGTACCCAGCCCACATTAAATTCTTCAATAATAAGAGCAGGCAGGAGAAGCCTGCTAGTGATAGTCTTGATGGTGATAAACTCCAGAGCCTAAAGAAATGCCATCACAGGCATAGCAACTTTCAGTTTCCATACTTCTTTCCTCATGGACCAGCTACAAACATTTTGCAGACTGGTACCAGCTTGCAGACTGAACTTCTCTCCAATACAAACCTCCAGGGATGTATATTAAATAAATGGGTTTACAGCAGTTATCTGCATTATAACAACAAGATTAATCCCAGACCCTTCCTGCAGGTGGGGAAATGTTCTCCTATGAAAGATTTTCAGGCAAGACTAGAGTGTATAGGGAGGTCTAAGGTGAAGGAGAAGAAATGAGAAATTGAGAGAGTAAAACAAAGACACAGAGAGCGAGTAGGTGAAGCGCAGAGAGAGGCACAGAGAATACTCACTGATAGGAAAAAGACTTGGGTACCACAGAAGCCTCAAGAGGAGAGAGGCCCTGATCAACACTGAGACATTTTCTTTTGTGTTAAAGGCTCATAAGGAATATTAGGCCTCATTAGTAGGAGCCCGTTGTCAAAATGTGAATAATTGATGTGAGATAGAACACATTCATAGTCATTTCCATCTTAGTATTGAGGTGTTCATCAATTCCCACGTTAAGGATAGTAGACACAATGGGCAAATGTTGCCAGTTATTGGGAGAGGATGAGGCAAAACCAAAGACCTGGGAAGAGGGTCCTGCCTAAGTGTTCTTTGCAGTGAAGGTCATGATGGGTGAGGGATGACAGGAGAGCACTGTGAACATGGTATAACTAAAGAGCCTGGAAGACACGAAAAGAGGAGATGGAGAGACGAGGATGTGAACACATTCTTAGCCTACCTCACAGCTTTGCTTGTGCCTAGTCCAGGGAACAGCCTAAGAGGCTGATGCTTCAGTTATGTTGCAGGTGATCTGAGCAGATGCAGAGCTAAAACACAGGCAACCACAAAGGACGCTATATCCGAATTCTGCTGTTTCCATCCTCCTCTGCTAGGACATTTTTTATAAAAATAACCTAAAATATCCCAGAGAGATACAGAAGAGGTGATCATTATATTATCTGACTGGCTTCACAGATTCAAAGTCCACTTCGCAAATGCCATATAGTAAGCAGTTGACCCAGAAATACAAAGACTGACTTGCTAAATCATCATTGCCCTTATTTGAGGAAAAACCTTGCTAGATATTAAACTGAGAGTAAACCTGGGTCTCACAATTCACTCCATGGTTGACCAGTCTTACAAGTTAGAATTTGTGTCATTATGGTATTTTCACTGTGGAAGGTATCTATGGATAGTGTGAGCATATCATTTATTATCCAAACCAAGACAATTGTGAAATTAAAGGGTGCTATTAATTACAGCAAGATGGGCATAAAGCAGGATGATCCCAAGCAAACCAGGATAATTCCTAGAATGTATGTGTTTTAGTCTCTAAAGATGGTCCCCTCTCCATGTCTATGCATACGCTGCTCTTCTTGTCAAGAGATTGAATCTATTTCCCCTCCCTTGAATCCTGAACTGGGGGTGCGACTCACTCTAACCAAGTGAATGCAGTGGAAGTCACGCTGGGCTGCTTGCAATCCTAGTGTGAGTGTGACAGCTGCTGCTTTTACTCTGTTGCAACTCAGTAGCCATGCTCTAAAGAAGTCCAGGCCCTCAAGCATGCAAGTACATGTGTGATCCCCAAACAAACATGTGGAGAAGAACCACCCAGCTAAACTAGAGAAGCATGAGAAATAATACATTGTTGCCTTAAAAAATTATCTTTTAGAATGGATGGTTACTAGCAACAGACAACTGGTCACCCTCCTTATGGGTAATAGTTTACCATCCATATACAGAACTACTTAGACTAGTATTAGCCCATAAAAGCACCACATTCCATTTCATCTCTATTTGACAGTCTTTACAAGGGAAAATCCCAAGTGATCTGAAAACACTGTTACAGTTGCTGCCAGATGGGTAAGTCACATGACCTTGAACACAGGTAGCTACATTTACAAAGTGTCCCTTCAAAGATTTCTTTAGATTTTAAAAGGAGAGGCCAATACACTGACATTTTCATTGACTTCTTTTCTGTTCTGTTTTTCTCTTTTCTGATATCTTGACCAAATGTTTTTGGATAACTAGAACACCTTTGGATCTTCAAGTATCTCTTTGCAAGCTTGGTATCTTTGCTATTAAGTTGTTTGGAAAGTCTGATAAATCTCTCTTACCCAGAGCTTTTTAAAATTCTTAGCAGCAAAGTCCTGAAAAATTTGCTCCTCAGCAACAACTGTGAGTCCTACTGGATGGTCATAACATTGAATAAGATGATTGTGGCAGGGAGAAAATGGGGAGCAGAGGACAGCCTCTGCTGAGGCAAGAGACCCTCAGACTCCACCTATATGGTGCTTGAAGAAACAGCTAATAAAAACAGAGCTCTGAAAGGCTGTGGCAACCTATAAGAATCCTGCTTGACAAACCCCTCATAAACAGAACAAAAGCAAATTTAAACACAGATGTTTTTGCTGTTGTTAGAATTTTCCAACCAGGGGTGCCTGACTTACGGAAGTTTTTATTATTTTGGTTAGTCAGTCGATAAAAAAGCAAAAGGAGCTATAGAGGAATAACATTAATGAGTCCTAGTAGAATCTACATGCTGTCACTGACCATCAAAAAGGTATCATTGTGTTAAATGCATTGAGAAGAAGTAGTTCAGGATGTATGTGTTTTGATCTGCCAGGCAAACATCTATAGCATTATGTTTGCCAACCTACCACCTTAATGTACAATTGTTACCTATCAATTATCCCAAAAATTATCAGAGCAAAAGGCAATCTGGTAACTCTATCTATCGTGTACATTCCCATTCCTTCTTACTATTATCTTCACCCCTAGGGCTTCTCTTCAAGCTCAGTTCTTTCATCTACTTTGGCCAGTGGGCCCTTGATCATTGGCAAAGTCACTTTATTCAGATAGCAAGGCATTTCATCCATGTGACCTCTGAGTCTTGCAGTCTGGAAAACCAATAAGAATTGCTCTGTGATATAGTTAGGAAAGAGGACATGGGCTCTACAGGCTCATAGCCTTGGGCTGAAGTGTGGGCTCTGCCACATGCCAAATGTGTGATCTTGGTTTTTCTAAATCCGGATTTCTGCCTGGGGGCATTTTCTGGACAGCAGTGCAAGGAGGGGGTACCAAAGCAAAGTATAGCAATTGCAACGCGTCAAGTAGGCAAAAATGAGTTCAAGGAAGCAGAATCACCTAGAATTTATAGAGCAGATTACCAGACAGGTACAACTTAGAAAAAGAAGTAAAGGAATATGTATAGGAGACCCCTTGAATCTGCTACTGAAAAATATATTGTTACTACCTAGGGTGAAAATCCCCCAAACCAGACAAACAACAACTAGGGGATTGTAGACTGAACAACTTTCAGAGCTCCCTCAATGCTAGAAAAAGTTCGAGTTCTAATTAACCAAAATGGAGAGACTTGGTTCATTCAGTAGTGATTCCAGAAGTATCTCATCTAAGTAATACAGCTAAATTAGCCTTAGAATTAAAACTACTCCAGATCAGCCCTTTAAAATCTTAAAATAAGGTTTTAAAAAACCAAGCTGATCTTCAATTAATGTAACTATCTGCCAGACCAGAAATCTATACTAATGAAAGGATGACCAAAAAATCCAGACATTCAACAATGTGAGATTCACAATGAGCAGCACCCAGGCAAAATATACAAGACATGAAAAGGATCAGAAAACTATGACTGATAACCAGAAGGAAAACAAGTCAATAGAAACAGATGCAGAAATGACAGAGATGATAGAATTAGCAAACAAGGACATCAAAAACAGCTATTACAAATATGCCAAAAAATTTAAAAGAAGATACAGACATAATGAAGAGATAAATGAAAGATAACAAAAAAAGAACTAAATGAAATATCTCATTGAAAAATACATCTCAAATGGAAAATTCACTAGATAGAGTTACCAGAAGATTAGACACTACAGAAATAAAGTCTTGAAGACAGAGCAATGTAACTGTCCTAAATGGAACACAGGGGGAAAAAACCCAGCATTTCAGTGACTATAACATTACATCAAATAGTATAACACATGTGTAACTGAAGTACCAGGGAATGAATAAAAACATCTGAAGAAATAATTATCAGAAATTTTCAAAACTTGATGAAAGCAATAAAACCAGAGATTGAGAAGTTCAACAAACCCCAAGTAGGGTAAACAAAAAGAAAACCACATCAAGGCACATCATAATCAAATTGCTATAAACAAGTGAAAAGAGGAAACATTTAAAAGCCATCAGTGGAAGAAGGTACACCATACTCCAGGGGAATAAGGATAAGAAAGGCCGTATATTTCATATCAGAAACAATGAAAACTAGAAGACAATATAATGTATCTTTAAAGTGCTAAAAGAAAGAAATCTAGAATTATATACTCTATAAAAATATCCATCAAAAACAAAGGTGAAATAAAGACGTTTTTAGAAAAACAAAAGAAAGTATTTCAGAATAAAGAAATAAAGAGCATTAGAAATGCTAAATACTTAGATAAATATAAAATACTTATTTCATATTTTAATTTCTATATAATATAGTTGCTTATAGAAAAAGCAAAGTGTATTGTGGTATTTATAACACACAGGCATACAATACATGTCAAAAATAATACAAAGAAATAAGAGAAGGAAGTATATTGTTTTAAGTTTCCTATATCAAGCATAAAGTGGCAAGATGTTATTGGAAGCTGACTGTGATAGTTAAAAATCCAGGAAGAAAATCCTAAAACAACCATAAAAACAAATAAAATCTCAGCCTGGCAACATAAGGAGAACTTGTCTCCACAAAAAATAAAAAGCTAGCCAAGCTTGGTGGTATATGCCTGTAGTCTAAGTCACTGGGGAGGCTGAGGTGGGAAGATCACTTGAGCCTGGGAGGTCAAGGCTGCAGTGAGCCATGATTGCACCACTCCCTTTCAGCCTGTGTGACAGAATGGAACCCAGTCTCAAAAAAATAAATAAATAAAATAAAATGAAGAAGTGTAACTAATAAACAAATGATGAAGATAAAATAGAATATTCAAAAACAGTTAGCTCTTCAAAAAGGCAGGAAAAGAAACAGAAAGAAAAAAGGGCAAGTAAAAAACAAATAGTAAGATGGTAGATTAAAATACAACCACATCAAGAATTACATTAAATGTAAATGACCTAACTCCTCCAATTAAAAGGGAGACTTTATCACTCTGAATAAAAGGAGGACCCAACAGTGTGCTGGTTACAAGAAATGCACTTTAAATATAAAGAAACAAATAGGTAAAAATTAAAGGACAAAAAATATATACCAGGTATATACCAATCAGAATAAAGGTAGAATAGCCATATTAATCGCAGACAAAACAGACTTCTTGACAAAATATACTCCTACAATAAAGATGATAATTTTATAAGACAATTATCTTATGTAGTCTTATGTTTCTAATGTAGCAATAGAGGAGCTGAATGATATCAAATGATGTTAAAGAAGTTGACTACAGGACTATATCATGTAGATATTTATGTAACATATTAATAATTGCCATTTTAAGTGCAACAAGAAAGATGTTAAAAAGTTGTAAGCAAGAGCATGATTTCATTTACATTTTAAGAAAATCTCTCTGAGTGTTGAAAGGATTTGGGGGAAAATAGGTCAAAGCAAGGAGTCCAGTAGGAGCTGTGGCAAAAGTCTCGATGATACAGGAGGATGATTTGGATGAGAGTACTGACAGAAAAGACTAAGTGAAGAAGACAGATTCAATACCATTTTAATTGTTTGAAAGGCACAACGTTTTACTGATTGGGTATGGGGTTCAGGGAGGTGTAAAACATGTGACTGCTAGGCTTCTGGATTAAATAATTAGATTTTAAATGGTGCCATTCTCTGAAATGGGAGAAGGTTAGAAGATGAGCAGTTTAATTCTGAGACATTCAAATGGAAATGGTAAGCAGGCAAATAAATACATAAGCCAGAGGGATCAAAGGAAAAGAAGAAAATAAAATTTAGAAGTCATCAGTATGGAAATACTGTTTAATCCAGGAAGTGGATGAATTTGCCTAGGAAGAGAATGATTGAGTCATGGAGCAGAAGTAAAGCAGAGAAGAAGCAGATTAATACACATGAAAGATAAAACCACAACGAAGGAATAGAGACTATGTGAGAGAGACAAAAAAATGCCTGCTTAGTTTTTTGTGCTTTTGTTTGTTGTTGTTGGTGTTGTCTTGCTCTGTCCCTCAGACTGGAGTGAGATGGCAAGATCTCGGCTCACTGAAACCTCCGCCTCCCCGGTTCAAGTGACTCTCCTGCCTCAACCTCCCAAGTAGCTGGGATTACAGGCGCCTGCCACCACACCCAGCTAATTTTTGTATTTTTAGTAGAGATGGGGTTTCACCATGTTGGCCAGGCTGGTCTCAAACTCCTGATCTCATGATCCACCCACCTCAGCCTCCCAACGTGCTGCGATTACAGGCATGAACCACCGTGCCCGACCGAATGCTTAGTTGTCAGGATTAATGATAGACATAAATCCTCGGATTTGAGAATCACTACTAACGCCAAGCAAATAAAAAGAAATCTTCAACTAGACATATCATGATGAAACATCAAAGACAAAAAGAAATTCTTAAATGCAACCAGATAAGAAGGGTAGCCCACTCACAAGGGAATGATAATTAGACAGAAATCATGCTTTTAACAACAACAATGGAAGCCAAAAAAAATCAGTGGAATAATATCTTCCACAATGCAGAGGAGAAATAACTGTCAAGCTATAATTATAGATTTTGAGAAACCATTACTGAAGATTAAGGGCAACATGAAGACATCTTTGGACCAACAAAAGTAAACATTCATAAATACCTAAGAAAATTATACAAAGAGACAATAATAAGGGTGACTAACTCTGCCCTATACAAAACATACTATCAAGATACAGTAATTAAAACACTTGGGCAAAGGCAAAAGATTAAGCACACACATAAATAGAGCAGACTATAGCACCAGAAATAACCCCAAAACATAAAGGAATGTAATTTCTAACAAAGTTAGCAACAAAATTCAGTGAGAAAAACATAGATCGTTTAATACATTGTCAACAAAGTTTTAAAAGGAATTAGGTTGGATCTCTGCCATTTTACACCAAAAATAAAATTCCAGATAGATCAAAGATCTAGATGTAAAAAAATGAAGTACTAAAAATACTAGAAAAATAATGGGAAACTTTTTAAGATTTCAGAATGAGAAAGCTGAATTATGATCCAAACTTAGAAGGCATAAAGGAAAAATAATAAACTTGACTATGTAAAAATAGAAAGTTCTAGTTGGAAAAGAAACACGATAAATTACATAAAGAAAAAAACTACACTGGAATAAAATCTCTGCAAGCCATATTCGCTAATGTTGAAGTTTTTTTTTCTTTCTCACATTTAAAAAAAAAAAGGGGCTTTGTATTTCTGCTCTCTGGAAGATCCTTTTGGTGTTTTTTCTTAGTTTGAGTCAAAGTTCACTGTAGTTCATACCTACTCATTCTCCATGTTCCCACCTAATAATCATCCCCTTCACATCCTTTAGGAAGCCCTCCCCGACTCCCCCAAACTGTAGACCTTTCTAGGCACTCTCAGTGCATCCTCTGTTCATTTCAGAATGAGGGAGTGCAGTGGCGCGATCTCGGCTCACCACAAGCTCTGCCTCCGGGGTTCACACCATTCTCCTGCCTCAGCCTCCCAAGTAGCTGGGACTACAGGTTCCCACCACCATGCCCAGCTAATTTTTTTGTATTTTTAGAGACAGGGTTTCACTGTGTTAACCAGAATGGTCTTGATCTCCTGACCTTGTGATCTGCCCGCCTTGGCCTCCCAAAGTGCTGGGAGTACAGGCATGAGCCACCACGCCCAGCAGTGTTGAAGTCTTTGACAGCCCTAATAAATGACAGCATCTTACCCTGTCTTAATTCTGGACAAACTGAGAAATTAAATAAAGGAGTGGAATCTAGAGGTCAAAACAATTTTATTTCTGGTTAAAATTTAGTTGTCATACATTGCTTGGTGAGAGAGCCAAATGGGTCTGCTAACAGGACCACAGATGAAGACAGGTGAGGAAAAGCACAAGACATGCCTGGGATACAACAGCTACACTGAGTTGCCGTCTTTGAACACAATAAGCTCGTTCCTACCTCGGTGACTTCGTGCTTGTGGCTCGTTCTTTGGCTTCTGAAATAATCTTTTGATAGATATCCGTGGACTGGGTTCTTCTCATTATTCATACATATAAACTCACCTGTGATCTCCTCACAGAGACCTTAACTTAAAGTGGGCCACTCTACCCTCACCACCATGATCACAACTGCAAATTGTCCTATTTATCTACTTGTTTGAATAGTTATGTCGTGGCTAATTGTCTTCCATGAAAATATAAGTTCCATTAGAACACAGGCCTGTCTTGCTGATCAGTTTATCCCCAGAACAGTGCCTGACACAGAGTAAATGTTCAAGAAATATTCACTGAATGAATGAAGGCTCCCCTTGAAATGAACACAGGATGCACTGAGAGTGCCTAGAAGGATCTACAGTTTGGGAGAGTCAGGGAGGACTTCCTAAAGGATGTGAATGGGGTGATTATTAGGTGGGAACTTGGAGAATGAGTAGGTATGAACTAGGGTGACCTTTGACTCAAACTGAGAAAAAACGGGGAAAGGACCTTCCAGAGAACAGAAATACAAAGCTTTTTTTTTTTTTTTTTTTTTTTTTAATGTGAGAAAGAAAAAGGCCCTTTTGTTAGGGACAGAGCCCAGCAGTCCAACTAAGATTGAGAAGCAAAACATGAACAAAAGTTGAGGCTGGAAATGCAAGCCAGGAGTAAGATCATCAAGGAATTTTATGCCAAATTCAGGCATTTAGATTTTTATCTTATGGGGAATAGGAAACTATTGAAGGAGTTAAGCTTGGAAGTAAATGACCAGATTTATGTTTTAAAATGGTAATAAATCCCTAACACCTAATACAGTCCGTGGCCAGAATAATTCCTCAAAAAAAAAAAAAAAAAGAATGAACTTTATGTGGAGAATGGGTTTGAGAGGAGCAATATTAGAGGCAGGTGGACCAGCAGGGAGGCTGCCGCAGCCACCCAGGTGAGAAATGATGACTGGCTTCTCCAAGTGCCCCTGGGGTGGTGGTGGACAGTATTGCTACATCCACCTGCAAAGGTTGCTCCTCACCCTTCACCCCAATGGTCAAGACGACATAATCTTCACCCTGCAGGTATCTTCACGGTTTTTCAGAAGAGCAAAATTCACCATACTAATTCTACACTTTCAAAATGTCTCCCTGATTACCCGCTTTGCACTCAGGGAAATCACAAAGCAGAGAGCCTTCTAACCTAGAGGAAAGCAAAGGGGGAGTGGATGGGGGCAGGGAGACAGGAAGGGGTGGGGAAGGATCTCCACCAAATTGTGCCGTTGGAACTGCATTCACCCTTAAACCCAGGTTCCTTGAGGACAGAAGGAGGGACAGTGAACAGGTTTCTTTTTGGTGTCCCTTACTCTTCCCTTGTCTCAGAATCATCAAAATCTCTTTTTCAGATTTCTGCAACCCAACCATTAGCACAGCCTATGAGCATGTCCCTTCTTTCAAACAAAGGCGTGAAAAAGAAACGGCAAGAACCACTCAAATGAATCTTTTGGCAAATGTATGGATTCTGATTTTTCCTCAAGGAGAAGGGCTCATTAAGTATAAGACCCTGCATTCAGCCCTGGCCCAGGCTCATTAAGTATAAGACCCTGTATTCAGCCCTGGCCCATGTTTACTAAAAACTAAACTGGAAAAAAAAAAAAAAAAAAAAAAACAACTCTACAAAGCCAGCTCCAGAAATAGAGAAGTCCATCCCGTGTCGAACTACAATCCTGGAAATTGAATGTTTAATTCATGGAGTAAATTACAAGAGATTACTTGTACAAGTAGCTGCAATGTCCTTAAAATTATTCTTTAACTGAGGAAAAGTTTTTTGACCTTTGGAGAAAATGCTTGCTTCTAGCTATGACTAAAAAGAGATTTCCTTCTTTCTCTGTTGTGTTAAGAATCTTTTCTTCTTATAAAGAAGGCACCACAGTGATTTATAACTGTCATAAAAGCCTGGAATCCTTTTGAGGTTAAGCTACTCAGCTATTCAACTTTTACTACAGAAACTTTGAAATTCAAAAAGAAAAAATAATGTAAGTTTTTGAAGGACATGTGTTGCTGTAGGTGATCCTGTTAATTAAAAGTGATTGCCTGCTAGGAAATCATACTTTAAAAAGTTTCATGAATTTATTAGAACCCTGAAGGTATCTTTGTATGCACAGAGCTTTACATGCCATTTATGCAATTTTGTTTCAGATCTGCTTAAAGCCTTGCTGACACTCCCAGAGCAGCGAACAGCTCTGCTAGCATGCGTATGTGTTTTGGCTAATTGAATTATGTGAAAATACATACTAATGAAGCGTTAGCAGAGGTGTTTGCTGAGTAGACTCCACGTCTAATTTCTTCTAAATTAGAAGCATCTTTTTGCAGCAGATTAATGTTTTAGGAAAGGCTGTCTTCTCATAGAAAAAAAAAATAGCACATTGTCTAATATTGTGAGCCACTTTTGCCTGCTAAAAAGCTCTCTGCACACCTGATGTGCACATTGTATGGGACAAATCTAAAAAGCATTTTAAATAATAAATTTTTAAAATGCATTACTCTGGAAAGACCAATGATGTGTAATTATCCAATCAAATTAATGAGCAAATTATTAATCTTCTCTTAAAACATTTGGTGTTTTTCTCCACCTTTAATACACTTTTAAGAACGATTGTGTTTGGTTTGGTTTGGGTTTAATGAGGATTATTCTTTAATGGTCCTATTTGGATTATTTTTCAGCGTGTCTATTTGGAAACATTACCTCGTAACATTTGTTGCTGTAATTCTGCGATCCCCTGACGCTGGTATTTGAGAAACACACTCTGGAAACGCTGTGGTTGTTTTTCACAGGAACCCAGGGAGCTATCAAAGTCGGAGAACGTGCCTCTGTTTGCAGGAGAGGTGGGCAGGCAGCGAGATCCCCGCGCACCGCTCGCTCGGGCTGCGGGCGGGCAGCAATCAGCTAATTGCCTAATCGGAGTGGGGAGCCGGTGCCCGCTCGCCGCGGTCGCCTCGCGGGTCACAGACAAGAGAGAGGCTTGTTTTCTCTCTGTCACCTCGTCGTCTTGAACCGTGTGGTCTGTTGCAGGGGAAGGGGCCGAGCTGGAGGAGCTGGCGGGCGGCGCTTGGCACATCCCGAAGAACGCTGACTCTGTTGCCTGCGAGCGCTCAGGGCGGGCGCCAAGGGGGCTTCAGGGGGAAAGGAGCCCGTGAGAAAACTTAGCTCGCCGCGCTCTGCTCGGCTCTGCCCGGCTCCGCTCTCATGCGTGTGCTCGGAACACACCGAGATCCTTTAGAAATAAATGTAATAGAGACTAATCTGGAAATCGTCCATGCAGCCAAAACATCGGATGCTTATAAAATAGTTTGAGGGACAAGCCATGAAAATCGATAGGGGGGAAAATGTTACATATATATGCATATACACACACACGCACACAGCACACACACAGTACACAGACACAGCACAACCACACATACATATAAAGGTTGCATGTATACACACACAGTATATATGTTATACAATTACATACATAGGATATAAATTATATACATATGCTATAAAATTATATGTGTAAATGTTTGTATCTCCATGTGTGTAATGTGTGTGACCAAAGAGAACATTATCCTTTAACAAAACATTAATATCTTTTAGAAGTGGTGTGATTCAGGTAGGACCATGAAGTCTGGCACAGAAAAGTTGCTCTTCAGTTTGGGGCTAGGGCTACCTATCCCAGACACTGCCACGGGTCTCAGTTTTCACTCTTTCCCCTCAGGGAGAGCAGAGCGACTTCTACAACCCCCGCACCCCTTATCTCCAGTGCCTCCGAGATTTCCCAGGCCAGCGGGCGTCTCCCATTGCTGCCGTTTTCCATGGTTACACATCTATGCCGTGTCATTTACACTTCAGTAGATCCTTACAGCAATGCTCTTGCCTCCCTGGCTGGGGTTTTCCCATAAATCCCCATCTTTTATTGTTTTAGTACAGTTCTGTTTTCATATATTTTATAAGGGTACTAAGCCAGGGATCAAAAGAGTTCAGGTCAGATTTCCTAGTCTGCCACACACTAGTCGTGGGTTCTTGTTTATGTCACTAACCCGCCATCAGTCTCAGTTTCCAAATCTATGAAGCAAGCCAAAAAATACTTGTCCTCCCTACCTCACGAGGTCGTTGAAATGATCAAATGCAGACTATCAGCCAGGAAAATGAGTCGGGCCTTGGGACACAGACTCTGAGACTCTGAGATGGAGATTCGCTTGCAGGTGTTTATTCAGGAGGTCTTGGAATCAATGTCTAGGGAAGAGAAGGGAAGGGAAGCAGAAATGGGCAGACGGAGAAGTTGAGTTGTAACCCAGTCTCGATGCTATCCTCAATCCATCCTACTTGGAGCTCTGAAGCCGTGACTCTTGAGAGTTGCTCCAAGTTGACATGAGGAGACCATACCTTTATCCTCCTATTTTGAGTCATTGTATTCAGGTTCTCCCAGGAAGGAGTTTTTTCTGCAGAGGCAATTCCCTAGAAGCAGATGACAGCCTGGGGTTTTCCAGCTAAAGAAATCAGTCGTCTCTTCATGAAGGGGATGTGGGTGGCACCCATGTCAATGTCCACCACATTCATCTTTTGCTTTTGCTTGTTTACTTTGTGGAATATGCTAGGTGTGGACTGCCATTGCTGGGACTCGAACTTTACTTCCACGGCTTGCAGTTGTGTAACACTCTGTCCACTCACCTACCCAGTGCAGGCTCCTGGACTCTAGCCCAAATCAGAGCCCAGGCCCCTTTTGTACCCATTGAAGGAAGTCAGACACTATGAATTTTGTGTGTTGCCTTAAGCAAATTCACCCAACATCTCTTCAACTATAAAACAAGAATCTTCTTTCCAAACTAGTCCAAAATTATTGGTTTCTATAATCAAATCAGGCAATGGGAACATATGTCACATGTGCGTGTGTTCATGTATGTGTTTGTGTGCCCATTTCATGTACGTATTCACTGAGGACATAGGTAGATGGATGTATGTGTCCCATAGCTTGGCTGAATTCTACAAAATAGTCCATGGTCTATCTGTACACCATGTTTCATATTTCTGTCTTTGGGGAACAGAGTCATTATCATGTAATAACTAATAGAATATTTACCAAGGATTTTTGATAAACATTATAGCATACGGAGCTAAAGCCTAGTACTCTAACTAGTATATAGCAGTTTCTCTAATAGATGTCAGTAACCTACTGTCTCACCTGCTAAACACTTAAAACCTGTGTCTAGTACCAGTTTTCATTCATTCATCCAACAAATTTTGAATGCCTACTATATGCCAGACGCTGTCCTAGGCACCAAAGATGGGACTATAACTAATGTACAGTTCTCGCCCCAAGCAGCAACCAGATGCCCAAATGCAAATTCAAACGTGATCATAGAAAGATGAAAGTAGGCTGTATACAGAACAACTACCTTCTTTTTAATAATATGTGTTTTTAGTGATGTATATCTTTAAAGATGCTCAATGTTTTTCATCCTAAGTCTAGGGAAATTCATTTTAATGTTTTTAACTTTTTCTTTTTTTAATTGACGCATAATAATTGTACTTATTTATGGGGTACATAGTGATGTTTTGATACATACCGTGTACAGCAATCAAATCAAGGTAATTAGGGTAGCTATCACCTCAAACATTTATCATTTATTTGTGTTAGGAACACCAAAAATTCTCTCTTTTAGCTATTTGGAAGCATATAATAAACTATTGTTAACTATAGTCATCCCACTGTGCTATTGAACACTAGACCTTAGTCCTCCTATCTAGCAGTAATTTTGTAGCGTTTAATCAATCTCTCCATATCTCTTCTCCCCCAACCCTTCCCAGCCTCTGAGAAGCACTATTCTACTCTCTTCTTCCATGAGATCAACCTTTTTAGCTTCCATAAAGATGTTTAATTTTTCCTTTGAGAGGTGTGTATAAATATATGTCTACAAAAAAATATTTCCCACATACTTCCAAACATAACAGCCAGTCAGCTACTTGACTCCACATGGAAAACAAATCTTGTTCTCTTAATTCATTTTCCAAATTATTTTATGAGGTTGTATAATAAAAGTCCTTAACTAATAATATCTTTATATTGTGTTTTAAATTTTCAAAGCGTTTCCATATATATTAAAAAATTCAACCCTCACAAAAATCCTAGTAGGTAAATTGGGAAGTATTAAACCTATTACACTGAAAATACACCCAAGGCACAGAGAAAGTTATGTGATTTTCTGAGATTGCTCGGCTAATCCATTCAAACAAAACACAAAAACAAAACTAAATCTAGTACCCAGGTCACTTTTCACTGAGAAGTTTGTATATATTAAGAGTTTTTCATAGTAACAAAATTTTTATGACCTCAGTCACACATGCTACCTCCACTCCCCTTCCAAGAACCTGATAGAGAATCACTCAGCTTGTCTGCAGCCAGTGTGGTTATTGGATAAAATGATTAGTGATTAGCGAAAGGTATCAGTTTATATAAGTCACTGACTAAAGGGGACTACTATGAACTCAGAGTCTCAATCTGTCAACCACCAGGATACAATTCGAATTCTATAATCTGGCTAACTTACTAATTGTTACTAATGGCTTGGAATTTTTTGAAATGATTTTATATTTTAAGAAGTATTTTAAATTTCTCTTGTGTATCTTGAAACATAGTATCTCAGTAGACAGCAGGTAAGTAATTGCCTTTCAGTATCATCTCCTCTTGCCTTCAATTCTCACGGCTCAGAAAGAGCACCATTGTCTTACAACCTGGTAAGAGGGCATTTCCAGAGAGAAATCAAGAGGCAGGAAGCCTGATGTTCAACAGTTGGGTGGACCCACTGCACTACAACTGACGGAACTTGCCCTTGACCCATGCCTATGGTAGAAAGTGAATCCAGCCTGCAGCCTGTTAAGTGCCTCAGAGGCCCAAGTGCCTGGGAGGTAGCCAGCGGGTGGGCAGTGGATGAGGGGGTTTCAGGGCCTTCTCCAGAAAGCTTTCTCATCATAAATTTACTTCCTCCCTTTACTTTAAATTACTCTGGTCTTCTCATAGATAGTGACCACAAAATGCTCACACTACAGTGGAAAAGGGGAGGGGGAATCAGGCAACAAAACTGTATACACAAGGCTGAGTGTGGTGGCTCAAGCCTGTAGTTCCAGTGCTTTGGGAGGCCAAAATGGGAGGATTGTGGAGGCCAGGAGTTTAAGACCAGCCTGGGCAACATAGCGAGATTCTGTCTCTACAAACAAATTTTAAAAATTAGCTGAGCACGGTAGTGTGCATTTGTAATCCTAGTTACTTGGGAGGCCAAGGAGGAAGGATCACTTGAGCCCAGGGGTTCTAAGGTTTTTTGCTTGAACCCAGGAGTTCTAAGTTTTAGTAAGCTATCATTGCCCTGCTGCCCTCTAGCCTGGGTGACAGAACAAGACCCTGTCTCTAAAAAAAAAAGAAGAAGGAAAAGCAAACTATATACACAGGTTTATTTATTTTCATAAGATAATTCACAAAATAGTGCTGAAGGAAAAGGCATGTGATAGCTTTGATGTAATTTTGTCTTTATAGATGCAAATATTAACGATGTATACATACAGTCCAAGATCTATACACGTACTCACAAAGAAAGATGCTGGAAGGCAAACCAGTAAAATTTACCATTACTTCTTTCTTAGGATTAGAGGAATGGTATTTTTTTAAGTTTTTTGTGCTGAACATGGATTATTTTTGATGCTAGGAAAAAATGTTACTTGCAAAAATAAATATAATTTTAAAATCTACCATATCAATGAGTATATGTCTTTTTAAAAAGACCAGAATTACTTGTACAACAATGTGAATGTACTTAACACTACGGAACTGTACAATTAAATATGGTTAAGATGGTAAATTTTATATGATGCCTATTTTACCACAATTGATTTTTTTAAAAAAAAAGATAAAGAGATTATGGGTAAAGTACTCTTCCATGAATAAAGTTACAACATTGTTTTAAGATGAGAAATAATTACATTAAAATATTAAGTGATTACTTTTCTTTTTTATTTTAAAATTTTGTTCTCCCTTATCATTACCCACAAAAGGTTTCTTTTCTTTTTCCTGGATGGGGGGGGCGGGTAGATTGCAGCTAATAGTTTTCATCTTTATTTATTAGATTTATTTATTTCTAAAATATTGTATAGTGTAATTATTACCCTTAAATTAAAAAAAAAAAATTCATTCCATGATTTCAAAGATACTAAATAAAAATAGTGACTGTGTTTGGCAATTTGTCCTTGTTGACATGTTGTTTTGTATTTATTTTTATGTTGTTTCATGTGCAGATTTTATTTCCTCAAAGGGACTGCAGATTCCTAGTGGATCTTCTAGTGGTTTTGTTGTCTTGAGAGAGTTTTACACACATTAAAATTTGCATGTTCATCCACGACACTCACATCCACCCAAATAAAAGAGAAAGAAGCCTGCTGTGACCAAATTTTGACTGCTACCATCGCATTTCTTCTGCAAATATAAATATCTGATCATAAGGCTGTGTGAAGCATTTTAAGTTGGCCAAAAACAAGACAGACATGTGAGTCACTCATTGTTGTTATTGTGCTCAATATAGGTCTGAAAGCTCATCTATGTTAATTCTGACCCGGGTTCCCACCCTTTGTCTCCAGGCACAGGCAACACACTGAGCTGGCATCCTTGCTGTGGGAGGAACAAAACAATTTATCGTTATTGGCAAGTTGGCCAATTTCATCATTAATCGATCATTCACTTTTTCCAGTGTGGTCCTGAGGCGTTCCTCTAGGGAGCAGAGGAAGTAAGCAGGATTTGCTCGGTCAGGCATGGCAGCAACAGACTGTGAAAGAAATGTTCAAGGTATTTTGTCAATAACAGAAGGTCACTTGCCCTTGCAACAGTGTGTATTTCAAACCAAAGGAAAATCAGGCCTAGGATTTTCCATTTTGGCTTTTCAGTGAGGTTTTATTATGAGCATCGCGCCCTTCCTAGGCTGCAAATGCTTCTCCCAGAAGGATGCAGCATGATTTTCACACTAGAGGAAAGCAGACCGGAGGAGCACTGTGTCCCGACTGCTTCACTGCTTTGCACTTGCTGCAGACTCAGTCCTCAACCACTGCTTCATGTGAGGGCAACAGGGTGGAAGGGAGACGACCTGGCATGCCAGGTGTGGAATGCCAAGGACCTCTGTGGGATGCAGACAATAGCTCTTTGCTCCTTTTGTATTGCCACAGCCTCCTCTGAAGAGTATTGATAAGGGGCCAGAATAGACAGGAAGTCAAGGACTGTGAACTAACAGGACTTTGAACCTCAGTTGCTTTTAAATTGATAAATAAGTGAACCTTTTAGCCAAAGATGAGGAAGAAATGAGATTTTGATCCACTTTGAGTATCTGATGCCTCTCTTAGAAGAAGAAAAGGCCCTTCTGAATGGTAGCGTTCCCCAGTGAGAGCCTATCAGTCACCATCATTCTGGGCAAAAGGCCCCATGGAGACAGACACCACATGGCCCCCTGATCATCATCACACACTGCAGCAGAGAAGGACGTGTCTGGATCTCCTTGTATATGTGGTCAGATCACTGCATATTAAATATAAGTATGTTTTCTAGCCACTCTGATAGATGGCTTATGACAAAAGAAAATAAATGAGTATTCATGCTCCTTTCAACTCCTTCCCCTAAAATAAACATAAAACAACAAAAATTGTAGTATCACTGTTTCACTTTTAATTCTTTACATCATCAACTCAAATTGATTGTCAGTATCTTAAGGATAGGAATCAAGTCTTCTAAATAATTTGCCTCACCCACAGTACTTAATCCAGTGCTGTGTCCTTCAAGCTCGAAGCACGCTTACAAAGTCCATGGAAACTAGCATGTGCATAGCATGTTCTGGTCTTCACAGTGCCCTTCCATCTGGGCACATCTCATTGCACTCGTTCCACTGAATTGAGAGTAGGAAATTAATACCCCAAAGGGTTGACTTGTCCTTTATCTTAGAGAAAGTGTGACTGAGATGAAACCAGAACTCAGGTTCCACTTTTGCTCATATTTTATTGTGTCCTGACATTACGAGTTTCCCACTTTGAAAATACAAAAATGGTAGGAAGGTAGTGCTTGGAGACTGAAGTCAGAAATTATCTCCAGACAGGGCCACAGTTGGTTCTGAAAGTGTTCAAGTCATCTTGTCAAAATTAAAATCTGGGGGGAAATGCGCGCATGTGTTTGAAATGACTTATCTGAATCACTGATTTTGGAGAGTTCAGACCTTCAGAATACGACATACATCAGGAACATGACCTACATAGATCATTCTGGGATGCCCAGTGAAAAGCGAACTATTGAGAATCTTAGCAGACGTTTTGAGCACAGCGAAACAAGCGTGCCTAAAATGGGAGGATCTCATTTACATGTTACACCTGACTCAGGGTGGTTCTTGCATGAATTTCCCACATTAACTAATTTCATGGAAAGTTGACAAGTTTCCTCTTTACCAATCCTGCTAGGAACATCTAAAGTACAAAACGAGCACTCTACCATAAAGAAATATGAAAAGATTTCATCAAACATTTCATTAAAGCATAGCTCTCAGCCAGGCATGGTGATGCACACCAGTAATCCAGCACTTTGGAAGGCCAAGGTGGCCCGATCGCTTGAACCCACAAGTTCAAGACCAGCCTGTGCAACATGTCAAAACCTTGTCTCTACAAAAAATATTAAAATTAGCCACAGGACATGGTGGTGGCCCATGCCTGTGGTCCCAGCAATTCAGGAGGCTGAGGTAGGAGGATCACTTGAGCTGGGAGGTTGAGGCTGCAGTGAGCTGAGATTGTGCCACTGCACTCCAGCATGGACAACAGAATGAGAACCTATCTCAGAAAAAAAAAAAAAAAAAAGTTACCTTATAATTTCTGGAGAGAATGAAGTTTCACAAGGGAAATGAGAAAATCTCTCTTCTTGACCAAACTCCACCCCTCCAGAATAGATTTGCCCATGATCTGAGCCCCCTTATTGATGAGGCTTAACCTTGGCTGATAAAGACTATGATCATGCACTAACACAGTTTCTAACAGCTCAAGGACATACCCCTGGGATGACCCTAGTCCCCTTGAAAGTGCCAGCTTGAGAAAACTCAAGGCTGCCAAAAGAATTCACTGTTCGTTCCAGCTAACACATAAAGATAGAGTGTGTCTTCCCATTTCTGTGGGAAGGTGGGAACTTAACTTCATTCAGCACAAGTTAGCAAAAAACCAGATGGGTTTTTCATAGACCAACCCTTCCTTCCCACTTTTTGTATTTTTCATTTCCCTGATTGTACTAAGCCCTTGCTCACCCCTCTCCCTTTCCCTCATTCTACCTTGAAGACTCCCAATTGCCAATGTACAAATTGAAGTTCAGTTCGGTTCATGCTGTACTCTTTTTTCCCTATCGCGATAGTTATTACTGATTAAAATCTGTCCTTACCACTCTAACCAGTGCCCAGCTTTGCTTATCTTTGACAGGAGAGATCCTTCTGCCTTGCTTACTACCATATTTCCAGTATTTGTACAATCTTTGTTCACTGTGTCTGCTTATTGAACGAATACATATAGTGAGTGTTCACCATGGAGAATTCATTGACAGCTCAGTCCAAAAAACTCGTTCACCTTGTCCACAACCACTGATGTTTCACCCCTTTCCCTAGTTGGCACATGGGTTCGCTACCTTGGAATTCCACTTCTCATCTTTGCCAGAATGTCACAGCAGGGACATTCTGCCCACGACCTGACCCACTGGACACATCTTGACTAGCCTAACAATTCCTTCTTCCTCTGGAACACATGTTTTTCTATGATGTCCATACAGTCCCAAGCATCGTCTCTAAATGAGTTTACAGGGAAAATAGATTTACCAGCATTATAACTCACTCAAGGTTGTGGGTTCCAAATTTGAACTTGAGCTTCCCTCAGTTCAAGTTGCAATGAGCACTGGCAAAAATGTGACCTCCTACTTCAAGAATAAAGGCTTTCAGGCGTTCTTCACTATCAAGTTGCTCTCACAAAAGTAGATCCTGATGAGTCAAGTGTAAAAGAATCAGGGTCTGAAGGATTTCATTGCTCTTGAAATATTTGATGGTTTTGTGGTGAATGAGGCATTTATTTAGTAATATGCATGTGAGGTCCCACTCATCCCAAAATGTTTAAAAAAGAGATGAAGCTATCTTTAAAATTCCATAGTCTTGCTAAGTCCCGTATTCCTTTACCTCCTTGAATAGAGTCTGCAAAGTTGCATAAAATATTCCCAGGCTCATTTTGTACCAACTACAAACCAGCATTGTCCTAGATGAGATTAACTCAGGACATGGAAATGAAGCAGAGCTTAAGTTCAAATCTTGCTGCTAAAATAAAACAACAACAAGGAAAAATAAAAATTCCCCAAATTCATCAATGTGCTAGAATCCAGCACCCCTAAAACATGGGCCTTCTTAGAGCTTGGAACATACATAGTTTCTTTTTAATGTTATTTGTTGAAAAAGAGTTTGCCTATAGCTATAAATATTTCTTATGACCATCTCAGAAAGTTCCAGAGGCCCCTGGTTTTTCCAACCAAATATGGGATTCTCTGGGTTCAGAACTATCATTTACCTTCACACTTTTACTGCCTGGAATGCTTCAGGGAATGTTGTGAGGCACCATGAGTTCTTTGGGCTCTGGTGTATCACTCTAATTCCAACAATTAAGAAGCACATAATTATTAAAAGTTTATGCTTAGGATTGAGCTAGGGAATATAGAAGAGAAAGAAATAGTCTCTACCCAAAAGAAGTTTGTAACCTGAAATCAGACATGAGACTTACATAGATGAAAGAATTTGTAAGCAAGACAACAATAATAATAATAATAATAATAATATTGATAGCTAATCTTGATCACATATTTACTAATGAAGGGCATTGTTCTAAGAGCTGTACATGTATTATTTGACCACTGTCTTACAAGACAGATACTAGTATCATCCCCAGTTATACAAGAGAACACTTAAATAAAATAGGTTGAAGACCTTGCCGAAGATCACACACCTGAATAAATTCAGGATTTAAAGCCAAAGCAGGGGTTGCTGGGTATGCCTATAATCCCAACACTTTGGGAGGCTGAAACAGGAGGTTCACTTGAGCTCAGGAGTTTGAGATCAGCTTGGGCAACATAGTGAGAAATTGTCTCTACTAAAATTCAAAAAAATTAGCCAGGCATAGTGGTACATGCCTGGAGCCCCAGCTACTTGTGGGGCTGAGGCAGGAGGATTGCTTGAGCCTGGGAAGTCGAGGCTGCAGTGAGCCCTGATTGTGCCACTGCACTGCAGCCTGGGCAACAGAGCAAGACGCTGTCTCAAAAAACAAAAACAAAAAGACAGCCAAGGCAGGCAGCTCCAGAGCTTGAATGCCAAATCTCAGCCCACTACTGCCTTCAAACACACATGTACACAGGTAAAGGTTAATGCGCATGTGTGTGTGTATAGATATAGCTACGCAATTGTTACAAACTGAAAATAGAGTATGCCAATTCAGTTTTTAAAGAATCTTTAATATTTTCCATGCATTTCAACCTACATTTCATTCAAAAATATTTACTAGACACTTGTTATATGCAAGTTTTAAGAAATTAAGGCATTAACTCTGTCTACAAGGCAATAAGACAAAGCTAAACATTTTTTCATAGTGCAAGGAAGAGGAATATTAAACACTGCTAGAGACATAAAAAACATTTTCATAAAATAGAAATTAATTGAGCTAAGACAGAATCGCATGTAAAATTTGGGAGAGTAGGGTGGCATTATTTGTGTATGTTTATCTACAATCTGCAGGAAACTATTTTCAATGCACGATTTCGTTATTATTCGCTTGCATCTTACTTTTCTATATGCCATTGCAATTACTTACTACAACTGATCGAGATCTCATTCACCAAAATGGGAAGTTAGTTGGACAAGACAAAACAGGAAGAAGAAACATCATTTAAAACCAATGCTGAACCACTTTAGAGAACTCCAAGAGTGTCAGCAACAAAACAAATTCAGGGCAGCAACTTCCCTGAAGAAAGCATCAGGTTTATAACTATTTAACAATATTGCAGAGTGCCTCCTTTCAATTTCTCCATTCCTTCTTCCTGGCCTTTTCATCTTCTGTATACTCTGCAATTAAAATGTTCCTTTTACATTGGGAAGCCAAAGTAGAGGAACACTCGAACCCATGAGTTGGAGATCAGCCTGGGCAACATAGCAAGACCCTGTCTCTACAAAAAATAAAATGAAATCAAAAAATTAGCCAGATGTGGTGGCACATACCTGTAGTCCCAGCTACTCAGGAGGCTGAGGTGGGAAGATCACCTGAACCCAGGAGGTTGAGGTTGCAGTGAGACATAATGGAGCCACTGTACTCCAGCATGGGTGACAAAGCAAGAGCCTGTCTCTAAAAAATAAATAAATACAATAAAATGTTCCCTTTACAGTAGTCCCTCTCTTTTCTGCAGTTTCAGTTACCCACAGTCAAGTGCAGCTCAAAAATATTAAATAAAAAATTCCAGAAATAAACAACTTATGTTTTAAATTGTGTGCTGTTCTGAGTAGCATGACAAAATCTCACACCTTTCCACTCTGTTCCACCCAAGATGTGAATCCTCCCTTCGTCCAGCATATCCACGCTACCCGCCAGCTAATATAGCTGCCTGCTTTCCTCCAGAGGTACAGCCTCTCTACCCCATCACCCAGTCATCTTATTTCTAGCCATGATTTCTCCATCTTTCTACATGCCCCGACCTTCAGTACTAAATTTTGCTTCCACCATTGTGTGTCTCTATTCTCTCTTACCTAGATCATGTAAGTGGAAAGCCCCTTCCTTCTTTGATGGGGCCCCGGTCAATTTGTGTAATAGAAGGGCAAAGCTAATAGAAACATAACAAAAGCAGAAGGGGTCACTGAAAGTGTTCTTTCACTAGGTAGATATGTCCCCAAAACATGCACAGGGAAAATAAGTAAGTGTGTCAGTCCAGAAGAGGAAATAAAGCAAATATGGAGAATGCAGGACATCAAAGGAAAACTCACTATTATGTCGAGGAGGAAAGGGTTGTGCATTAATGATTTAAACATCAGAAGAAGGGGGACTCATTAGGCATTCCTCTCAAATCAGAACTGTACATACACCTCTGGACACCTGATGCATAACAAGGACATCTGCATTTCAACAATGGATGATTAATAGTACCTGGCTTATCCCACACTGCTTTAGCACATGAAGATCACATTAGAATCAACATTTATTGAGCTGTGCCAGGTGCTCTTCTAGGGCCTGGATTACTGGGAAAGGTAAATATACGATAACCAGTGGAGGCAAAACCATGTTTTACATATATTCTAATTTTCTGGTATCATCTATAAGAAACTACTTTAAAAAATGGAAGACAATCTCTGAGAAAGTAATTTGTTCAACACAAGTTTTGAATAAGTTTTGCCCACCCTCATCTTAAGGAGGAGAAATGGAGGTAGTAAGCATGGATAGTCATGAACCTACCCTAATAATAATGAACAGAAAGTAAGAAAAGTAATTTTCACAGTTAAGAGAACAATTAGCAACTTTTATCTGAATAATGCTGGTAACTGTCACGAAAAGTGATTGAAATAACTCATAGGTGAAAATATAATATGGGTCTGTAAGAAAAGCAAAGCTTTTTTTTCTTTGCTCTAACTGTAATATTATATTCCACTTGTGCAAAATAATGCTAAAATTAATTATGAAACTGATTACTTACTAAAGAATTATATTTTTGTAGAGTAAGTACAAGCAAGTGCATTAACTTGTGTTAAATTCTATTTCTCTACACAGGTTGAGTATCCCTAACCTGAAAATTCAAAATCTAAAATGCTCCAAATTGGAAAACCAGAAACTTTTTGAGCACCATCATGATGCTCAAAAGCAATGTTCACTGGGGCATTTTGGATTTTGGATCTCCAGATCAGGAATGCTCAGTCGGGTAGTATAGAATGTAAATATTCCAAATCTGAAAAAAATTCAAAATTCAAAACACTTCTGGTCCAAAGCATTTTGGATAAGGGATACTCCACCTGTATTATCCATGTTGAATGGAAGTTTAAGACCTAAGCAGTAGTAACCATTCAACAGAAAACAACAAGCACCCGAAAGAGAAGACAACCACAGCCAACAAGTTAACTCATTTCCTTAGGGCTAATTTTTTGACCTTCAGCTATTTTGTTAACAGAACTATTCACTGATTTGTTCAATTAATACACTATCTTATTAATCCACTTTGGGAGGCAACAGCGTTTCTAAACAGGCTGGGTTTTGAAGCAGACAGACTGGATTGTAATCAGCGACCTGCTATTTTCATGCCCAGTGACCTTGAGGCATTCCTATAATCTCACTAAGCCAGATTTCTCTATCTGCAAAATCAAGGGCAATAAGACCTACCTTATAGGATTCATGTCAAGCTAAAACTGGATAAATAGGTAAGACATAGCAATGGGCAAGGGACATGAATAGATGTTTCTCAAAAGAAGACATACAAATTGCCAATGGATTTATGAAAAAATGCTCATCATCACCACTCATTAAGGAAATGCAAATGAAACCCACAATGAGATAGTACCGGACATCTGTGTGAATGGCTACCATCTAAATAAAAGATAACAAGTGTTGGCGAGGATGTGGAGAAATGGGAACCCTTGTACACAGTTGGTGGGAATGTTAATCAGTATAGCCATTGCGGAAAATTGTATGGAGGTTCCTCAAAAAACTGAAAATAGAATTACCGTATGATCCAGCAATTCCACTTCTGAGTATTTACTGAAAAGATTTGAAATCAGCATGTCAAAGAGATGTCCGCACTCCCATGGTCACTGAAGCACTATTCACAATAGCCAAGTTATGGAATCAACCTCTGTGTTCATCAGCTGATGAATGAATAAAAAAAATATGCTACATATACACAGGGAATACTATTTAGCCTTAAAAAATAAAGAAACTCTGTTGTTTGCCATAACAAAAAGTAAAGTAAGCCAGACATGGAAACACAAATACTGCATGGTCTCATTTATATATGGAATCTAAAACAACTGAACCCATAGAAACAGAGAGTATAATGGTGGTTACCAGAGGGTAGGGAATGGAAGGAATGAGATGATAGTCAAAGCATACAAAGCCTTGGTAAGACAGGAAGAATCAGGTTTTTTAGGTCTATTGCCAATATACATTATTATCAAGTATGTTAATTAATCATGTATTATACAGTTCAAAATTTCTAAGAGAGTAAATTTCAAATGTTCTTACAAAAAAAAATGATAAGCATTTGAGGTGATGGATATGTTCATGGGCTTGACTTCATTATTCCACATTGTATTCACAGACCATAACATCACTTTGTGCCCCATAAATAATACAACTATAATTGGTCAATTTACAATAACATTTTGAAAATAGATAGATACATAAAGCATAGCACTTAACCTAGGGTAGGCAAGTTAACATTAATTAACTTCTCCTTTCAAAGTCTTGTATTCTAAACCTGATAAAGTCAAAATTCCATAAGAGGGCATTCACAATTCTTCCAAATGCATCCCTGACCTATTGGCCTGGATAAAGCTTTGCAATACTAGCCAATGTTTTCCCTGCATTTTCTTTAATACTTTGGACCTTTCCTTAACAATTCAGCTAGACTAGCAGTTCTTGAACCTGACTATAGTTAGAACCTACTGGGGAGCTTTCAGAACAATACCAGTATCTGTGCCCCACCTCAGACCAATCAAATCAGAGCCTCAGCCAGTGGACTTCTGCATCTGTACTTGATGTTATGGCTCAGAGCGACAGTAACGTGCATCTGTGGTGGAGGACTCTGAGCTAGACCTTTCCAGATCCCTCAGAAAAGAAATTACAAGCTAGGAATCAAGACAAAAGGGGTCTGTTGTCAACTTTTGAGTGTCAAAAGCCTAGCTTTCAAAAGAAATGAACAGAACATAGGACCTAAACAAAAATTTTGTAAAATGCACGATGGATAAGAGCAAAGATTCTCCATCATGACCACCCCCATTTCTACATCCCAAAGCCACACCCTGCAAATGACAAAAGCTAACCCTGGTTGGGAAGAGACTCAAAAGGGAGGTAAGAATAGTGCTTGGAAGCTTGTCAGTTCTGAGAAATGGAGGGCTTGTACTCTGTCTTCCTGGGGTGGAGGGGAGAAGGGAGACAGAATCCTTCTTGATGAGTCTGTGGATCCAAAATCAGAAGGTCTTGTGCCTTGCTTCCCAAATAGAGCCCCAGATAGGCAACTGGAGCTCAGAGAAGTGAATGCACTGTGTTTAGCAAAGCAGATCTTAGTGTCAGAGAGCCACAGAGACTGAGGCTGCCTCCTGGGACCCTGGGAGCAGCTCGGCAGCCTTCCCAGAATGACCTAGCAGCAGCCATCAAGAACTGACAGCCAAGAGTCAGGCAGGATAGCAGTCATCTGACCATTCTCCATTCCCATTGATGTCTACATAAAGCCTTGGAACCCAGGGAAAACTTAGGAAAAGAGGAGAGGATTCCAAAATAGATAGAGATTAACTTTTCTTCACGTGGCAGAATGCAAGCTTTAAAAAATAGGTTGATCAATAGAAGAATAAGTGAAGGTACATGCCCCTTGCACCTGAGCATGTGGACTTAGATTTCCACCGTCCTCATTACTCTTCCATGTTTATGAGTTTTAGGGCCACATAACTTGTCTTTAGAATGCCCTCTCCCACCCTCCCAGGCAAAGCCCCCCATGTTTTCTCCCTGATGCCCTCTCTGACTTTCCTCGGAAAAACTCATTATCCCACCTCCACATGCCCCTTAGAGAACTGCCCTAGTCCTCTAGACAGCTATAAATGAAGCTTACATAAATGTCTAGGAAGAAGAGCATGAGTGTGTAAATGACCACATATACACACATTTGCATGTATGGCCACTGTATTAGTCCATTTTCATACTGCTGTGAAGAAATACTCAAGACCGAGAAATTTATAAAGAAAAAGAGGTTTAATGGACTCACAATTCCACATGGCTGGGGAGGCCTCACAATCATGGCTGAAGGCAAAGGAGGAGCAAAATCACATCTTACATGGCAGCAGGCAAGAGAGTGTGTGTCGGGGAACTGCCTTTTATAAAACCATCGGGTCTCATGAGACTTATTCACTATCACGAGAGCAGCACGGGAAAAACCCAGCCCCATGATTCAATTACTTCCCACCAGGTCCCTCCCACAACACGTGGGGATTATGAGAGCTATAATTCAAGATGATATTTTGATGGGGCCACAGCTAAGCCATATCAGCCACCAAAACCCTTAGCACACCGTGTGATAGTCGGGAGTTCGTCTGTCTCCTCCACTACATTGTGAGCCCCTTGAAAGCCAGGATCATGTCACACTGATTTTTGTATTCCGACACCTTGCACAGAGGAAGTATTCAATTGTTTGCTAAATGAATGAATGAAAGCATTAATTAATATGATAAATAACTATCATGTGTAAGCCACAGTGATACTTTTCAAAATAATGGAAAATTTTTCAAGGTGTTGTTTTTTTGAAAAGATTACTCATGATATCCTCAAAGTATATAAAGGAAACGATCATTCCCTATGTTGGCATCATTCCTTCTAATCACATCCACAATTGTAGACTGCGTCTACTTCAATTAAAATAGATGGACTAGCTAGATAATCAAAACCCTGACGTCTCTAAACAAAAGTTATTTCGATGCTTCTATGTAATGCTGTTTACTGCCTTCAATCAATCAGTAGAGAATTAGTTAAGCAACTGACAATAACTATGGGATTTAAGAGGGACAAATATCTCATTTGCAACCAGTAGCAAACAAATTTGCTCCATGAAATCGCTATGCAGTGGCCACATGCCCTCAAAATTCAGTTGGATTCCTAAAACATTTGTAGTGCCATTTCTCATGTTTTAATATCTAGAAATTAGTCAAAGTGATAAATATGACCGCCATGCACACAAAAGCAAACTACACGCTAAACAGAGGAAATAAAATGAAAATAGAAAAAAATTAAACCAGCTTCAGAGAGAAAATGCCTGATGACTTGAGAAATCAGGAGTGGGCAAGGGTGGTATACCCAGGAGAGGTAAAAGAGTCGTTCTTTTTTTAACAGGCTATCGTAAAATGACTTGATTGGATCAACCAACTTTTAAGCTAAGGTATCCACGTCACTGTGTGTTTGTTGTGATGGAGCTCCAAGTCCCAACAGCCTAATGTGCCTTCTTTCACTCCCAGCTGGCCCCAAACTGTACCCTGTCCTTCACGATGAAGATCTCATCTCTCTGACTCACCCTGGTCATCCCTCTGGCCTGGGAAGTGTCAGTTCTAATGAGCAGGAGGAGAAGGACTGAGATTCTTCAATGAGCATGGAAGAATGGAGGGACGCCAGCTAAATGCCATTCACACCCTAAATAGCCATTCAGATTAGTGGCTGTGGCTCCTAAAGGACAGATCCCACACTGATGTGTGTGCAGACCCCTTTCGAGATCAGTGATCCATGCAACTTGAGTGGTAATGGGATCCGACCCTTAGTGTCGAAACCTGCACCTGTTAGGCTTGGAACAATGGGTCATTTTGAAGTCAGCCACTGCAACTTGCTCTTTTCCAGACCAGTGAAAAGAATATCTCATTTCTCTTGGAAATTGGTGACCACCACGCAAAATACTTTCGGGCTATTTGCAAAACAGCATACAAGCCGTGAAAATGATGCTATTATAGATGTAACACCACAGACCTGCTAACCTCACATTTTGAGAATGATGCTCGTTAATCATATCTTCCTTCCATGTCAGCGGACTGTATATTAAGCTCACATGAATGGGTAGGAAGAGGGGCATGAATATATGTGTGTATACACAGAGGGAGGTGTTAATTAAACATACGCAAAGAGCACATTGACTTCTAATTTGAAGCACGGGGTCCTAGTCTCACTTCTCTCACTAGCTATGTGACTTTGGGTAAGTCAAGTCATTGTGCTTCTCTATGGAATGGAGAGAACATTAACCTCAGAGCATCACAGAGGATCAAGAAATTTACCTTCCCTTTGATTTACTTTCAGTGAGTTTCATCATCCATTAAAACTTCGGATTAAGTGATTGCTAAAGTTTCTTCTAATTCTGAAATTATATTATTCTACTTAGTTATTTGCTTAAATTATTCTGTGATTCAATATAATCTTAAAAGATCATGCTGCATATGACTTACCAGTCAGCAGAATTGTACCAATATATTACACATTGATGAAAATGTATAACAAGTAGCTGCCTAAATCTGTGTTTATTCATTTTACCAAAATAGCATTGATTATTTGTCTTTTTTTTTTTTTAGACAAGGTCTGGCTTTGTCACCCAGGCTGGAGTGCAGTGGCACATTTATAGCTCACTGCAGCCTCAACCTCCTGGGCTCAAGTGATTCTCCTACTTCAGCTTCCCTCCCAAGTAGCTAGGACTACAGGCACATGCTACCACATCCAGCTAATTTTTTTGAATTGTATTTTGTAGAGATGGGGTTTTGCTATATGTTGCCCAGGATGATCTCAAACTCCTGGCCTCAAGCAATCCTCCCACCTTGGTCTCCCAAACTGCTGGGATTATAAGCTTGAGCCACCAGCCTATTTGTGTCATTTTTAATTGGCTTAAGAAGGCACTATCTTCAACTGCCCTGCCTCAAGGAAAATAATTAGAATAATCTTGCAACACTAATTTTGAGGATGAAGATTCTGCATGCTTCCTTCATAGTTGGTACAGGTTTGTTGTCACACTGGTTGAGTATTGACAACCCAGTTTCCCTTTTGCTTCTGGTCACATGGTTAGGCTACATTTTCCAGCCTCCCTTTCACCTGGGCACAGTCATGTATCCTAGTTTGGGCCAATAGAATGTGGGTGGGAGTAATGTGTGCCACTTCTAGTTCTGGCCCATAAAATCCTCCCACATGGAATCCTCCCCATCTGTCTATTTAATGGAGAGAATTCTAATGATTAAAGGAGGTGCAGCCAAAAGATGGAAGGTTTCCATGTTCCCAGATCAGAGCTTTAAGGAGACCTACTCTGAAAAGCTACCTGAAAAAAAAAAAATCCACATTAAATTGTTGTTAAGCAAAAATACCAAAGTTTGTCAAACCTGTTAAATTGAGCAGTTATTATTACCAGAGTTAAATAACCCTGATTAATAAGGTCATACAGGAACTCACTTTGATTCAGAGGTAGCCTACAAGGATACTACCAGGCAGACTACCTCAGAGGTCACAGAACAGAAAGGCTCACAGAGCAAGTCAAAATACTCTGATCACATGGGTGATTGAATTCATTTGAAACACACAAGGAAAGCAAGAAGGAAAGAGAGGGGGTACATTAACACACTGAGGCCTGGCCCACACTAACTAAATCCTGGAGCACATGATGTTCGTATGTCCTGCCTCTGGTTCGGCAAGCTTCCCTCATGATGGTGCAGTTATAAGCAGCAGAGTTGGGATCCAGGCAACACAGACCCTCCAGAAACTCACTGAGCCTCGAGAAACTCAACACAGATCCTCAGGAAACTCGGGCCCCCTCCCAAGCCCACACACTGCCCTAGGGATCTTCTCGACTCCCTGCTTCTCTGGAACCACTGGATTCACCAAGGCCAAATACACGAAATGTGTAGGCCAAAGCCTCGCCACCCCAAAAAACTGATAGATGAAAGGAGCAGAGGAAATCTGAAGGCCCCTATGTCATTTCAAACATTCCTCTCATTTTTCCCAGTCCTGGAGAGATGACCCAGAGGATGTGCCTTGCAGTTCTTTTGTCGATAGCTCATGTTTCAGCAAATAACAAGGAGGCAGCCCTTTCTATCATGAAATATGAGGTATTATTTTCTTCCCCATTATTCAGCATTGTGAAACCCTCCAGAAACTCTTCAATCATCTGCAGCAATTTTTCTCAAGACAAATCCAAGTATAATAAATGGTGTTTTGCATATTGAGAGGATAATGGCCATTGAAAAAAAAAAAAAAAGAAATTCTCTCCTAAATTATTCTGTTAGCCTAATTGATATTCCCTGATTAAGATGAATACTGGCAGCAATAAGAAATTACTCACATGTTCTAAGATATTGCTCAGGGGCCTAAAGCTTATACAACTGGGGTGCCATTTTAAAGGAACACTGTATTAAAAAGTCTTATTTTCACAGATTTAACAAAAACATGGGACCATGTGACCACATCACCAGACCCCTTCTCAGGTCCTTGAATGCAACCTGTGAAAGTGAGAAGCCCTGAAGCTTAAGTTTTATTCATTCACGGTGAACACACCTCTAACTGAGGGTATTCTTAAACTGCAGGTTTAGTCCAGAAGTATCTGGGGATCTCTCTGTTTTTGCAAAGGAAGCCTAAAGAGACACTGCCAGGAAGAGATGGAGTCAGGACATTTAAAAACTGAACTTCCACATTTCCAAGCAATTAAAATCACAGTTGTAAACGGATGTTCCAATACCATTCAGTGCACAGCTATTCTTTATTCCTCAGAAAGAACCAAATATCCAGACAATATTTGAAATGTCTTAAGCAAAAAACTCACAGGAGGTGGGAGTAGAGGATGACAACTGATCGGCAGCTAATACCAGGAAACAGTCTTTGTGTTCTGCGTCGAGACACCGTCTGAGGCATCAGATACACACATGCCTGCTCTACCTCCTAAGTTAGCCTGAGAAGAGGATGTGGGGCCTGCAGAGGTAGCCACATTTCTCAGCATAACCTTTCCAAGCACGCCTTCCCGTCTATGCACAGACAGCGGGCATTTGGGAAAGAGGCCAGGCTCAAGGGGACCAGGTCATTTTCCTGGTGCTTTGTCGCTGGCTTTTATTTTCTGGGAATCCCACAGAGTCAGCACAATCGGGATAAGCTGAGCTCATGTGCAGACAAAGAGCAGACTCATTGCTTCAGCATAGAGGTCTCTGCTTGCTTCACATAGCTCGTGATGTGGATGGCAGGGAAGTGGAATATGCCGGAGATGAACATTAAGTAGAGAAACTTGGGTGCCTTTGTCTTTTGACTTAGATCACTTCGTCAGGTCCAAACGCAAACCTGATAGCACAGACCACTTTCTCCAGAACGATGAGATGGAAACAGCAACATGCGGTCAAGAGATTTCTTTGTCTTCCTGTTGGCAAACATCTGTGCATGTAAAAACATCCGGAGAGCTGACTGAACTCAGTTTAGATCCAGAGGTTAGGCATCCTACAGACACGGCCCCTCCCACCACCCACCATTTCCGTAGCCAACTGTTTACCTGGTCCTCCCAACAACTTGCCAAAGAGCCCTAAAGTGTCCCGGTCCTCACTCAGCGAGGAGCCAAGGGCCAAGGGAGGTAACTCCATCAGAGTCCATCAGATGTGAGCCTAGCAGCAGGGCGGCACCGCACAGCTGCCCCTTTTATTCCAAAGGGCCCACTAAAAATCACTGGGTTTTGCTTTCCTGGCAGAGCATCAGTCTTTCACGGAAGGCACCTACTGTCAGGACAACTCAGCAGCTTCAAAGGCCTGAGGATTCCTGCGACAAAGGGAGTGCAGCTTCGTCCATGGGAACGATAGGTCACCCTGGGGTGGCCAGCAACTCGCTCAGCTCCTCGTGGCTGCTCTGCCCTGGCCGGGGAAAATGAGTCCCTGCTTTAGAGCCAGAGGAACACAATGACCTCCTTATCCCTTTTTAAACAGCCACTTTCCTTGCAAATCTCTGCTAATAAGCACAGCTTATCTTTATTTACCAGGTAGCTCCTTTCCCTTCTGAGATATCAGAAGGCCCAATGAGAGGAAGCAGAGAGAAAAGGGTTTTCTACAAAGTGACAAGGAGACAGCACTTTTCTGTCTAAAAATACACCGATGTCCTTCCCCTTAGTGGATGCTAACTTGTTATAGATAGTTTGGGGACAGCTTTGAAAAACTTCTTATGAGAATTCTATGTAGCCTGTGATTGGTGGGAGTTCCCACTTAACTGCTCTGTGTTCTTTTCCTCTTTCCATCAGCTGAGCTAAACACTGCAAAGCAAAAGAAACTTTAAAGTCAATTGGTGGAGCCAATTGACTTGAACTCTGAGCAGAGTTACACTTAACCATTCAATATTCTTAGATTAAATGACTTTAATAAGTTCTCATGATTCTCCCACTCCAACCCCATAGACCAGGAGTGAAATCCTCAATTCTGAGTTCAGATGCCAGGAAATCCTTTTTCTGAAGCACACTTTATGACTTTTATGCATTTTAATTCTAAAAAATGCTACTTTCCTAATTAAATGCAGTACAATCTTTCCTAATCTTATGCAGTACAATAGCAGCTCAGTCATATATTTTGGAACTCTAGAATACCCTGGAATATATAAACCACAGCTATATATAAATATATACATATATATGTGTGTGTGTATATATATATAAGGATACAGTAAGTCGACACTCCTAATATATAAAAAAGTCTGTTCACTTGCATAATTGTAAGAACTGAACAGGATAAATTTCACTCCTGTAAAAACCCAATAGGCCTAAGAAAGACTCCAATCTCTATCTCAGTTTCACAGGGACCTCTAGGGAAGCACATTCCCAAAGCAGGTGTGGTTGGGTAAAAGCTAATGCCCTGTTGTAGTAAAAATATTGCAAATTTCCTAAGCAAAATTTGTTCCTGTTCTAGAAAAATAGGTTATGTTCACCTGGATCACCTAAAAAGGCTTCTGGGATTCGATGGAATACCAGGATCCACTGAACTGTGAAGTACCTGAAGGCAGAAAATGTATCATTCATTTTTTAAATCCCTGACACGAAGCACAGGGACTGGCGGTGCTGGTGGTGGTGGTGGTGATGATGATGATCATGATGATGTTGATAGCAGCAACTGTTCATTGAGCACTTACAATGTGTCAGGGACTTTGCTGTTTCCTTTATATATATTAATTCATTTATTACTCACAGCAACCTGTGAGCCAGGTACTATTAACAACCCTATCCTACAGATGAGGGCACTCAGTAATAAATTCAGAGTTTAAGTAATGGCCAAAGTCAGAAAGTTTAAGTAATGGCCAAAGTCATACCTCTGGTAAGTGGTAGAGACAGGATTCAAAGCCAGGTCTTTCTGAACCTATAAATTGCACTACTCCTGTACCTGTAAATTACACAACTATGATAATATAGCCTGGTACATGGTAGATGCTTAATAAATGTATTTGGACAAAACTGAGCAGATGTAGTAGAATTGGTGGGATAATTCTCTCCCTACTTTCAATTTCTATCTAACTTGCACGGGCATTTGTTTGTTATAGACCACATTCTTGTGATTATTACTGTGATGGCCTCAGTTCCCCAAACTACACTACAAGTCTCTTGAGGGCCAGACAACATATTCTTCACAATAGTGATAGATGCTGTATTATGCTCCATGCTTTCATATGTTTTTAATCCTTATAATGGATCTGAAAGGGACATATTAGCATCTCCATTTTTTGAATGAGGAAACAAATGCAAACTGGTGAATGACTTGCCTGTGGCTACAAAGCTAACAGTGGGAGATTCAAACACCTTCTGTCTACCTCACATTTTTCCACTTTGCTCTGCTGAGAGCCAACCACTTACATTACCCAGCTCTCGAAATTTAGCATGATCTATGGTATTTGAATATTATTGTCTCAGATACTCTTCATTCAGAGCTCTTTCTCCTGGCTAGACTGGTGAAAAACATAGAGCTCTGGTAGATGAGGAATAGGGAGGAAAAAGATGTCACATTTCTGGTCTGGTTTGGTTCTCTGATCTCATTTGCTTGGATGGGCTACAGAAAATCAGCAGTCGGGTTCGGGGGATTGCGGGCCAAAGTTTAGTTATGTAAGAGAGCTGGACAGAGAAGAAAACCTTCCACTTTCTTTGTCCCATCTGCTCCACACCGAAGGGCTGGCATCACACCACTGCTGACATGTACAGTGTCTGTTGGCTGGGCTGAGAACCCCATGTAACCTCCACAGCTATGGTGTCCTTGGGGGATACAGGCCAATTTCTCCAGCAGCCCCAGGTTCCAGAGGGACAATAATGTCTCATCAGGTCCTAACACTGTCATGTGCTACCCCTACTTCTGGGGTTAGAATGTTTCACTAGGATCCATAATACCTCCCAGCTATGTCGTCTCACCTCCCTACAAATCTGAGATACGGTGTCTGACACAAGGGAAGGGTATTTCTTAGACTGTAAAGATGTACCGCTTTTACTCTCAGCAAGAGGCCTTCTCTTTGGGGTAATGACCAACCAGTAGCTGCAGGTGTGGGAAAGGGTTACCTTTTCTTAACACTCAGTCACCTTTTATGAAAGAATGTAAAAGTGAACCTAAAGACAATAAATATTACACAGAAGAACAGATTCCTAAGAATATATTCCCTTCTAATATTAGAAAGCGGAATAGATTCCTTGGCCAGTCAGCCTCTGTATGTCTGAAATCACCCAAAGAGTTCTACTTTAAAAAAAATGTTTAGATGGAGTTATCCAGTTAAAATCAAACCCTCCAGGCTGACTGATATCAATGGCTCATATGTGCAATTGACTTTCCACCTGGTTGTAAGCAAGAGGACAAGGACCACATCTTCCCTGGGCACCCAGCACAGCATGGCCCATAGCAGGTACTCCATAGGCACTTGTTGTACACATGTGCAACAGTAATTATGGCTTGTTGTAATTATTCAATTTGTTGAATGAAGGTTGAACATCCTCAAGAGAGACTCACTTGGCCTTCATCTGTGAACGTAAAGGATGAAAATGTAATAGAGAATAATAGAATAGAGACATCTTCATGGTCCCTGACTCCCAGGAGAGCTAGGATCTTTGTACCTAATCATAGGTAACAGGGATGTTCTGAAGGAGTTCTCTGGCCCCTGGACAATTATAAGTGATTTTGAGAAATAAACATTTTGATATCTAGACCCAAAACATTAGTCATGAGACTGACAATCACTGATGAGACAGTGGAAATGTGGAAGTTAGCATTGGGCTGTGAAAATGCAGTTCCATGGGACTTGGATGAGGCATGACAGCCAGAGATCAGCTTCAGATGCAAACCCTCCCTCCCAGCACCACCAAAATTACTCTTCAGTGTGTAGCTCCATTGCATATGGGCTGGGGATGAGCCTTCTCCTCTGTGTTGTTCCCCTGATTCTCCTTCATGCACATTCTTGGCATGTCACAGACTCTCCCCGGCCTTGAATTCTAGCCCCATTCCATCTCATCTGGGGCAAGCCTCACAATTCCTCGTCTATTCAATGTGCACAATTCATATCTGCTCTACCTGACTCAGGATTCCTGGGAGAATCAAATGAGATTATTAATTCGGGCTTTCAACAAATATTTGTTGAGTAGTTGCTGAATAACATAGTGTAAGGGAGACTGTGAGAGACAACAATGAATCAGACTGCTTCTTACCCTCAGGGACCCAGGCAATGTACAAGGCGAGACAAGTCTACATTCCAAGGTGAAATCATCAGTCCAAGAGAGGCCCAGATACTGGGCTATGGGAGCTCAGAGGGAATATGGATTATTCCAGCAGAAGGTAATAAAGAGGGCTCCAGAACAGAGGCTGCTGTTTTTGAGCTCAATTTCCAGAGTTAAAATGCAAGCAGTTTGGAAACAAAATTGCTACACAACTATTGGGCATAGGTTATAAATATCTAATTTATGGAATTCTCTACGTCCCAGAGTAATGCCTGCCTAAACTCACATAGATTTCCAGCAAATAACAGACAACACTTACGGAGTACTCTTGCAGTGCAAGATACTATATGCTTTATATTTGAGAACTCACGTAATCTAAGCAAAACCCTAAGAGGCAAGATCTAGTATCAAATCCACGTTGTAAATGAGGAGAACAAGGCACTGAGAGGTTGAGTTTCTTGCTCAAGGTCACACAGACAATAAATTGTAGAGCCAATTTTTAAACTCAGGTGGTCAGAGTTCAAATACTGCTTCTCAGACAAAGGAACAAAAATAATAAAGTCATTACTCAAATAATTCAGTCCATTCGGAACTGTTATTTTGAAAAAAATAAATGTTGGATCCTGGTGAATTATGGCACAATTTATCTGGGAAATCACATTTCAGGTTGAGAAGGTACAGGAGTAAAGCCTCCTTCCTCATAGGCGTCATTGAAGTCATTCCAGAGTATTTTGTGCTATGGCCGGTAGATGGCAGAAAGTGACAAGAAAAGGACTGGAAACCGGGACCCCCCCCTCAACCTCCCCGCCACCACACACACACACACACACACACACACACACACACTAGCTCCCTTCTTGCGGAACAAAATGCATTTTGTCTACAATATGGTTTGTTTAGAGTAGCAAACACTTTCTCCTTCCTCAAAGCGAGCTCCAGAGTAGAAACTGCAATTGTGTATTTGAAATTCTCCAGTCACCAAATCCTAGAAAGGTGAAAAGGAACTGCCCCAGTGGCGTCTGCGAGGCGTTTCCTCTATAAAGCTGTCGTCCCCAGCTCTGGTCAGTGCTGACCAAGTCATCCTGGCCTCCTCCCCGGCCCCTCTTTCTACTGCAGGAAAGGCTGGAGCTTCAGAAGAGATAACATCAGGGAAGTACTTGGCAACTATGAAGAGTTTTACCCCTGTTAAGACAAAAGCCAACAAAGCATTCCTTCAGCAAAGACACATTAAGCACCTATCATGTGCCGGGCTCTGGGCACAACCAAAAGCTTGGCAGCTGCTATTTAACCTCCTCTTGCTTCATCAGCAGCAAACTGTTGCCAAATGAGCCTAAAAAGAAATTAGTTCAATGGATTCCTTTGCTGAGTAATTCTGCAGTGAAAATAAGAGAAATCAAAGACACACTGGAAACTTTGAATTACAAGAAAACCTGAGGGAATCCTATTGCCATCTTAAATTATAAAAGACCCCTCTAAGTATTAAACTCAGAAGCTTTAAAAGGAAAAAATATTATTAAACTTGACTACCTAAAAATTTTAATCATCTGAACTGCACAAAGCACTTTGAAGATCAGAAGAAAAAATAAAAAACTGTAAAACATATGACAAAGGATTTATGTTCTGAAATATAAATATTCTAAGAGCTCTTTATAAATCAATAAACGTATATATCAATAAATCCTGAAAATCAGTATTCTTATAAATTGATCAGATGGGCAAACAGCATGAAGAGGCATATCACAGGATAAAATGGAGCCAATAAAACATTGGAAATGTGCTCAATTTAATTCATAGTAAATAAATACAAATTTAAATGGAAACAATAGTTTATTTTTCACCCCTAGGTAGGGAGTCAGCCCTCTCCTGGGGTATTGGTAAGTACAAGTTGGCAAAACTTTTTCAAGAACAATTTGATAACATTTAGGAATATGTTTGCATTTCTTTGACTTAGAAATTCTAGTCTTTTCTGGCTCCCTCACTCAGGTGCACTGAGTCAGTCCGGTATCTTTCAACATGTCCCATAGACTGACAGTGGCCAAGTTAAGTCTCCAAACTTGACCTCTCCTCTGCCCCCCAGGCTCCTGTCTGAACACCTCCCTTTGGATGTGTAATAGACACAGCAAACATCAGTCCACGATGGAATTCTTCTTCCTTTCCCCTACCTTCTCAAAACTGCCCCTGCTCCCCATCCCCTCTTAGTAAATGGCCCTGCCACTCAGCATATTACTGAAGTTCTGGAACCCTGGAGTCATCCTTGATATGCTCTTCTCTCCTTGAACCTGCCACATTTCTGTCTTTGACTTCCTGTTCCAGAATATTCTCTCCCTTGCTTCATTCAGGTCTCTCACCAGAGAAGTCTTTCCTGACCACACACTCGAATAGTAACTCTGTCACTCTCCATTCCCTCCACTGTCTTATTGTTCTTAGCTTACATCACCACCCGACGTCATGACTCTTGTCTGTCTAGGCACTAGTGTATAAGCGCTACTGAAGCAGGATCTATATTGTCTTCAACACAGCATTCCTAGTGCCTACGACATTTCCTGGCACATAATGGGCTCTCAAAAATCAGTGTGGGATGCATGAATCCAGGACTTATCCTACAGATGTGTGTGTGTATGTATGTATAAATATATATTCAATTAACTATGCCTTAATAGGGACTAGTTAAGTGGATTATTATTTTTTAAAACCCTCAGTTTCCTCATATAAAAATAAGATGGAAAAAAGTACCTACCTCATATGGTTTTTGTGAGAATAAAATTAAAAATGACACCTGGTACTTGATACACAGACACACTCAACAAATGTTAGGTACTGGCAGCTCATCACTGCTTGGCAGCCAATAAAAAGAATGAGTTAAATCAAATGTACTGACCTGGGAGATGTCCACCACGTATGGTTAAATTAAAAAACCAAGGTTGCAAAGCAATGTGAATACTATGCTCAAAAGGCCCAGAAGAAGTTCAGGGAAGCATCTGAAAACGATGGGTGGCTGTGGTAGCCACCTATGGTGAATAAAGTTCACAGAGAAAGGTCTGGGGAAGAGAGAAGAGACCAAGCATGTAACTTATTTGCTTAAATATGCTTCTGTAAGGTTTGAATGTTTGGCAAAGCACATTGTTACTTTTACAATATTTTTAACTTTAAAAGTAGATAACGCCCCAGAGAATTGCTCTGTTGTTGGACTGCAACAGGGAAATGTGTTGAGGGAAATGTGTTGAGCTTCCAAAGAGTTGAAGACAAGCTGCTAAAGAAATGTTGCCCCAACCTGCCTTGAATTTTTACAGGTAAAACCTGACACTACAGGAGAAGTTTGGGACAAGTTAGCAAGCATATTCTACTCCAGTCTGGTGAGAAAACTGTAATTGTTAGATTTTATTTTTTAACCAAGACCACAGGATGGCTAGAAGGATTCGAGGAATTGGCAAATGTGAAACATGGAGCCTTGTACCTAATGGCTGTCCATTAGATACCAGCTGTGCCAGAATCTGATACAGACAGGAACATTTTCAAGGACTGGGGAGAGTTATTAAACTGCATTTGCTGTTTGTTCTCCTTCACTGAACAAATATTTATTGAGCATGCACTATGTGCCAGGTGCTGGGCCAGGCATAGGTATTCAGCAGGACCAGACAGACTTCATTTTTGCCTTCAGGGGAATTCCCTCCTTTTGCACTCATGCAACTGCAATGCTTCCAGGGTTAGGCAGGATTTCAGGCAGCCTGGTTATTCAGGTAGCATGCTTATCTTCAGTGCTGCGGGTTTTCCGTCTAGAATTAAACAGATAAAGTGATGAAAACATAAGAATTATCTCTAAATTTAGAAATTTAACCAGGATCTTTCCTGAGCAATGAAACGGCATGAAAGTCGTTTCCAAACAGCAGTATTCCAAAAGTGCAATGCTAAGGAAACAACACACCACAATAGCAAGAGTTGTATTCCAACCTTCATGTAGCAGAGATGAAGACTACAAGAGCTCTAAGGAGAAAAGTCCACACGTTTGGTGAAGAGTAGCCCATTACCTAAGGAGAGGATTCTCTTACAAGTAAAATAAAAACTCAAGCCATTACACCTGTGTACAAGAGTCAAAGTTCCATGGGCCCTTCTCGACCTAGGATCTACTTGAAGAGGGACATAGGCCCCACGCAACAGCCGAGGGATGAGACATGAATGGGGGAAGGTGGATTGGGATACGCTTTCAACATCATCTCCCAGAGCAGATTCCTTGCTCCAAGCTTGGAGGACTCTTCCTACAAGAGCTCCGTCCATAGCAGAAATCATACACATTTGAGAATCTGTTTATGTGGGTTTGTTGTGCTGGCCTTGCATCCATTCATTTCACAAGAATTTCTTGAAAGTCGCTGCCATTTCTCTTCTGTACTCCTCTCATGAGAAACAATCCAGTGCCTTGCGCGGAGTCGATGCTCTCAAAGCCACCTGTACATATTGGGGACAAAACAAGTGGACTTCACAATATCTACTTAACTTCTTGAACTACAGGAAACGTTATTAGAGCTCTATGTTATGTTTCCTCTGCATTACCTTGTGGTCAAGCAGGGCATTGAACAGAGGACACAGGGACAGCAAGGTTGACTGTGTCATCAATATTTGGGGAAGGGAACATAGCATGACTGGATTGAAGGCCATCCCACAGTTCTGGCATGGCTTCTGTAGAAGCAGGAGACAGACAGAAAGGGAAAAAAAAAAAAGAAAAAGAAAAAGCCTGTGTTGCCCATTCTCAATGATCCTTCCTCACTAACCTAATCCTATCGGCTGCTCCTCCTTATGGGGTATCCTTTTTATCTTTGGTTTAAACTAAACCAGATCTCATAAAAAGTTGGCTTTATTTTCAATCATTCACCTCCTTTTTCCATTTTTTTTTTTTTTGCAGAGACAGAGTTTCACTATGTTGCCCAGGCTGGTCTTGAACTCCTGGCGTCAAACCATCCAGCTGCCTCAGCCTTCTAAAGTGCTGGGATTACAGGCATGAGCCACCAGCACCCAGACTTCCCTTCCTTTTTAGGTCTAAGTAATAAGTCAAGTCTAGATCACCTCTTGTAAGGAGTTGGCCCCAAAGACACTCCATAACATTTTTGTGTTCGATGAAGGTAACCCAGAGAGAAAAGAATGGGAAACCAATCCTTAACTGTCTCTTTAGACATTAAAAAATATAATTTTAAAACAGTCTGCTGTTCATTTGCAGAAAAGCCTGCCCAGCTCCCCAAATTCTTCAAAACCACTTCTGTTCAGTTCCATCCAGATGTCTTACTTATTACTAATCTAAAATTAAGTGCAGTGTTTTGGAGGTGAGAATGACATTTTTGTTCATTTTTTAAAGAAGATATTGGAGTATTCCTCTTCTCTATAACCATAAACCTTTCAAATATTAATCCTGAGTTAAAAGATAAACTATCCCTAAAAAGCATTCCAAAGGATTTCCATTTAAATTTAACAATTTTTACACTTAACCTTCATTCCTTTGGATTTTCCCAAAAGGTTTGCACATCTCTTCCGGCCCTACCTTCAGCGCCCGACTCTCCCAGCCATCAGTATACGCCTTAGCAGGCAGTTCTTTCTAAAGGCAGGTCAAGCAGGAAACACTTCCGTCAACTTAGCAGGAAACTGGTGAATTGGTCTCCTCCTTCCTTTGACCACTATTCCCTGCCCCCACAACCCACCCTAGCCATGGAAAATTCAGCATCGTTGTGGGAAGAGATAGACAGTGATGAGTTGGCTATGGAGGAACAATTCATGGAAAAGTTATGGGAGGTTTGGGAGCACTCGTATTAACAGGTAGTCATTCTGAAATCTGGCTGGACTGAGCCCTCAGATGGAATGAGGGGCCATCAGCAGAGCCGGTCACTCAGCACTCTGAGCATCTGGTGCCTTTATTGAGAAATATGACAAATACAGTCATACATTTAAATCCTAAAGCTTCAACTTTGCAAGAAGCTTATCTCAATTCTGTTGAGTTTTACAATTGTTGAGCACTAAGTGCCCAGTGCTATTGCTAAATAATGTAAAGATAAATTTAAAAATATATATATATACATATATATATATGATCTTTTTTCCCCTGTGGGAACTAAGAAATCCCAGCCTACTGTTCTAAGAAACATTCTGCCTCAGAGGATAACATCAAGGAAACAATTTAGAAAATTTCCCATATTGAGTTTCCCTGAGTTTTCCAGATGAAGAGACCATAGGGTGCTCAGAACAGTGGAAGAAAATAGAAAAACACAAAGCACATCCTGGTAAAATTTCAGAACACTGGGGACTAAGAAAAGATCCTTGAATCTTCTAGGGGCTGGGGAAAGCATGCTCATTTAAAAGGATCGGGAATCAGTTTAGCATTGTAGGACATGCTGTAATGCATTAAAATACTGAGGAGAAAAATATTTCCAACACAGAATTCTCCACCCAGCAAAACTATCAAAGAGACATGAGGGTAAAGATATATTTAGACATTCAGAGTCTCAAAATTTTCCTTTTCTGCACCTTTCTCAGGAAATTTCTAGATCAAGGAAAAGGAAGAAAATGGATCCATGAAAAGGAGGATCTAACTCAAGAGGGACACAAAGGGAATCCCGAACATGTTGAAGAAAAAAAAAAATCCAGGATAACCGTTCTGTTCCAGCCCAGAATGGAGCAGGTCAGGAGGCTCTCGGAGAGCTGTCTCCCAGGAGAAGAAATGGACAGAATTCCTGCTGTGTATGAGGGAGATTTAGACAATGGGGAGAGGAGTTGGAGGATGAATTAGTGATGAGTACATAGAAAAGCTAAGCAAAGCAAAGCATGACATAATTACTAACTCCAGGAAAACAAATAGTTGCACAAGAAAAGAGACATAATCATGATGTACTAGGTGGCTCACATGCGATTAGCATTCACATAGGCAAAATCATGTAAATGCTGGGTTCAGATCTAAGCGAAAGTATGATTTAACCACACGGTGAGGATGCAGGTGGGTGGGCAGAAAGCAACATATGTGTTACAGTGGAGGCGGACAGTTAAAGAGAGATAAACCTTTGTCTTCCATGGTGAGAATTCATTGGATAATCCCTAAAACTGAAAAATTAAGAAATGAGAGCAGAAAAGCCAGACTAGTTGGAAATGTTTGTTGCTAGGGAATGGCAAATGGAGATGTAAGTAAGCAAGGCATTGGTGGTTTTTGTAATAAGCCTTGCAGAACCACTTGACTTATAAACTATGTGTATATATATCTTTGTTAAAAATTTTTTTAATGTAAAGATCCATCATCTTCTAAGAAATTTCCATCTTTCGTGGCCTGGAACCACTGTTATGTTTTTAGAAAGCCCACATAAAGTAGCAGTTAAAGCATGAGTTTTGAGTCAGACATACCCGGGCTCAAATCTTGGAGCTGCCATCCACTAATTATGACCTTAGGAAAGTCACCTAATATTTCTGAGCCACAATTTCTTCATCTGTAAAACGAGGATGGTAGTAATAATAGCACCTATCTTATCTGGTATGATAAAGATAAAATTATAACAAGCATATAAAAAGCAATAAATGTTAGATATTGTAATTGTCATCGACAGGGAAGTATGTAAATCAATAGAAGAGATCAGGCTAACAGAAACAGATACAGCACATGCTGTGAATTTGTCTGCCTGTTACCCTTCAGAATTCAGCAGCTAGCATGTTGCCTGGCACATAGAAAGGGCTCACTTTTAAATATTTGTAGAATGAATGAATGTATGCCCCAAGCCTCTCTGGATATTCTAGAACTAGTTCAACCATAGGTAGAGGAAACCCAATGAACCCTGAACTCAAAGACTTAGTAACTGGGGCAGAGGCTTTCATACTAAGGAATGAAAGTGTGTCTTTCATTCCTTAGTATTTGAATTCCAGGTTTTAGCTGGGCACGTGGCTACCACATGGAGACTGCATTTCCCTCCTGGTTGTAATTCTGCTCGTTCTTTTTTTTTTTTGAGACAGTCTCACTCTGCCACCCTGCCACCCAGGCTGGAGTTCAGTGGCGCGACCTCGGCTCACTACAACCTCCGCCTCCCGGGTTCAAGCAATTCTCCTGCCTCAGCCTCCCGAGTAACTGGGACTACAGGCGCCCACCACCATGCCTGGCTAATTTTTTGTATTTTTAGGAGAGAAGAGGTTTCACCATGTTAGCCAGGATGGTCTCGATCTCCTGACCTCGTGATCCGCCTGCCTCACCCTCCCAAAGTGCTGGGATTATAGGCGTGAGCCACCACGCTTGGCCTCGTACTTCTTATCTACTGCTATTAGGATTTCCTCCAGTACTGCTTCTCCCCTAGCCACTTAATCTGCTTTTCCTGGCCCATCAAAGGTAAACTCATCTCATCGCTGAGCAAGCCTATTCTGACATACCATCTCTGGCCGTCAGAGCCAGCTGTGATGCGGTCAACACATTGAGAAGATGAGCAATTCCAGGGACAGTGGGCATCAGACTGATGCCACTAAGGGATTTCTGGATGAGTCAAGTGCTGACACCTACCCCAACAGATGTTAGACAAATGTCCTTTGGATGTTTTGAGCTGAATCAAATAATCCAGGTGCTTTTCCCCATAGTATAACTAAATGATTTGATTCCTTGAATCTTTTACTAATTTATTTATCTATTGAAACATCTCCTCACACTTGTAATCCCTGCACTTTGAGAGGCCAAAGTGGAAAGATCACTTGAGGCTAGGAGTTTGAGACCAACCTGGCCAACATGGCAAAAACGCTGTCTCTACTAAAAATACAAAAATTAGCCAGGTGTGGTGGTGCACACCTATAATCCCAGCTACTCAGGAGGCTGAGGCAAAAGAATCGCTTGAACCCGGGAGGCGGAGGTTGTGGTGAGCCAAGATCGTGCCATTGCTCTCCAGCCTGGGCAACAAGAGCAAAGCTCCATCTCAAAAAAATATATATATATAAATATTCCTTAGCAAAGGGCTTCAACACGTGAATTGGGAAGGAGACACAATTCCATAGCGCCTGTTTTTTCCCCACACAACTGAGACAAACAACATATGAAGAAGGAAAGTCATTTCACTTCCAGGAAGCAGGGAGAAAACTTTGAGCAATATTGTGTGAACATTTCGAGTCTGTGTAATAAATGGCAAGAAGTGGCATGCCCAGTGGTTTGTAACCAGATCCTGGAAGATGAGGAATTGCAACATGAGTTTGTAGACCAGAAGTGGCAAGCTCAAATGTTGATGAGGTGCAGGCAGGCACTGTATATGCACAAGCTGGAAGGGTAATGTAGGTGCACATGTAGACATTGAGGATGTGATGGAGACACTGACAGGATGCTCAGCAAATGGGGAAAGAGCTACTCAGCTCCAGGCAGGCCAAATGGTTCTCATTATTACCAAATCTTGATATGCTTCCAAAGAAGCCAAACACTAGACTTGCATGTAACCCTTGGATATTTAAACAATAGATTTTTAAAATGTTTAAATCTATTCAAGTCCATTACAACTCATTTACTGACCAAATTTGAATCACAAACCATGAGTTTTAATCTTGCTCCAGGTGTTTCTGGACTAGATAGTAACATGAGGCAAGGCAACAAATATTCATACGGCTTGATCGTGTATACCCCGCCCTGTATTAGGAACTGAACATATGTGTTTAAAACACATTTATACCTAGTGTTCCATCACTGGAACCCTAAGCATGTGGGAGTTATTGATATCCTACTGCTCAAAGTCATCGCCAAGGTCTGATTGCAAAAATTCAAAAAAGTGCAACCTCAGGCATAAATGGGCTAAGCCTCACCATCCTAAGAGGGAGGCAGCATTATCCCCTGTTCTTATGGATGAGAAAACTGAGGCTCATATAGTGGAGTGCACACCCAAGGTTACTTGGCCAGTCATTGGCAGAGCCGGATTCAAACCAGGGTGAATCTGCTGCCAGCCCATGTGCTTCTACACCACCTTTCCACCCTCCTTTCACCGTCCATATCAGCTGTTATCAACCCTGACTTACACTAAGTCACCTGGAGGGCTTGGAAAACTCTCACACCCAAAGTTAAAGATCAGAATCTTTGGAGTGGAACACTGACTTCAGTTTAGTTTTGTTTTTGTTTTTGAGACAAGGCCTCGCTCTGTCGCTCAGGAGTGCAGTGGCACAATCACGGCTCACTGTTGCCTTGACCTCCCAGGCTCAATCAAACAGGTGTGCGCCATCATGCCAGGCTAATTTTCTTATTTTTTGTAGACATGGGGTCTCACTAGGTTGCCCAGGCTGATCTCAAACTCCTAGGCTCAAGCGATCCTCCCACCTCAGCTTCCCAAAGTGCTGGGATTATAGGCATGAGCCACCACATTGGGCAGCCATCATCAGTATTTTTGAAACCTCCCCAGGAGTTTCAAGGGGAACCAAGAACCATGATCCAAGAAGCACTGACATCACCTGGGAGCTTGTTAGAAATGGAGGGCTGGGTGCAGTAGCTCATGCCTCTAATCCCAGCACTTTGGGAGGCTGAGGTGGGTGGATTGCTTGAGGTCAGAAGTTCAGAATCAGCCTGACCAACATGGTGAACCTGTCTCTACTAAAAATACAAAAATTAGCCTAGTGTGATGGTGGGCATCTGTAATCCCAGCTACTTGGAAGGCTGAGGCAGGAGGATCGCTTGATCCCAGGAGGCAGAGGCTGCAGTGGGCCCAGATTGCGCCACTGCACTCCAGCCTGGGTGACAAAGCAAGACTCCATTTCCAAAAAAAAAAGAAAGAAAGAAAAGAAAAAAGAAAGAAAGAAGAAGAAAAAAAGAAAGAAATGTAGAATCTAGGGCCCCACCCCAGACCTACTGCATCAAACTCCGCATTTAAGAAGATCTCTATGAGATTTGAATGCACATCAAAATTTGGAAAGCATTGGTCTAAGAGAGAAGTAATGAAGGCCTAAACACGGCTTCAGAAGGGTGGCTGCTTCTTCCAATTTTGCATTTACTGATTATCCCCCCAGCCACCCACAAAGAAAAAAAAGAAGAAGAAGAAGGAGGAGGAAAGAGAGAAACAGAATTTACAGTACGCTGATGAGTAAAACATGCCCTTAGATGTGAATGTTATGCTTTCCCTTCTAGGATTTGTGGGTTTTAGTTAATTTGCTTTTGCCTTCTCTGCAGATTATTAAAAAATAACTGGTGCTGTCCTCCCAGCTTCAGACTCTGTCTCAAGAATAAGGAAGCAGAGAAGTTACCATCAGCCAAGTCTCAACTAAACATGGACCCAACTTCATACAAGCAACTGGCATTCCACATTCACCAAGCACCCTCCTTGGGCCAGGCACTGCATCATATGGGAGGTGAAAGAAAGGGACAGCGGCTTGGCCCAAGCAGGCCACGTGGTGCAACGCTGCAGGCTCTTCCCTTCCTCCATCCTTCCTGGTTTCCCACACTGATAGGGAGCAAAATTCGTCTCTCCAGTTCTCCCGCTCCTTCCTCCCTCCTCCTCACCCTCCTCGTTTGTTAGGAGCTGTGATGCCTGGCTCTGGGGAGGCGCTGGCACTGTGTGTTTTACAGCTCTTTAATTCTGCCTTATTATCCTCTGTTCCTACAACCAAGGTCTTTGACTGCTGCTTTCATTGTGTTGTCAGGTTTCTCTTTGATGCCTAAATTAATACTAATGGGAAGCCCTCTCAGCTGTTTGCTTACTTTTCTTTCTGCTCAGTTTCTCCCAGTTGAATATTCCCCAGTCCATGCTGTGCACTCATCTGTCAGCCCTTTCTTGGATCCACTTTAAAAGAAGCCTGAGTATCTTACACACGGTTTGCCATTCTAGAGCTGGGTAATTCAGACGGTGAGTGGGGAAGAAAATTGTATGGAAATCTGCCTGTTTTCCCATCCCATCGCCTCCCGCTTGAAACTGCAGAGCATTGGCTCAGTCTCTTCGTCCCTTGGGCGGAATGATTCTGCCCCTAACACTTGCTAGTGTTTCTTATTCAACGATTCTTCTAGGGGCCAATCCCTGCCATTTGAGGGCCTCATGAAAGGCTCTCCTGCCCCCACTTTCTTTCATGGCCTGCTTATATCGAATATATCACTTCTTCAGAAGTTGTTCCTATCGGTTTTTTCAGGGTCGAACCAAAAGAAGAATCAAACAACTTTGAGAGGTTTTGCATACTAAAGCAATGATTATTAGTACCCATTTGAACTGGGGACTCAGTGGATGGATAGGTGACAGGAAGACTGAGACAGAGAGTCCTGAGGCTGGGGTGGGTGGGTGAGGAACCACGTGCCTCTTCCCAACTTTGCCTAGGAGCAGTTGTGATTTTAAGAAAAAAAAAAATGTTAGCCACCTTCCCCTCCCAAGATCATTTATCCTGGTTTTTTTCCCTCCCTAAGCAGCCAATATTCAACAAATATTTATCAAGAGCATAAGCCAGGTGGGGTGGCTCACACCTGTAATCCCAGCACTTTGGGAGGCTGAGGCGGGCGGATCATCTGAGGTTGGGAGTTCGAGACCAGCCTGACCAACATGGAGAAACCCCGCCTCTACTAAAAATACAAAATTAGCTGGGTGTGGTGGCACATGCCTGTAATCCCAGCTACTCAGGAGGCTGAGGCAGGAGAATCACTTGAACCCAGGAGGCAGAAGTTGCAGTGAGCCAAAATGGTGCCATTACACTCTAGCCTGGGCAACAAGAGTGAAACTCCGTGTAAACAAACAAAAACAAAACAAAACAAAAAAAAGCCTAAAGTTCTAGCCAGAGTACAAAGAGAAAGAAGTAGAACATAAAGATAAAAGTAAATCAGTAACCAATCTTAAATACCTTCTAGGTTCAGAATACAAGCCACCACAAAGGCCTACAAAGAACACACACATACAGGTCTTGTCTTTCAAACATACAGGTCTTGTATTTAAAAACTTACAGTTTAGGGCCAGGCACGGTGACTCACACCTGTAGTCCCAGTACTTTGGGAGGCTAAGGTAGGGGGATCACTTGAGCCCAGGAGTTCAAGACCAGCCTGGGCAACATAGTGAGATCCTGTCTCTACCAAAAATTAAAACGTTAGCTGAGCATAGTTGCATGTACCTGCAGTCCTAACTACTCAGGAGGCTGAGGTAGGAAGATTTCTTGAGCCTAGGAGTTCAAGGCTACAGTGAGCCATGACTATACCACTACACTGTAGCCTGGGTGACAGAGTGAGACCCTGTCTCTCAAAAAAAAAAAAAAACAAAAACAAACAAACAAAAAAAACCATAAAACAAAAAAACACTTACAATCTAAGGTACAGAGACACACACACAGTTGGGAGGGGTGGGGTTTGCAAGCAATACCTTCATACGTATATACATACACACCCATATATAGCAATACAAATTTTATATATCTATTCTCCCCATATGTGTCTCTTCAAACCTTAGACTATATAAACTTATACATATACATACACATAATGCTCAATTCATAGAAACAAATAAAGCTGCTGCTCAGCTTACAATGTGGTTACATCCTGATAAACCCCTTATAGGTTGAAAATATCATAAGTCAAAAGTGCTTTTTCAATTTATATTTTCAATTTACAATGGATTTATCCAGACATAACCCCATCATTAAGCCAAGATTGCATATGGCTTTTGCACCACTGCAAAGTAGAAAAATTGTAAGTTGAACCATGGTAAGTCAAGGACCATCTGTACAAATTAATAACCTCTTGTTGCTGAACAGGCAAAGTCTGAATTCCATGGGCTAGAGGAGCTACCCACTACCCCCATTCCCCTCTCAGTTTTCTTTAATAGCCTCAACTCAGGAAATTTTTCTCCTTTTCTTTGTTTCGTTATTGCTTCTCCTCCATCTCTTCCATTGTTTCCTCTCATACTCCTCACAGTCTCATGTTAGCCATGCAGGATTTACTCACTAATGCTTTTTTCTTTTCCCCACTATTTTCTTCCCTTTGGTTGGTTGACTTTTTCTTTATCCTTTAAGATTTTTTTTCTACTTGGTCTTCCAAATTATTAACTTGAATTTCTCAAATCATAGCTTTTAATTGCAAAGTCTTCTTTGAACTATCCTTGAATTCCCTTAAGTCATCTTATTTTCCTTAACTAAAGTTGACAAATATCTCCCAGGCTGCTCCACTTTATTCAGATTGTTCTCTTTGATCTTCACTTATTTGGCTGGGGTGTCCTTGTAGGTGCTGTTATTGTTGCTTGCCTGCTTTTAGGGGCCTCACCCAGTTGTTGGAATCGCCATGGAGCCCAAGTTTTTAATTGCTGTGAGCTGCCTGCCAGCCCCCCAGCTGCTGGGTTCAGGACAGACAACAAGTTTAGAGCTGGGAATGGAGGGGGAGTGGGATGGAGTCAGGTTGCCATCTGCCCCAAATCCCTGAGAAACCTTTGGAAATTGAGCGTTTAAATCACACTCCACTGTATTTTCAAGAATCCCACATTTAGAGTCAATGACCTAGATTCCAGTGTGGTGTCTTATTCCCCATCCGAGTGATCTTGAGCACTTACAATGTGAGGTTCCTCTTCCTCGAGCAAAAATTGAGGATTCGCCGTATTGCCCCTCCATGCCTCCCCAGGATTTGTTGTGAGGATCAAGTAAAACCACATCTCAGTGCCAAACACTGGTGTGTTTATCCTGGCTATGGTTCCTAATCCTAGCTTCTATTCTTTTTTTGGCTAAAGTAATAAAAATGGAAAAAGAATGTACGTGAAAAAAAAAGTTGTGAAATATATACAGTTGCTAGAGCCCAACAGAAAAATGCCTACAAACAGAACAATTCGAGAAGATTTTCAAGAAAACTATACATTTATTGTTTCACCTAAACTATAGATAGGGAGAAGGAAGAAGGGCCACTGCAAACACACACCAGTGCCAGTGCCTGCTCCCTGGCTAACTACCAAGCAGGAGTGGAGAGAGCAGGAGAGGAAGAGGAGGTGAGGGAGAAGAGAGGAAGTGATTAAGCACAGCAGTTTGAGATCAGAGAGAGAGAGAGACATGCTGGAGACCCCCCTCACCAGTCTCCAATGATAAAAGAAAAACTTTAGTCAAAATCAATTTAACAAAGTGTATTTGTTAAATTTTATTTGATCAAAGAGCGATTCACGAAGAGGCAGCGCTCAGGACCTGAAGAGGTTCAGAGAACTCTACTCCAAACAGTGGGCATTGAGAACTCACAGGCAGGAAAAGGCTGAAGAGAGCAGAAACAAAGAACACCAAGTGGATCTGTCATTTCAAAGTTACTTTCCTGGTAAGGGTTAAAGCAGAGGGACTTACTTATGCCTGCTAAAACTGACCTCTTTGGATATTTGGCTATTACCTCTTTCTCCTGATTTCTCAGAAGGTTAGATAAGCCACTTAGGTGATGTGGAACTTTAGCACAAGCGATTCCATTTTGGTTTGGTTTATTGGAGCCTAGGGCATGGGGCTTAGCCAAATCAGTAGCCTCCCACAAATTGTATTTAACACCATTTATGTGACCTTGAGCAAGCTTTTTTATCTCTCTGAACGCACCCCCTCATCTGTAAAATGGGGAAATAATATAAGAGCTTTGCCAGGGAGTTTCTGTCAAGATAAAGTGGGATAATAACATATTATACACAAAATTCCTGACACATAAGAAATTCTCAATAAATGGGAGTAAATTGTGTATGTATTTCCCTTTTCAGATTACTCACACTACATTTGTTTGACTTTACAGACAGACCTTTTTTTCAATTTTCTGATTTAGACCCCCCACCTATTACTTGCAATTCAAGGGAAAGAAAATCCCTTTCTTGAATTATAAAATAACAGCCCTTCTGTGATAGGCTTGAATGATGAGTTTCTCCTCTGCCAAGAATAAAAATAAAGTGAAATTAACATTCTCATCAGCTGAACACAGGCCTCAGAGAGACTGGCAACTGTCACTACGTCATTGTGGAGACACATTGACAAGCAGGAACACAGAGTGCCTGGTGGAACACTGTATGTCTAATTATAGAATATTTAATTCGCTGGCCTATTTTGGCAGGGATGGCCCCAGCACAGATTCATGAAGAGAAATAAAGCTTCTGCATCTTAGCACTTGGCTTGACAGCCAAAAAGCACTTACAAACACCTGCTCAGTGCTAAGCACCAAGCATTAGGGGGAATCAAAAGAAATTAAAGAGGTGGTCCCTGCCCTTGAAGAGCTTATGGTCTATGCTTACGGTCTACACGATCAAGTTGCTTCTACATTCCTACTTTAAAATAGATGTATATATAACCACACAGTTGGGATTTGCAGAACCTTATTTTAAACACCTTTAACATTATGTTATTTAACTCCCTTTGTTTCATCATTTAGTTAACTGTGAGGCCTGAAGAATTTGTGTGACTTATTCATACAAAAATGATATCACTTAAAGAGAAAGAGTATGTGAAAGGTGGTTTCCAAGTACAGATCTAATGAAGTTCTTGAAAATCATATAAAATTCCTGTGAGTGTATCAGGCAAGCTGCATGGTGCGTGTGACCCAGTTTTTTTTTTTTAAATCATATCTTTTTCTTCCTTTTCAGCAACACACAGATACATAAGAAAACTGGCTTAAATGAAAAAACGGACAATTCCAAGGGGGGAAAAGGATGGAGGTGACAGTGTGTAAGTTGGCAGCCAGCCCCGGTGGCGGGGGGGATGTACAGACCAGGGGGTCTCAATCAGCAGCAACCGAGTGGCCATCTCCTTCACCTCTCACAACACAGGAGCCTCCAGGAATGGCTCCACCTTTGACTCTGAAGGATCATCCCTGAAAGAGCTGGCAGAGGGCAAGCTCCCAGAATCGCGGCCTGTCTTAGGAACTTTTCCGGCTGAGGAGTTAGAAAAACATAATTTTCTTGCAGAAACTCATCCAAAGCATCCAAAACATTTTCTTTAATGTAATCCAAATGCCCATAGCAACATTGACTTCTACCCCTCAGAACACTCCACACCACCTCTCACTCCAGTTACACATAAATACAAGTTGCAATGAATGATTCCTGCAGTTGGGCGGATACAAATTCCCATCCAGGTTCTGTAAATTAGACATACAATTGACCCACTGCAAGCTACAGTTTTCCTGTCTGCAAAGTTGGGATCACGAATCCTCCTCGGGGGATGTGTGGGAGAAGAGGGCCAGGCACCCGGAGGCATTCAGAGAATGGCAGCTCCCCTCATCTGTTCCACCTCAGGGACTGCTTTTCCCAGGTGACCTTATTTGTGTCACCTCCTTTCAGCAAAGGGTTTACTCTGAGTTCCTTAATGGAAATGTGCAGAGAAGCTCCAAAAAACGTCTGGAGAGAAAGGGCTACAGAAGCTACGTGAGTAAAACCTTCCACTCTCATAGCCCTGTGTGAGCCTTCGCAATCACCCGAACTTTTCCAGAAGTAGAAACTCGGGCAAGTTGTGAACTCCACAATGTGTTAGTTTTCAAATGGGGATAATACTACTGTGCCTACCTGAGGACACAATGATGAGGGTTTAAAAGAACTGAAACGTATGCAGTGTTTAGGACCGTGCCGTGGCCCACTGTATGCACACAATGCAAGTGTTTGCTCTTAGTGCAAACTCAGTTTCTCAGTGATCACCAAGGGAGCTGGTGGCAGAGTTATGGCTAAACCCACTCTCCAGACTCCTCACCCAGTGCTCTTTCCCAGACCCTGTGTCTTTCGTTTCCTAAGCTGCACATTCCTAGCTTTTTCTCTTAACTTGGAGCAGAATTGGATTTATATTTACTATTTCATGCACCAAGGTAACATTTCAGGTATACATTTCCCATCGTCCACAAATCTGTGGAGAAATATGAGCCTTGATTGCTCTGAATTAGAATGTGATCCAATTACATAATTTTTTTCAAGACATGGTGCTTTAGAACATACGTGTAGTAACAAGAATTAAAACAGTATACTGTGAAAGGATGTGTGCTGGGATGCCTGGATTGTCTCTCAGTTTAACACCAATACCTAATTCCTACTCCCTTTCTGCCCAACCCCGTGGAAGAGATGTTCTATTTCCCCTCAAGGACAAGCTCTCAATCCTTGCTTAAGATCCCTCAGCTACTCCCCTTTACCTTCTGGTGAAAATCCATACCGTTCAGCAGGGCACACAGGTTAGGAAGGCACCATGTGGCCCCACCCTGCCTCTCCAGCCTCTCCTTTTTTGCACATCATAACCACTCTGGGCTCCTGCCGCCCTGAACCACTGGTAATTACCTAGACATACTAGGCCTTGTCAAGCCACTGTAGCTTGACACACACTGTTTCCTTTGTCCGACGTGGTCTTTGCCCTGCTCCTTCTACTAATTAATGTACTCAGGCATCAAAACTCCTATCAGGTAACTCCTCCTCCAGGAAGCCTTCCCGTACCACCCCAGCCTGCCTCCTACGTGCTCTCTTTGTATCTTAAGGCCATCTTCACCTCAGCATGCATAGTAATCCGTCATCATGGTCTGTGCTTGGCTGACTCCTCTTCCACACCAAGAGCAAGCTCAATAACTAGCAGGGTGCTTGCAAAGAGCAAAAACTCTGAAACTGTTTGACAGATAAACCCAGTCCCACAACTTACCATGTGACCTTGAGCAATTCATTTGCCTCATTCAGGTCTCAGTTTCCTCATTTAAGACAGGAAGAGTTAGATCAGATCATCCCTAAGAATCGTGTTAGGGCCGGTCACGGTGGCTCACGCCTGTAATCCCAACACTTTGGGAGGCAGAGGAGGATGGGTCACAAGGTCAGGAGATCCTGACCATCCTGGCTAACACGGTGAAACCCTATCTCTACTAAAAATACAAAAAATTAGCCGGGCATGGTGGTGGGTGCCTGTGGTCCCAGCTACTCGGGAGGCTGAGGCAGGAGAATGGCGTGAACCCAGGTGGCGGAGCTTGCAGTGAGCTGAGATCAGGCCACTGCATTCCAGCCTGGGCGACAGAGCCAGACTCCGTCTCAAAAAAAAAAAAAAAAAAAAATCGTGTTAGGCCTATATTTTACAAGGTGCAGTGGTTCTTTCATTTTTTTTTTTTAAAAACAGCTTTTCCCACTCCAGTTATTGATAAAATCAGATTAGTAGTTTGAAAATACTTAAAAATGAATTTTTAATGTTTTGAATTCACATTAAAATAACGTGAATTTTTAAATTCACGTTATTTTATGTAATTGTAAAAATAAAAAATAAAAATGTTTTTGGTACTACCTAGCACATATTGGTAGATGATATGCATTCATTAAGTGTTCCTTGAGAGCTAGATTCATTTTGTCACATAGTTACAATTACTGCAAGAAGTAGAGGTGTTGGCCCGGCACGGTGGCTCATGCCTGTAATCCCAACACTTTAGGAGGCCAAGGCGGGCAGATCACGAGGTCAGATGGAGACCATCTGGCTAACACGGTGAAACCCCATCTCTACTAAAAATACAAAAAATTAGCCTAGCATGGTGGCGGGCACCTGTATTCCCAGCTACTCTGGAGGCTGAGGCAGAAGAATCACTTGAAATCGGGAGGCTGAGGTTGCAGTGAGCCGAGATCATGCCAGTGCACTCCAGCCTAGGTGACAGAGCGAGACACCATCTCAAAAAACAAACAAAAAAAAGTAGTGACGTTAATTTTTCAGCAGAGGTAGTTAAGCAAGTCACACAGGTAACTTGGCAAGTGACTAGCTGAGATGGAATTCCAATATCCATATTCTTTCCACTGCTTTCATTTTTAAGTAAGCTTTAAAAAAAATCGCCTTTTATGACATTTTTCCCAATAATGAAAAAAAACCTCCCCTATTCCACCTCATCAAATTGATCACAAACCATGAAATAATGTACTTTTATTTAAAATAAACCTTTGACATACTTCAGATTTTATGCAGGTAGCCAGAAGGGAGTAATAATATCTGAAAAGTACAATTAAGTTAATGCCATGATGCCTTAAAACAGATTGGCTGATCACCACGAGCACCACACTCCCCAAGTCTTAAAGAAAAGATGATTGGGTTCAGCCCAATTTCTTACACACCAAATGATGGGTGTGACTGCGATTGCTTCTACTTTGATTTGCAAGGACTTTTCCCAGCTGCCTGGCCCCGGAGGCCCCCATTTCACTGCATGAGGACACTGGTACTCTCTGCCACTTGTTATGGCAGAAGTTGTTTAATTTCTGTTTTCCATACACAAAATTCCAAATAACTACTTGCTCTCAGCCACATGTAACTACCATTTTTCTTTCCCTTTTTTTTCTATCAATGTAAGAACTCTACAAATTTTTTTTTGCACAATCATAAGTTGCTATCAGAGACCTTGTTATGGACTGAATTGTCTCTCCCCAGAATTTATATATTATATTTGGAGATAATTAAGGAGGTAATTAAGGTTAAGGGAGGTCATGAGAGTACGGTCCTAATCCAATAGGACCAATATTAATTGGTTATCATTAATCCAATAATAGGACTTCTGTCTTCAAAAGAAAAGGAAGAGATACCAGGAGCACAGGCACACAGAAGAAAGGCTATGTGATGACATAGCGAGAAGGTGGCCTTCTGCAAGCCAAGAAGAGAGCCCTCACCAGAAATCAGCCCTGCCAGCACCTTGACCTTAGCCTTTTAGGCTCTAGGATTGTGAGCAAAGAAATTTCAGTTGTTTAAGCCACCCAGTCTGTGGCATTCTGTTATGGCATTCCCAGTAGATTCATACAGACCCCTACCATGACCTGAACTCCCTCCTCATCTCTGTTGTTGAAACTGAAAACATGAACATATGTATCTATGGAACATGGAGGGGAAGCCATGAAAACAATCAATACTTCCAGCAAAATGGAAAGTATTTAAAATCGTTCACATTAGCAAAAAGGAAAAAAGATACTGCAGGGTCTTCCAATTGTTGTGTAAAGAAAAAAGAAGTCCCGTTGAGTTTATCAGCATTTATTTTTTACATTACTTAAAATAAGTGAAAAAGTTTATCTTGTCATTCCATGGCAAAAAAAAAATAAAATAAATTTTTGCATTATATTTCCTGTTGTATTTTTAGTTAGGAGGTAAAATCTGGGGAATGATGTTTGATTTTTCCGAGTGTTCATTTCATTCAAAGCAAATTAGTCAGAGAATCACAACTGGTATAAATCCATCATCGCAAGTGGCCCTGATCTCAGAACACTACTGTGCTGAATCCTGAGATAAATCTTTATGTCAGAAATCCTATTATTCAGAAGTACAATAAAAATAACAATCGGAGATGACATCAGAACAGGGAGAACATTGCGTTTTTCTTATTTGCGTGTCAGAAGAAGTTAACTTCCGCTAATCACTGGCTGAAATGATCGTACAGGATCCTGCAAAATATTTGCTTAGCTCCAACATAAATAATCTTCTGTCATCTGGGGAAAATTCTCTTTTCACTCTATGGCTTCAGAAAAACTATTGGCATAGGCACCCAAACACCTTCTGGAGATGGCATGGAAATATCATTCAGTGAGTTGAGAAGAGATAAGGATGTGTTTTTACACTTGTGGATAAGCAGACACTGCTTGGAGAATTACGATCACTCTTGTCAACACGTCCTTTTTCAACTCTTAGTCTGTGGCTTATTTGAAGACATTAAAGGGAGTATTGGTTAGTGGGGTGGGAGTGCAATTAGGTAGAAGAAATTGGCAAGAGTACAATACAGATAAAATTGAAGAGATGAGGCAAGGCAAGAGGAAACATCTGGAGCACCTGGCCGGGGTCATTTTAGGCTTCTCGCCTGAAGTGGCTCATTATTGACTCTTCTTCGTTGTTAGCCTATAATCTGGGTTTTACTGCTATTGCAGATTTCTCTAAAAACAAATAGGATAAAAGCAAACATTACCATTTGCTTTTAAGGTTCACAAGACGTCCTCTCAACTCTCACACGCAGATCCTATTTCAATAATTTCACAACTAATTGGAGCTTTTGCCATGACTGCTCCTCAAAACACCACTTAACTTGAAGAACACATCACAGAGAAACTATAATCAGAATCTGCCTGAGTCACTCATGCCTGATCACAAATCGAAGAGAAAGCCCTGCAACTGTGTTTCTTGGGTCTGACTAGGTCAGTTTCCTTTTACTTTCATGAGACAGTACATTAACCCAGAATGCTCAGAGAAAACAGTTTAATTTTAAAATATATCTATAAACAATATATATTTATGTTTTATATATATTGTTTTATTTATATATATAGTTTTATTGTGGTAAGAACACTTACCATGAGATTTATCCTGTTAACAAATTAAGTGTATGTAATACAGCATTGTTGATGGTAGGGACAATGTTGTACAGCAGATCTCTAGAACATGTCATTTTGCTTAACTGCATCTTTAAGCCTATTGATTAGTAATTCCCCATTTCCTCCTCTGCCCAGCCCTTGACAACCACCATTCCTCTCTTTGATTCTATGAGTCTATTTGAGATATATCATCTAAGTAGAATCATGCAATATTTGCTCATCTGTGACTGTTGTTTCACTAAGCATGATGTCCTCAAGGTCCCTCTATGTGACTTGGAATATGGATGTTTAAAGCAACAGGATCAAGTAGGATCCATTTGATCCTGAAACCCTCTGAACTGAGGCAGCCCTCTTCATCCTCACCTAGAAAATAGTCCTGAGTCTTGCAGAGTGACAGGGCTCTGACGCTAACCCTCAGTTACGTGGAGCACTTTTGAAGAAGCAGGAAGTTTAGCTGACATCCAATAGACATTGCTTTGGGGAACAAATTTCAGATGTCTTCTACTTTCTCACTTTTTTACTTTCTCAAAAATGAAAACTCTAGATACTTTTGTGACCCTTATTTTTCCCCTCTAATTCAGCTACAGATTTCTGTGGACATTTCAATCCTAACATGTCCAAGTGTCAGCTCTTTCATGACTAAGCAGACACTTTATTGATAGCAAGAGTAAGAGAAACAAGTTCATAGGGATTTAAATTTAAAATAATATCTCATTTACTTCATTATACATGGAGCTGAGATGAAATTTCTCTCTATACATTCTTTCCCATTATATTTTCAGAGTACTTTTCTACAAAATACCCTACCCTATAAACAATTGCTATTCACAAATTAATCAAATCAAATCAGGTCTCAGCAAATTCCCAACTCTGCAATGTCACTGCAATGTTATATATAAAAGAGATCTTGAAATAAGTGAGCTATTATCACATATTTGAAAATTTGGCCAGGCATGATAAAGGAGCAGGGATTGTCTGTACCTAGCATGTGCCTGTTATCCCAGCTATTCAGGATGGGGAGGCTGAAGTGAGAGGACCGCTTGAGCCCAGGAGTTGAAATCCAGCCTGGGCAATATAGAAAGACCCTGTTTCAAAAAACTAATGATAATAAAGAAAAGAAAATCTGTTTTGGATATCAGAGAAACTAACTTTAGTAATATTTGTTGTGATAGCTCTTCACTTCCTTTTTCCTTTGGACGAATACCAATTTGTAGAATAGATCATTCTGTAAAAATAGATTTTATTTTTGGCCGGGCGCGGTGGCTCACGCCTGTAATCCCAGCACTTTGGGAGGCCGAGGCGGGCGGATCACAAGGTCAGGAGATCGAGACCACAGTGAAACCCCGTCTCTACTAAAAATACAAAAAATTAGCCGGGCGCGGTGGCGGGCGCCTGTAGTCCCAGCTACTCAGGAGGCTGAGGCAGGAGAATGGCGTGAACCCGGGAGGCGGAGCTTGCAGTGAGCCGAGATCGCGCCACTGCACTCCAGCCTGGGCGACAGCGCGAGACTCCGTCTCAAAAAAAAAAAAAAAATAGATTTTATTTTTTAACAAAAATTTAATGATGTGAATAAAATAAATAGATGTTCCTCTTAGATCAAAATGCACAGAAGTTATAAAAGTATTCAGTAACTATTACTTTATTTTCTTTCTCTGTCAGTCACATTCATTTTAGAAATGCAGTTTTACTAATATACTTTCCTCAGAAATGGAGGGAAACAGGCTGGGTGGGACCTCATTAGGACTGATGATATGACACTCCCTAGGTACAGACAATCCCTGCTCCTTTATCTAATTCTGCTGGTGGGCTAAAATTTCTCAGTTAAATATACAACACATATTAATAACAGCTACTTGTTATTGAGGGCTTACCTGGAACTAAGCTATGGTATTTATCCACATTATTTCATTGAATGAAGAGACATTATTATACACATTTTAAAATGAAGAAACTGAATCCTAGTGAGATTTTGCAACTTGGCTAATCAGTAAGTGACAGAGCCAGAATTTGAACCTAAATTATAGCAGAGGTTCTCATTATAGAAATGGGCATCTCCGAGGCCAAAGCTATTTTTATAATACTGAGTTATTTGCCTTTTTTCACTTTTGTTTTTTCATGAGCGTACACTTGAATTTTCCAGAAGCTACATGATGTGGGCTGATAGCAACATCTGAAGGTGGGCTCATGTATTCCCATATTTTAAAAATTTATTGATTTTCATTTCCATCATGGTAAATATTTCTAGATATTACCCACATATCATCTGCCCTTTTTTTCTTTCTTTTTTTTTTTTTTTTTTTTGAGACGGAGTCTCGCTCTGTCGCCCGGGCTGGAGTGCAGTGGCCGGATCTCAGCTCACTGCAAGCTCCACCTCCCGGGTTCACGCCATTCTCCTGCCTCAGCCTCCCCAGTAGCTGGGACTACAGGCGCCGCCACCTCGCCCGGCTAGTTTTTTTTTTTGTATTTTTTTAGTAGAGACAGGGTTTCACCGTGTTAGCCAGGATGGTCTTGATCTCCTGGCCTCGTGATCCGCCCGTCTCGGCCTCCCAAAGTGCTGGCCGCGCCCGGCCCTGCCCACTTTTTAATGGGGTTGTTTTTTGCTTGTAGGTGTGTTTAAGTTCCTTGTAGATTCTGGATATTAGACCTTTGTCAGATGGATAGTTTGCAAATATTTTCTCCCATTCTGTAGGTTGTCTGTTTACTATATTGATAGCTTCTTTTGCTGTGCAGAAGCTCTTCAGTTTAATTATTACGGGTCCCATTTGTCAATTTTTTCTTTTGTTGCAATTGTTTTCCATGTTTTCATCATGAAATCTTTGCCAGTTTCTATGACCAAAATGGTATTTCCTAGCTTACTTTCCAGGATTTTCATAGTTTTAGGTTTTACATTTAGGTCTTTAATAAATTTTGAGTTGATTTTTGTATATTGTATAAGGAAGGGGTCCAGTTGTCAGTCTGGGGAAGTCATATGTGTGACCAACAAGCATATGAAAAAATGCTCAATATCACTAATCATTAGAGAAACGCAAATGAAAACCACAATCAGATACTATCTCATAACAGTCAGAATGACCATTGTTAAAAAGTCAAAAAATAACAGATGCCAGAAAGGTTGCAGAGAAAAGGGAACACTTATTCACTGCTGGTGGGAGTGTAAATTAGTTCAACCATTGTGGAAATCAGTGTGACAATTCCTCAAAGAACTAAAAACAACTACCATTTGACCCAGCAATCCCACTACTGGGTATGTACCCAAAAGAATATGATCACGAGGTCAGGAGATCGAGACCATCCTGGCTAACACCGTGAAACCCCGTCTCTACTAAAAATACAAAAAACTAGCCGGGCGAGGTGGCGGGCGCCTGTAGTCCCAGCTACTTGGGAGGCTGAGGCAGGAGAATGGCGTAAATCCGGGAGGCGGAGCTTGCAGTGAGCTGAGATCCGGCCACTGCACTCCAGCCCGGGCTACCGAGCAAGACTCCGTCTCAAAAAAAAAAAAAAAAAAGAATATAAATGATTCTCCCGTAAAGATATATGCCTGTGTATGTTTATTGCAGCACTATTCACAATAGCAAAGACATGGAATCAACCTAAATGCCCATCAATGATAGGCTGGATAAAGAAAATGTGGTACATATACACCATAGAATACCATGCAGTCATAAAAAAGAATGAGATCATGTTCTTTGCAGGAACATGGATGGAGCTGGAGGCCATCATCCTTAGCAAACTAATGCATGAAGAGAAAACCAAATACTGCATGTTCTCACTTATAAGTGGGAGCTAAATGATGAGAACACACGGACAGAAAGGGGGGAACAAAAGGCACAGCGGCCTACTTGAGGGTGGAGGGTAGGAGAAGGGAGAAGTTCAGGAAAAAAAAAAAAGAAAAGAAAAGAATACCTATCGGGTACTATGTTTAGTACCTCGGTGACGAAATAATCTGTACACCAGACCCTCGAGTTACAAATTTACTATATAACAAACGTGCACTCGTATCCCTGAAACCAAAATAAACGTTAAAATAAATTTTTTAAGTTTACCATGACACTGATTTTTTTAAAAAGATGTGCAACATATATACCTATGTAACAAACCTGTACGTTCTACACATGTATCCCAGAACTTAAAAAAAAATGTGCAAAATAAAATTGCAATGAAGAAAAAAAAAAGGCTAAGGAAAATGTCTTCTTTTCCTTAAAATATATCTAAATTGTCCAAGTCTCTAGAAAGAAGATAAAAATAACATGATCTAACTCACTATGTCATGCTGTGCTTCCTCACATCTGTATTCTGTTGCTTTATCGATGTGTAAGGAAACAAGCTCTAGTTTATTAAATTTTTTAAACAGAAAAAAGGAAAAAAAAAGAGATAACCCACATAAACAAATATTTTGTCTTGTTTTTTGAAGTCCTCAATAATTGTTTGTTGTTGTTTTGAGATAGGGTCTCACTCCATCACTCAGGCTAGAGTCCAGTAGTGCAATGTCGGTTCACTGCTACCTCTGCCTCCCGCGTTCAAGCGATTCTCCCACTACAGTCTCCCAAGTAGCTGGAACTACAGGCACGCTCCACGATACCCAGGCAAGTTTGGTATTTTTTGGTAGAGATGGGGTTTCACCATGTTGGCCAGGCTGGTCTCGAACTCCTGGAGAATGATACATTTATGTTGATATTTTGCCTTTTAAATCTACTTGTAATTCTTGTTCTCTTGACCTCAAGTGATCCCCTGCCTCAGCCTCCCAAAGTGCTGGGATTACAGGTGTGAGCCACCATGCCTACCAGTCCTCAATAATTTTTAAGAGTGTTTAATGCAGACCTGAGACTAGAGTTTGAGAAACACGACATTATATTACACTGGAGAACAATGCTACTTGGACCTCAGATTTCTAGTAGCCCAGTAAAATACATTTATTGAACAAAGAAAATCAGCGGGGTGCAGTGGCTCACTCCTGTAATCCCAGCACTTTGGGAGGCAGAGGCGGGCGGATCAAAAGTTCAGGAGTTTGAGACCAGCTGGGCCAATATGCTGAAACCCCATCTCTACTAAAAATACAAAAATTAGCCTGGCGTGGTGATGGGTGCCTGTAGTCCCAGCTACTCAGGAGGCTGAGGCAGGAGAATCACTTGAACTCAAGAGGTGGAGGTTGCAGTGAGCCAAGATCGCATCACTGCACTCCAGCCTGGACGACAGAGTGAGACTCCGTCTCATTAAAAAAAGAAAGAAAGAAAACCTTGTTGATAAAGCATAAAACAAAGCAAGGGTTTTTCTTGTATTTAATGGGGTGGGAATTCTTTATTTCAAGGTTGGAGATAAATGATAGGTTGGTTCCCAGACCCAGTTTTAAGAGAGATTTCCAGTGAATCCTGGAGAAGTCCATCTGAACTGTCCATATCAGCACTTCCACCTGCAACCTTCTCTTGAGGTCCAATAGAAATATCCCTCCTTTATGGGACATAGTAGAAAGCTTACAAGCCTGGTTAAGGATTCAGTCAGTCTGGTTTCAAATCCTAGCCTCCCAGCTATGAAACTGTAGGCAAATTATACTTATCTTCTCTGAACCTAATCATAATGCAACTAATAATAATTATATTATAGGGTTATTGGGAAGATCGAATGAGATAATGCTTCTCAAAAGTGAATGAAATAAAAATCGTTTTGAATGCTTAGCACACAACCCTTGGGACATAGTAAACACTCAACACATTTTAACTGTTATTTTATGGTAACTAGACCCCTTGATGTGGTCTCATTTTTCCCCCCTAAACTCCATTCAGATTTCAGGGAAGAGTTGATTTTTTCTTTGGCAGGGAATTAATTCTTCCTCTTCTACCACATTTTTAGCCACAAAGTGACTTAAAATAATCAGGAAAAATTTCAAGAGGCAGCTCAGCTGGTTGCTTCTCCCTTTTCAGAAACCATCTGTCAAAGATGACGATTCTGGAGAAGATATAAATTGTGGACTTCACTCTTAGACCTGTCTCTCCTGAGAACTATGGGTGTGACCTAAAGTAGATCGTGTCTCTCTGAGCCTTGTTTTTCCCTCTTGAGAAGGGAAAAGGTATCACCTTATAAAGATCCTTGCAGCCGTGTCATCCTATGACTATATGTTTTTAGATGTAAGCATTATTTCCTCCCTGAAAAGGCAACAAAATATCCAATATGTCCATGGCATTATTCTATGATATGTTATTTAAATAAAATTGAGTAAATTTTGCAAACAAGAATTACAAGTAGATTTAAAAGGCAAAATATCAACATAAATGTATCATTCTTCATATTTTCCAAGTAAAACACAGATTTTAATGTGCGCATAGTGTTTTATCCATTTTCTTGAATATTTCTAATTTATTATAGCAACATAATCTAATCCTAGACTGATTTCCCTAAGGGATTAGTCAACATTTATTTTAATGCCTTTTAAATCTTTGGGTTCATAAAATCTTACATGTCTCAATTTAAATCAAATCTTGATTTCCTGGAAATCCTGGTTAATGTCAACAATCCCTTGAATCCTTAAAGGGTAGCTGATAACTCATGGAAATATTTGAAGTAGATTAATTTTCAGTGATCACAGCTTTTCCACATGGAGAACAATATATTTTTAACTTTGTTTATTCACACATTTTAATGAGGAAAACAAAACCAAACTTTTCAGTCGGTCATCAAAACGAGCACTTTTTGTTTTATGATGCTACAATATTAACAGCTAATTTATTCATTTTGGTTAATCTCTTAAATCTAAATGGTGTTAATCGTTCTTTTGTTTTTTCCTCCACATCATTGTTAAAGTTTGCATTTATGCTCATTCATTCATAAATGCTCTTCAGCATATTTGTATTCTAGTTTTCTATCATGTTGTCCAAAAATGTAAGGACAAATAAGGGGTTAAAATATATAGGTATTAAAGTAGATATATTTAGTATACATATTGAATTATAGTATATATTTTATATATGAATATACATAGATTTAAATATGTGTGTAGTATACATTCACATGTATGTACCTGCTTACCAGGTGTATGATAAGCCTAAAATCAGCAAGGACTATATTATCTTACATTATTGTATCATTTCCTCTCTCCCGTCTCTAATAAAATAATGTTCTGCACGTTGGGAAAGGAATAACCAATGATGACTCATTGCTACCATTTCAGGTAGTAGAGTAGCAGTGCTAAAGAACTAAATCCAACCTATAACATTTAAAGAGAAGTTCCTGTGGCATTAGCTAAGGCACAATGAGGTAGTTAACATTTACCACCATCACCATCATCGTCATCAACATTTTCATCAATCAAATATAATAATCTGGGAACTCCTGGGTGGACTGTTCCAAGGTGACCTTTATGTCTGTCTCACTCATTTGTGTTCCTCTATTCAGGGAGGACATGGGAGGAGAAGATCATGGGGAAGAAGACAACTCCACAGGCTTTTCTCCATGGATTTTAGAAACACCCTCCAAAGCTCCTCCTTTGAGAACTGTTAGAAGCCTGGAAGATGAGGGAAAGGTGAGAAAACATATAAAGACATAGAAAAAAGTTTGCAAATCAGAATGCAGTCCATTTGAACAAGAGAATCCTAAGAAAGAACAAGGTGGGGGATGGCGAAGAAGAAAAGAAGAAAGGTCTAGAAGGGAACTTGGGACAGAGCCTGCCCCGGAGAGACTGATCAGCAGCTTCTTAGGGCGGGGCGGGGGGTTGGGGGCGGACACGTGGATGACACAAGTAACACAAGCTTGCAGGCTTTCCTATAGTCTGTGAGTCCCCGTGTTGATTGATTTATTCAAGACAAGAATTCTGCGGCATGATGATAACACCACATCTTTAGAAATCTTACTTTAGACCTGTAATACTCCCATACAGACTTTTAAATAATTTTAAATAGAAGCTGGACCTAACATTGTATAAGAAAATGTCTGGAGATTTTGATTTGCTGCTCAAAAAAGTGAAGTCACAGTTATGAAAAGCCCATTGAGGTAGGAATTGTTGATATGGCTAACCAGTTCAATCAGGCTGTATACTTCTGATAGAGCTTGGATCTGTGTCCCCACCCAAATCTCATGTTGAAATGCAATATCCAGTGCTGGAGGTAGGGCCTGGTGGCAGGTGATTGAATCAGGAGAGCAGATTTCCCTGTCGGTACTGTTTTCATGATAGTGAATGAGTTCTCGTGAGATCTGGTCGTTTAAAAGTGTGTGGCTCCCCACTGGCCTTCTTCCTCCTGCTCCTGCTGTGTAAGACACCTGCTCCTGTTTTGCCTTCTGCCATGAGTAAAAGCTCCCTGAGGCCTCCCTAGAAGCAGATGCTGCCATGCTTCCTGTACAGCGTGCAGAACCGTGAGCCAACTAAACCTGTTTTCTTTATAAATTACTCAGTCTCAGATATTCCTTTATATTAGTGCAAGAACAAACTAATACAACCTCCCAGCCTAAGTCAGATGACTGCATAGAGCAGTACAGACAAACTGCCAGGATGCAGACTTTCCTGAGGTTAACATTAGTCTTATTCACCCACGAACAGTCAGGATGCCTTTGACCTTGAGACACTGCCAACCCTTGCCCCACTACCACCTCACAGATCAAGTTAACTGTGGTCTTCCAGTGGACAACAGCATTGACATCAAGGGCCAGCCAGTTTTGTAACAGTCTTTTTTGCAGAGATCTACATAGTTTGTGCTTAACTATACATTAGAGTGAATTTTGAAATAACCTATGACATATTTTTGCTTTCTGGCGGATCAAACAGTTTTTGTCTGTGTGTTTGTTTGTTTGAGACAGAGTCTCAGTCTGCCGCCCAGGCTGGAGGGCAGTGGCACAATCTCGGCTCACTGCAAGCTCCGCCTCCCAGGTTCAAACGATTCTCCTACTCCGGCCTCCCAAGTAGCTGGGACTACATGCACATGCCTCCACGCCTGGCTAATTTTATGTATTTTTAGTAGAGACGGGGTTTCACCGTGTTAGCCAGGATGGTCTCGATCTTCTGACCTCGTGATCCACCCGTGTCGGCCTCCCAAAGTGCTGGGATTACAGGAGTGAGCCACCGTGCCCGGCCCCGCCAGCCAGTTTTAAAGGCAGCATCAGAAGATGTCATGGTTCTTGGCTAATAAACTACACTTGCTCATTGGAAATAGAGGTAGGTATCAAAGCATTCTTGTTGCCTTCTCTAAAGCACTAGATCACAAAATGTAGTGTGCATCAGAATTTCCCAGGCTGCTTGTTGATATTTAAAATTTTGTTTGGCATTCCCACCCTCTCATCTCCCCTTCCCCCCACCCCAGCTACTGATTCCTCGGGTCTGGAATAGGTCCAGGAATCTGCACTTTAATCAGTTCTTCCAGGTGATTTTAATGCAGGTGGTATAAACACTAGCAGAAATATTGCTGAAATAGACCCAGTGGTTTCTCTTTTGTTTTGTTTTGTTTTGTTTTGTTTTTGAGACGGAGTCTCCCTCTGTTGTCCAGGCTGGAGTGCAGTGGCGCAATCTCGATTCACTGCAACCTCTGCCTCTGGGGTTCAAGCAATTCTCCTGCCTCAGCCTCCCGAGTAGCTGGTGTGTGCTACCTCACCTGGCTAATTTTTGTATTTTTGGTAGAGACGGGGTTTCACCATGTTGGCCAGGCTGCTCTCGAACTCCCGACATCAAGTGATCTCTCCCTCAAGCCTCCCAAAGTGCTGGGATTACAGGCCCTGTGTATTTTTTTAATGTCATAGTCATACTATCTCTTTAATGTTTGCCACATTTTAGGTTTTCCAAGTATTAACCCTAGGAAATAAGAATCTTTACCATCGACACCAAAGCCTCATATCAATTTCAAGGAAAGTGTGTGTGTATGTGTTTGTGTGTGTGTGTGTTTGTAGACATTGGTATAGAAGATAACTATTCAGAGGGCCTTGAACTTGGGCCCCCTGTGATCACATAATTTGATGGGTCTCTGTCTACCCTGGTGTTACTGGATGAGAAGTACACTTGCAGAAGTGATGGCTCTATATGAGAGAAATTAAAGTACTAATACTGTGGCATGGAACTACGTTGATAGTTCAAAGTGACATCATGATTATTTCTATTTCTATTCCTGAAGGTGAACAAGTTGATAGTCATTTAAAAGGATGAGTTTTTCTGAGGACAGCCAGAAAAAAAGAAAGGTATCTATAAAATCAACTCGTTGGTATTCTTTATATTCATTCAGATTCACTCCTATATGCTTTCAGGAATAACGCAGGGAGGAGGTTGCTGACATAGCAGGCTGCATTTCCTTGGACTTCAGCTCCTTAACGCTCTTTGTGGTCAAGATTGAGGGCTTACCTTTAAGAAGCAGCTGCGGTTGCTACCCAGGTGAACCAAGAACCAGGGATCGTGTCCACTGCTATCTCCCAGAAGCTCGGACATGTCTGGAGCACAGTAGGTTCTTAATCAGTATTTGTTGAATGAATTAATGTCCTGATACATTGGTTGTTAATGTTCTTTTAACATAAAGTATTTAAGCTTTTTAAATCTTTGCACAAAAGAAGAAAATTTGACTTGTTTTGTTTGTTTGTTTGTTTGTTTGTTTGTTTTATTGAGATGGAGTCTCGCTCTGTCACCAGGCTGGAGTGCAGTGGCACGATCTCGGCTCACTGCAACCTCCACCTCCTGGGTTCAAGTAATTCCCCTGCCTCAGCCTCCCAAGTAGCTGGAACTACAGGCATGCACAAACACGTCTGGCTAATTTTTTATATTTTAGCAAAGACATGGTTTCACCATGTTGGCCATGATGGTCTCCATCTCCTGACCTTGTGATCCGCCCCCTTTGGCCTCCCAAAGTACTGGGCTTACAGGCTTGAGCCACCGTGACCCAGCCGAAAATATGACTTTTTAAATAGTATTCTAAATGTTCTCCTTATCTTTGTTGGCAAAGACATGGTTGTTTTCCTATTGCTATAATCGAACTCGAAAGTCATTTCATGAATCTGAATTTGTTCTCCAAAAATGTTCTCCGTGAGTCCAGGCAACCCTTCATTTCTCTCTCCCCTCTGTGCTGCCTTTCCCACCTCCAGCACTGCAAAACATTACTCTCCTTCAGACCTCCAACTGGCTCCTGCCCTCCTGCCCACAGTCTGGCTTTCCCAAGGCTTCTCAATTAAAAACACAGCTCCAGGGAATGAAGGGGAAAGAGATTATTTCAGTTGCCTTAGATCCATACGAATGAGAATTTTTCTGGGGTAAATTTAGCTAAAATGATTTTATAGCCCTTTCCTCCTCCTTTGAAAATACTTGGGTTTTAAGAAAGACTGGGAACTCACACTCCTCAGTTTACCTCCTGCCTCTCTAATGCACACACACACACACACACCCCTTACTGTTGTCTAAGACAAAGTCCAATTAATTGTCTATGGGCGTGTCCCCAAATCTTTATCTTCTTCTCAGAAACATTCTTACCTGACTTTGTCATCAGAGACATGAAAAGTAAGTTTCCTATCTTCTTGGCTATAGCTCTTTCTAGTCTTTATTTTTTATTTAATGTGTGTTTTTTTATTTTTTGTTTTCTGAGACACAGCCTCACTCTGTTGCACAGGCTGGAGTGCAGTGGTGCAATCTCAGATCACTGCAACCTCTGCCTCCTAGATTCAAGCTATTCTCATGCCTCAGCCTCCAGAGTAGATGGTGTGTGCTGCCATGCCTGGCTAATTTTTGTATTTTTTGTAGAGACAGGTTTCACCCTTTTGGCCAGGTTGGTCTCAAACTCCTGACCTCAAGTGATCTGCCCACCTCGACCTTCCCAAGTGCTGGGATTACAGGCATGAGCCACTGCACCTGGCCTAATGTGGTTTTAAATTCAAAATGATCTACACTGTATTTCTTAAAAATGAGAAGAAAAGCCAGCAGGGAAACATTTTTAGCCTGTATTTATTAAATCTTCATTATTAGTTCTTCCATCTCAGGGGGCTTTACCAGCTCTTGGTCTGAATCTTGTCCCAGAGCTGTCATAACTGCTCAGAAGGCCCAGCAGTGTCGCTTTGCTGAAAACAATCTAATGTGGCTCCAAATTTGCCTATTTAAGAAGAACAGAAGTCACCATCTAATTATCAGCCATGGCAAGAAAGCATCTGGGTAAATGGAGCTCATATAGGTAAGTGAGAAAACTAGGACTTTCCAAATTGCAATTAGCTAGTTGACTAACAATGCGAAAATCCCATAATGACCAGAAGGGTCAAGCATGCTGCTTTCTATTGTTCTTTGCTGTCTGTGCTTTTATTCTCTCTGTCCTCTCCTCTCCCACCTGTCAGTGTGGGTCTCTGGAGACACACACATAATAGGCGGGAAATTATTGTGGAGTAAGCACACAGGATAATGAGATGAAGTGGTTGACAACATGCTACACAAACACAAGAGGCTACAACAATAGTCATGGCTTTCTTCTAGAAAGTGTATAAAACAGTATTATAAATCAAGCATTGCATTAGGGTTCCCTAGAGGGAGAGAACTAATAGGAGATAGATAGATAGATAGATAGATAGATAGATAGATAGATAATATATATTTCATTAACTATTAACTTACACAATCACAAGTTCCCACAATAGCTCATCTGCAAGCTTGAGGAGCAAGGAGAGCCAGTCCAAGTCTCAAAACTGAAGAACTTGGAGTCCGATGTTCAAGGGCAGGAAGCATCCAGCATGGGAGAAAGATGCAGGCTGGGAGGCTAGGCCATTCTCTCCTTTTCACATTTTTCTGCCAGCTTTATATTCACTGGCAGCTGATTAGATTGTGCCCACCAAATTAAGGGTGGGTCTGCCTTCCCCAGCCCACTGACTCAAATGTTAATCTCCTTTGGCAACACCCTCACAGACACAAGTAGGATCAATGCTTTGCATCCTTCAATCCAATTAAGTTGACACTCAGTATTAACCATCACAAGCATGCTTTTCTTCCCTCTTTCTTTTTTTTTCTTTCTCTCTTTCTTTTTCTTTTCCCTTATGTGATAATTTCAAGATGTATCATCTTCATTTCTAATAGACAAAGGCCTGAATCAAAACTCCCCCCCTTTATTTATCTGTCAACGAGTTAATGAGAAACAAACACTTAAAAGCGTTACAGAACCTTCTTTATTTCAGAGAATCTTAAACGGGAAAGAGACTTCAGAGCTTATCTATTGCATTGGTTCTTAAATGTGTTTTATTGGATCCACAACTAGAGATTCTGATTGTGTAGGCTGGGATGGAATCCAGGAATGTGTTCATTCAAGGAGCCCCAGAGTCGTTCTGCTGTCCAATGTGGGCAAATCTAGTCCAAACATCTTGTTTTTTACAGGAGAAACTAAAGACCATAGAGACTAAGTGAATGATTAAAGAGTCATTTAAGTCTCTTTAAAAATAAAAATAATTTTTTATTCAGCAATCTCTATCACATGCCTACTATGTGCTGTAATCTGTATTAGGCAATGATAGTATAAAGATAAATAAGACAAAGACTTTGCCCTCAATTATCTTATCTAGTCAAGGCAAATAATCATCAAATTATTAAATTAGTTCATGCATGTTAAAAGCACTTGCAAACTATAAAATGTTAGTTTTATATTACGTGTAATTATTGCTTCTTACATTTAAAACCTGAAATTTTGTGTGAAGTAAATACTCTTGCATTTTTTTTTCTTTTCAGGAAATAGTGGTGAATGTTTTGATATATGATGGAGCAACTCAAGGATTCCACATCATTAATTTGGGAAAACTGAAAAGTAGCTTCTGTGTTATTTTAGCTGAACTAACCAACCCGAAACCCCCATGGCCCTAGCTCAACTGACCCATGTATTTATACACGTGTACTCTCATGTATGTCTACACAATCATCAATATGAGAAGAGGGCAAAGTAAGAGCCTCTGGACTTTTCCAGATTGTTCTACTGCCCCTTTGCAGAAGACATAAGATGACAACAATTATTTTGGGTGTATTGAGATTCTGAACATCTATTTCATTTCCAACAACACGTCAATGTTTTTGCTGAGTGCTATTCTCTGGATTACCTCACTTCTACTAACCCTTGTGTCTGCTGTGATGCAGGCGCCCCTCTGCAAACCCCACAGTGAAAACATATGGCACTGTGGGTATTGAGGTGGACAGGACTTAATTCCTTTTCCATTCCCTTAGCTAGCACTGGTGCATTTACTCCCTGATAGAGTGCTCTAGAAGATTAGCAAGGGCATTCATTTTCCGCTAACTGCACACAAACACCATGAGCCGACTCAGGGGCTTACTGATGCCACAGACAATTCTGTTTTCCAAGTTTGCTTTTCATTCTTCTATGTCTTTTCTTGTGCCATTTGGCTCAGTGTTTCAACTCCATAGAAAACTAACTTTGGGATTCTTTTCATTTATATTCAGATTCTCTTGTCTCCCATTTTGGGCAGAATCTTACTAATAAATGCTTAAACAGCAACTGCACAATTATGAGTGGTTTTTCATTACCAGAATAAACACCAACTAACTAGTTATATAAGTAGGTCCTTGACTGGCTTAGTAAAAATGTATTTTACTGTTAAGAACAAATAATAGAAGGGAAATTTTTTGTGGACACAGCCATAACGCCAATAAGAAAGGGTTAAGGATATTATATTTTTGAGTGCATCAGTAACTTTTTGAGAACAGCACCCTAAAGGATGATGATCATCTTTTCTACAAATTATCCTTCAGTCTTATTTTCTGGAAAAAATCTTGAGATGGGTGGATCATAAGTCTCACTTCAAACAGCCTCTGATGTGATTGTTTTTAAGAAAGAACACAGATGTGTATATAGACTTGATGTCCCCACAGGAGACTTGCTTATGGGTTTATAATGTTCAGTTATCCTACAGTTGGCCTTACTCATTTCTTTATTCTCATCTATGTCCAGGATGAATTAAATGAAATTACCCTAGACTAGGACGTGCTGGAGACTTTAGTCTCATGACAAGGAATCCCTTCGTGGCATTTCAATCATGCATTTCCTCTTGGAGTCTAATTCTGGAGGGAGATGATCCCCCTGGGTAACAATGCCTCCAACCCACCACTTTCTCAGAGCCAAAGTCTTATCTCAGGTTTGCTCTCAAACACTATGTATCATGCATCCGTGGCCATCTTTCAAGCTCTTTTCCTGTTGATTGCCTTAAAACTGGGAAATGGTTCACTGAACAAAGGCAGTCCCCCAAGGCCAAGCAGTGTGCAACACGCTAATAAATATTCAAGCCAATGTCTTTCAAATGTTATTGTGAATCATCTTTCCCTCCTTCCTTCCCATGGTTCAGTCATCTTGCTGGCTCCGAATTTTCACCTTTTGTCTCAGGCCTCAGCTGCCTCCAGTTTACTGCATATGACTGCAATTGTCTTTGTCTCCTTTATCCGCTTCACTGTGTCTCATTTTCCTAAAGTATCTGGCACCCACTTTTCCACAACATTGTTCCTTTGTTCCAGGAAAAAAAAAAAATCGGAGGCAGCAGAAACACAGTTCCAAAGGCCACAGGGTGACATCCTCTCTCACCTGATCTTTATTCATATCTGGCTTTTAATTGCATTTTTTCCCCATTTCTCAAGCACCATACACCTCCCTTCCTCCCTGACAGGAAGGAGCATTTTATTTCTCATTCAAAACGCTTTCCTACTGATCTCTATTCTTCAGAAGCTCCAGAGGTCCCTTGTTACCTGTTGGTTTTTCTCATGTTGGTTGATCTGTTGGCCTTGCTGTAGTTTATTGCCTTTTCAACCTTTTTTTTCCTCCTCTTTCCGAACTTAGACCAGAACTTACAACCTGCTGTCTTTTCTCATCTTCACTATCATTATCTTCAGACTGAATCTTCCCAAAATGGATTTTTTTACCAACCTCGTCCTCTTTAAAGAAACAAAGAGGAGAATTATGTGATGGTTTCCACTGTCAGAGCGTCTGTGGCTTTGTTTGAGCGAGAGCTTCAAATCCAAAGCTAAACCTTGACTTAACACACAAACTCAATTGACGAGAGGAGTACCCATGTTCAAGCCCACCAATTGGCCGAGGACACAATCAGAGGGTTATTGGCAGGTATCTTCTTATCTCCCTGGTGCACTGAAAAAACTCAATTCATTAAAATAATAAAAAAAAGATCTTGGTCCCTCATGTGAGCGGCATGTGATTTTCCATGAACGTTCGGCTCAGAAGGCATCGTGCCTATTATACATTCCATTTATAAATCAAACACCCCTCGTCCTGCGGCTGCACGCTGACATGTCAGCGAGGTTTGGGTCAGCCGCACACACTTCCACGTGAACAGCAGATGAAGGCAAAGAGACAGGAAAGCGGCTCTTTTTTTCCCCCCCTTTTCCACCAGTAATAGGCAGCTTGAACGTTAAAATTGGGCTGAGACTCCAAAACCAAAGTCCCATGAACCATAGAAGCAAAGAGACTTGAGATAAAAGACAGGATCTGTCTGTTCTCTTGGATCCTTCACCTTTCTTTCTCTCCCCTTCATCATGTTCATTGGAAAGTAAAGTATGTGCATGTGTGTGTGAATTAAAGAATATATCTAGGAAAAGATGGGATAAAATCTAGCCCAAGAAAGACTTTGGTTTCTAAAACCTGTGAAGGTGGTTTGGGCCTGGGACTCTAGGGCTTTGTCCATGCCCAGAAGTGAAAACAGAAAGAGGACTTTCAGGTTCCCAATCAGAAGACCATGGAGGGTCCCGCTGAGTAGCTCCACCATGAAGGCAACAGGTATCAAGTCAGCCCAGCCACATTTTAAAGGCACACCACAGCTCCTTGCTGCATGTGGAACTAGTTTGATCTTGTAGCCTCCTATCCATGTCAAAACATGCAATTTACCAAGATCTACTGAGGAGAAGATTTCATTAAGGTAATTAATTTCCTACAGAACAAGGTATGTCAAAATTTTCCAATCTTTGCTCCCTTGTCCCACTCCCATCACTCAAAACCCTATTATCTTGTCATGAATAATAGGAAACAAAATTGAGGTGGGGTAGGGTGGGCAAAGGAGAACTCTGCCTGTAACTTGTATTTCTTTTGGACTTTTCTTTACCTACTGTACTAGATAAGAACCAGAGAGGAAATGAGTTGAGGGGATCGAGAAATATAAGAACCTACCAACAATGCGAGGTTCTGAAATTATACATTTTCAGAAAATGGTCACATGTCATAGGTATTGATCCTATATGCAAACAAGAGAAAACTGAAGGGGGAAAGGAGATATTGAAAAGTGGTGGTAACATAATTTGTACCTACTTTTTTCCTATGCCATGTCCTAAGACTGTTCCCCAGGCTTTGAGAAATATAGAATAAATAATCCAGTAAAACCTTATACAAGGAAAAACAGTAAAGACAAGGCAGAATACAACTAATTATTTCCATTCAAGCAATAAAATATTGTCAAAACAAATAGGCCATAACATGGTAAGCTAAGAAGACTTATCACTAACATTTCACACTCAAAGGTCAAATCTAAAGTTATGGTCTATAATGCAAATGAATTGTAGGAGAAATGGATTGTGTCAGATATGTCTGTCTCATTGAAGGGTTAGTTGTCATACAGAACAATCTTTTCAACCTTTGGTTGATATGTGAATTGGCATTTACTGTAGTTTTTTTTAAAAAATTAGATTACAGATAGATTAAGCAACATGTTGAGGGTCTAAGCACTTGAATTTGAAAAAAATAAAAATCCTCAGATAGTTCTAGTATGTATCAAAAGTTGAAAACCATTGAAATAGTCACTTGGCACATATTTAAGGGCTTTAAATGACAAGTAATATGTGATTATTTGAACAAAGACTTGTCATTCTATATTCCCTCTTCTAGTAACAAGAATGAATCTATGTTGTTTACTTGGCTCCCCTTCATGGCATGGCATTTGCCAGAGGGGGCAGAACTGAGAAAGAAAAGCTAATTGTCTTCAAACTGTAGGTCAACACTCCCTTAGCAGCAGAAAGACCATACTGCCTGTACTTATCAATCACAAAATAAGCACACTGTAGCCTGCCTGGGTTTGGCATAATTATTATTATTAGAGGCAGTGTTTGTTTATTACTGTTTTCGTTAAGTACCATAACTAAATTGAAGATATTTTTTCTTAGATGGTACATAATGTATACCTACTGAGCATTTTTGTGTTAGAGTCTGACTTTTTTAGGATAGTTTCTAATTCTTTAACTAACTCAGTACAGATGACTTATGTCTTCAATGTAGATATTCATCTGATTTTGCAAAGTCAGCTTTTGCCTTGGTTGGCAACATCATAGGATGCATAAAACAAGAAATGATAGTTGCAGCAGCATAAAATATAATGGATTAATATTTAAGGTAGCTAATTTGCTTAGAAGCAACATTTAGAAAATATATGCCCCCGGCCGGGCGCGGTGGCTCAAGCCTGTAATCCCAGCACTTTGGGAGGCCGAGACGGGCGGATCACGAGGTCAGGAGATCGAGACCATCCTGGCTAACACGGTGAAACCCCGTCTCTATTAAGAAATACAAAAAACTAGCCGGGCGAGGTGGCGGGCGCCTGTAGTCCCAGCTACTCGGGAGGCTGAGGCCGGAGAATGGCGTGAACCCGGGAGGTGGAGCTTGCAGTGAGCTGAGATCCGGCCACTGCACTCCAGCCTGGGCGACAGAGCGAGACTCCGTCTCAAAAAAAAAAAAAAAAAAAAAAAGAAAATATATGCCCCCATTTCCTCACAAATGTGCTGCAACCAGTTAAGAAGCATTTATCTCTAGAATATCATGCCATACATAAGTTACTAGCATAGAATGCAACATTAATAATGTTTCTTAAACTTAAAAAATTGTTTGTGCTCTACCCATTTTTTTTTTTTTTTTTTTGCCCAGTAACTTAAGTCTATGTAGTTCCTTCTGTTATTTGTCAACTTACTGCACATACCAATATCCAGACCTTTATCAAAAGGTCTCAATAAATTTCCACTGTGATGTAATCTAGTAATAAAGCATTTAAATAAATGCATATGTTTTCATACAATATTGTAACTGTAAAATGCCTTAGAGATTTTATAGCTAAAAATCATTTTAGTTATAAATGCCTTCATTTATAAGACAAAGAGAGAACGTTTTTCGTTTCTATATATCTCAGGTAAGATTAAATCTGAATCAAAACACAAAAATTTACCATCAGTAACAACGCAGGAGCTATCTTTCTTAGTTCAATATAACTCCATAAAAGCAAAAGATCTAAAATGCCACACTTAGATCACATTTTGTGTATTATGTTTGCCATAAGAAAATTACTCCAGAAATGTTTTGAATGTCAACTAAGACTAGTAAATTTCAATAGCTTACTAGGAACAGAAAATTATGCTAGCAATCTTTGTGTTGCCACTGCTTTATTTTAAATTTAACTACTGTATTTGTCCATGTTATATATGGATAGTCTAAAGTTTCAAATAATTCAAAGGCTTATTTTAAAAAAAAAAGTCTCTGACCCCAAAGATACTGTCCAGAGACAATCTCTCTCAATTATTTTAGCTATTTAATTTATTAATATTATCTTTCTTTCAATAACATGATTACTTGTATAGGATCAGTATTCAAAATTAGGCATGAACAATGGACTTCCTCACCTTAGAAATTAAAGATTTAGCTTTTCTTCACCAACACTGCACTCATCATCATCATATATACATATGATTTGTGCATATAACTGGCCCTCTGCAGCTGCGGATTCAACCAACCATTGATTGAAAATATTCAGAAAAAAACAACTACAAAATAACAAAACAAGAATAAAAATTATACAAATTTTTGAAAATACAGTGTAACAACTATTTACATAGCATTTACATTGCATTAGGGATTATAAGTAGTCTAGAGACTATTTAAATTGCACAGGAGGATGTGGCTGGGTTATATGCATTTTATATAAGGGACTTCGTGGATTTTGGTATTCACAGGAATCCTAGAACCAATCCCCTGAAGATACTGAGACTAGTGTGTGTGTATAATCATACATACACTTGCTGAACTCATCACCATCATATATATGTATATTTTCTTTCCCTCTACCTCCCAATATAATTACATCTTAACTTTTGGTTCATATTCAGTGTTTATAGTATTATTACTATGTTTATCCTAATAATAGATGAACAACTTTATTAAGTTGATTCTAGGATTCTTTTTTTCTACCATATTATTACAACTCTGAAAACTGGGTGTGTGGGTGTGTCTTTCAATTGCTTTTGGCCAGAGAGTCATTGTAATATAGTTGTCATTGCATATGTAAAAGTTTAGTCAAAGCTACTGATAATGTCATTACTTCAGGTGAGTTTGTGCATGGTTGGCATTACACATCAGTTGAGTTTAACTGCCACATAAAATATCTTCAAGAAGAATTGTCACTAAAACAAAAAGTTATTGTGTACATGGAAAGGCAACAAAAAGAATAATAGAGCATAAATTTACTAATAATAAATGTTTGATATTGGAGGAATGACAGCAGCTCAATATTTTCTTACAAAGCATAATTGAGTACCTTTTAAAATCTAAAACAAAAAGATACCCACGAATAGATGAAACTATATTATGTTAGTTAATGAGAATATAGAAAAGATTCCCTATCATAGCAAATGCAACTGAAGACAGGAAAATACACCAAAACCCTCAGTATAGGTGCAATAAATTTCAAAGCAGCAGAGACAGATGTGACTGATTAATACATTACACAGAACTAACATTGTCATTCTGTCATTATTTGATTGCAGAGATTTTTCTTTCTTAGTAGTACATAAAACATTGGTGCATATATAATTGATGGCATCTTAGAGTCAACAGAATATGAAATATAACACAATTGATCTTAGCCAAAAGGCCGAGAAGCAATGGAATATAATATACTGTGATTATATTTATTGTTTCTAGGAAAACAAAATGTCTAGCTATTATTTTATATTTTTCATTTGTGTTGTTTTCTAAATGCTTATCAAACTCATCCACAAATTTTTATCTAAAAGTATAAATATCTTCGGAAAGAAGGCAAAATCAGGAACATTCCCACTTTTATCTGATTAATTCCAATCTGCACTAGGAGCTCTGTAGTTCTACGGTACAACTGATGTCCTAGGTTCTTCCTTCACTAGCATCCCAGCATACTTTTTTCTACCTATCAGATGCATCTGAGATACCATGTTATTCATCTTGACTTGTTTCTTTGTTTGCTATACCATATTCCCTAGTTGGTTCTGGGAAAAGGAGCCACAGATGTCATATTTTTTGAGAACTTGCATGTCAGAAAATGCATTCACTCTGAATAATATTTTTGAAGGATATGAAACTCCAAGTTGGAAGTCATTTACCTTCAGAATTTTTAAGCCATTATTCTACTGTCTTCTCACTTTCAGTGTTGCTATGGCTATCTCAAATGCCATTCTGATATTCTACGTATCTGACTTAGTACCCACTCCCTGCTCCCTCTGGAAACTTCATGATTTTCTCTTTCTCTCCAGTATGCTAAAATTCTATGGTGATATCTTGTAATGTGTATCTATTTTCACCCATTATGCTAGGCTCTTGGTGGGCTCATTCAATAAGTAATGAGAAATTTTATAAATTGTTTCTCTGATTATTTCCACCTCTTCTGTTGGTCTATTTTCTTTTTCAGGAACTCCTATTATTCAAATACAGGAAATCCTGGACTGATCCTCTAAAATTTTTAATCTTTTCTATCTTCTATCCTTGTCAAATTGTTCTACTTTATTGGAAATTTCCACCATTTCATCTTCCTCCTTTACTTTTTCATTTCTGCAATCATATATATTTTTTGAGATGGGGGTCTCACTCTTGCCCAGGCTGGAGTCCAGTGACACAATCACAGCTCACTGCAGCCTTGACCTTCCAGGCTCAAGTATCCTCCTATCTCAGCCTCCCAGATAACTGGGTCTACAGGTGCACGCCACCATGCTCAACTAATTTTTTAATTTTTTGTAGAGATGGGGTCTCACTATGTTGCCCAGTCTGGTGCAATCAATCATAGTTTTAGTTTCAAGCGTTCTTTAATATTCTCTGATTGTTCTTTTTTTATAGCATCATGTTCTTGTTTCATAGATATAATGATTTCTCTTATATTTCTCAGGCTAGTTTTTCCCTCACAGTTTTCTCTCCATATGGTTTCTATTTTCTCCAAATTTCATTTTCTGTTGTTTGGTCTCTGTCTTTCCTGATAGAGGCTTCCCTCAAATGTATGTTCTTATTTTATTTTATTTTAATTTTATTTTTTTGAGATGGAGTCTCGCTCTGTTGCCCAGGCTGGAGTGCAGTGGTGTGATCTCAGATCACTGCAACCTCCACCTCCCGGGTTCAAACGATTCTCCTACCTCAGCCTTCTGAGTAGCTGGAACTACAGGCACGTGCCACCACGCCCGGCTAATTTTTTGTATTTTCAGTAGAGACAAGGTTTCACCATGTTAGCCAGGATGGTATCGATCTCCTGACCTCATGATCTGCCTGCCTTGTCCTCCCAAAGTGCTGCGATTACAGGCATGAGCCATCGCACCCAGCCCTGTTCATATTTTAAAATGGAGAACTAAAGAGCTGATTGGAAGTTGCGAGGGACTGAGGCTTCGTGAGTAATGGACTCCACTCTAAGGTGATTTTACTTGGTCTTTTATTTCTTTTTTCTTTTTGAGACAGAGTCTCACACTGTCACCTGGGCTGGAGTGCAATGGCACAATCTCAGCTCACTGCAACCTCCACCTCCCGGGTTCAAGCTATTCTCCTGCCTCAGCTTCCCGAGTAGCTGGGATTACAGGCACCGGCCACTATGCCCAGCTAATTTTTTTGTATTTTTAGTAGAGACGAGGTTTCATTATGTTGGCCAGGCTGGTTTTGAACTCCTGACCTCAGTTCATCCACCCGCCTCGGCCTCCCAAAGTGCTGGGATTACGGACGTGAGCCACTGTGCCCAGCTTTGCTTAGTCTTTTCATTACTAGATCTTTGGCTTTCAATACTTTTAGGTCTATGCTCTTGGGTTAGTTGGATTCCTCAAAGAAGGGACTTCCAATCTTCTGCATGGCTCCTGGCATTTTGGGAGTCTGGAGAGGATTGGCCTTCACCCCTCTTATTGTATAGAGTTCCACCTGATTACCCAGTTACATCTTCTACCCTCAGCTGTGCTGGTGTCCCCCCGTCCAGAGATCCTCTGGCTCACCTCTCCAGAAAATAGATCCCCTCTCTTTATATTATGGAGCTGAGGAATGAGAAGGCGAACAATTGCTCATCTTCACAGCAGCAGGAGAATACCGACGTGGGGCTTAACTGATTCTTTAACAATCTCATCAGCAATTCTGTTTCCACCCTGTCTACACCTTCAATTTCAAAGTTACTTCATGTTGCCAGTTCCCGAGCCTTTGGTGGTTTAGAGGCTCAAATTGGATTGCTTCTGTACTTTTTCCACTGTAAGATTTCAGTTTTCATGATCTGGAATGTGCCCATTGCCTTTCAACTTCCAACATTTTGTTGTTGTTGTCTCCCCTCACATTCTGTTTGTCCTTGATAATTTATGCCTTTAAAAACACCTTTACTTTCATTTTAGTATGGTTTCAGTGAGGAAGCTGTGGTAATCATATATGTTCAATTCATCAACTTTAGTTGAAAAGCCCCCATTAAACTGTGACATAAATATAATATCCCTCTTGGAGTCATCCATATAATGGAATTTGAAAGTGTTGGAAATAAGCCTCTATCATAAAAATTCATTCAAACAACATCAGTGACAGAGAAGTGTTCACATAAAAATGATATTTATGTATATGTTGTTCTATGTCTGCTCTAACAGGAAAAAAATATATTCTCTATAGTGCCTAAAAAGGCATTTGTTTATATTGAGTAGTAGCTAAGGAAAAAGTGAAGGATCTTCCCCGTTGTCCATGTCTGAGTTTTAGCTCAGAATTTTTCACAACTAGATATAGTTGATTTTCTATCACTACCAAATGGAGAAAGCCCCCGAGAGAGAGAAATATCAACCAAAGTTAGGAACCTGAGTCTCCACAATAAATCCAAGTGTAATATTAATTGAGTTTGGATTATGTGCGTGATTCAGGCCACATAGAGTGCCATGATGCTCATCTCCCCAACAGCCATGCCCCCCCGACCCTTGCTGCACAGCAACCAGTGCTTCAAAGGGCATTGGCTCCACTGACATCTCCAAAAATGCAAGTCAAGGGAATCCCTTTGAGTTTGTCACAGGGCTCAGGTGACTGAGGCCATAAGACTGCTAACACATGGCATTCTCCCGGCCACAAGAATTGGCACTAAACTCAGATCACTTGCCTGATAAATTGAAGAAAGGGATTTCTTCTCCTTGGGCATTTTCAAGAAAGCAAATAGCCCAGCTCACTTTTGGCAGCTTCTCTAGACCTGTGAAGAAAGCTAGCTTTGAGTGAAAGACAACAATTTGGATGGCAGAGCAGAGAAGCAACAAAAAAACAAAGAAATAAACAAAACAACTAGATTCTTGATCAAAAACACAGAAGCCTTCTGTGTTTCTAAAGTTAGATTAAATTGGGTTTTTCCTCTACTGATAAACCTCATCACATGTCTGTATTATCTAGCTTGTCTACTACCATTATACAGTTTATTGCGGTGGGAAAATATGTTCTGGAGCTTCCTTACATTTACCCAGTTAACCAGTTATTCAGTTAACCAGTTATAACAGTTACCCAGTTATAAGAGTGTAAAAATGGGTCTGACACTAAAATTCAAAACTTACTAACACATTCACCACAGGGACTAATTTGCAGTTGAGTAGATTGCTCATTTTCACCAGTTATTTTTATTTTATAAAAATAACAAATATGTGTGTGTTGGTGGGGGTGTGTGTGTGTATTTCCCACCCCACTCCCGCCCCGCCCGAGAGATAGCACTTCCTTTCCTCTCAGTCCTTGCTAATAGTAGATATGCTTGGGCATAACCTTTAAAAGCCATTTACTATATCACCAAAATGAGGACTGTCAAGTCATAAGCATCAGAAAAACAGGAAAGAATTCTCATATTCCAACAAAGCACACTTATTTTAAGGAAATAAACACATATGCAGACTATTCCTCCACACAGAGAATTGCTTGTAAGCATTTTTGAACTTTACGGTCCTAAAGATGAGTATGTTACTGATTAAATAACACTAGCAGCTCAAAATGTAGATGTCACAGTATCTGAATAATGCAGACATTTGTAGAAAACCAAACCAGATAATTAAGGAAGATTAATATACTTTGCAAATTTAATTATTTGATTGACTATCTTCAGTCATTTAAATAATTGTCAACTCTCCTTTTTACTTTACACAGCGTAATAATTTTCTAAACAAAATGAGAAACATAACAAGTATAAATAAACAATAAAACAGAATAATTCAAGGGCACATTCCTTAATACTCTTCTCCTCTCTATCCACACTCACTGTCTTGGTCATCCTATCCAGGCTTCTGGTTATGAATACCATCAGTACACCAATTGTGACCAGTTTTAAATCTCTAGCCCCGACCTCTCTGCAATCTCAAAACTTCTATATCCAACTACCTTTATGGCATCTCCATCTGGATGTCTGATAGACAGATCTAACTCAGCATGAACTCTTGATTTTCTTGATTTTCTCCCTCAAAACCTGCTCTACCTAGTCTTCCCTATCCGTGGGAATGACAGCTTCATTTTTCCAGTTGCTCCAGACAAAAATATCGAGTCACCCTTGTCTTTTTCTCTCAAACATCACATCTAATTTATCAGCAAATCCTTCCTGTTGGCTCCACCAACAAAATATCCAGAATCTGATCACATCTCTCCACCACTAATTCTTCCAGCCTGTGCTGAGTCACTCTCCTCTCTTGCTTGGATTGTTGCAATAGGCTCCTAAAGGGAGATGCTGCTTCCACCTTTGTCCCCCTACGAGATTGATCCTTTTAAGTGTTAAGTCAGATCACCTCACTCCTCTGCTCAAAATCATCCAGTGGCTTCCTATTTTACTCAGCATGAAAACCAAAGCCTTCATGGTGACCTCTGTGAACTCATCCTCTATTTCCTCTCTGACTTCATATCCTTCTCCTCTTTCCCCCTTGCTCACTCAGCTCCAGCCATACTCTGGGCATGCTGTCACCTTAGGGCTGTTCTTCTCTGTTCTCTTCTACTTTCCTTCCAGGTGCCATGAGGTCATATTTGATGAAACCTACCCTGGGGATCCTCTTTAAAACCGAAACCCTCTTCTCTGCAACTGCCTGTCCCAATTTCCCACTATGCCGCTCTATTTTTCTACTTTTCTTTGGCAATAATCACTTTCTAACATTCTCTGCAGTTTACTGAGCTATAATGTTTGTCTCTCTGTCCCATCAGAAGGTGAGCACCATGAGTTCAGAGATCTTGGTTTGCTCACTGGTGTATCCCATATCCCCAGCACTAAATCAGTACCTGGAACACAGTGCTGAATAAATAAGGCAGGCAGTCTCCTACAAATGCCTTATTTGTTGATGATAAAAACAGAATAATCCCAAGACTACAATTAGACCTTATTTAGTTTCATACAGGCTTTATAATTTGCACTATTTATTTTCTATTGGATGGAAACTTGATCTTTTTTTGAAAATACATAATAGTGCATGTGATACCTAGTACTAATGGAAAAACATGAATAAATAAGATGCAATATCTCATACACTTTCATATAACATATGTCTACAGCTTTCAAAGCTTGCCTGTGGATTCCCAACTCTAACACACTTTGCTTATTTGTACCACTTGGGGTGTCCAGGGAGATACCTTGGGTGTAGCCATGGCTACCTCTTATTTTGAAATAAGTAATTATTTTGCCTCTACTTTTTATGCTAAAAATGCCAAACCTAGAAAAAAAATTTTTTAATAGTATAATGAACATCATATACCCTTTACTTAGTTTCCTAATTTTTAACGTTTTGCCACATTTGCTTTCTCTTTCTTTTTCAGGTATATTTTTTCCCTGAATTGTTCGATAGTAATTTGCTGATATCATGATATTTTAGCCCTAAATAGTCCACGTATCATTTAAGAATAAAGACACGCTGCTATATAACAATAAAAGGATCATACTCAAGAATTGGTAACATTAATATGATTATCCAAAATACAGTCCATATTCATATTTTCCTAATTTCCCAGTAATATTATTTATAGCTTTATCTCTTTATATCCAGGGTCTAACCATGGATGATGAATTATATTTTGTTGTCATATCTCTAAAATAGTTCCCCCCTTCCTCCTCCTCCTTCTCCTTCTTTATTTATTACATCATTGACATTTTTAAAGGCTCCAGGCCAATTGTTTCCTCATTACCAGATTAAGGTTAAAGATTTTTAACAAAACCTCTAACTAAAAATTGGACTTGCAATGCATGCCTTGATTATAAGCCAAGTCCATGGAGCCAGAGCTACCTGGGTTCAAAGCCAGTTCTACCACCGACGAACTGTGAGAAATAGTTAGCAGTCCCTTGCCTCAGTTCCCCTGTTTATAAGATGGAGATGCACATACCACCCACCTCATTAAATAGGTCATCATATGCGAGGTGCTTAGAATAGTACCTGGCATGTGGCAAGTGCTTTGTAAGTGTTAGCTCTATTTATAGTTTTAAAACAACCTTGACTCATTTCTCTTTGATGGTTGAGACGTAGGGGTTGAAAAACACAGGACTGAAGTATTGCATCTTCCCCAATATAAACAGCAACTCTCAATGGCTTAGCTTGGAATTCTAATTAAGTCTTATTATTGTTTTGGAAGCTCAGAGTGGTTTTGCCTCAACCCTTTTGACAAATGGTATTTAGTAGAGATTCAAAAGGGAGACAAAGGGTGGACTGGTGGTGCAATCTGCCGGCAAGTCTCAGAGATGAGCAGCCTTGGCCTGACACGCCTCTAGAGGGCAGCAGAGGCACGAGCGGCTCTCTGGCTCCCTTGCAAGTGAGGCCGCCTGAGTCACTCCTGTCCACAAACCCGTAACCGAGAAAGGTCAGCTTGACTCAATGGACTAAATAGGGGTGAGACTGTTCACTTGAGGAGCTGAACCAAATAACCAGGAGTAATACCAGCGTACACTATATTTTTGGTAATAAAGCTGATCTTAAATTTAACTTTCTGAAGACTCAATGTATCACACTAATGTGCTCTCCACAAACAAGCCATGGTAACATGAGGCTCACCAGATCTGGTTCCAGCAATTTAACTCTTAGCAAGCAGCTGAGTATGGAGGGTGACTTAGTGATGTAATCCCTGCCAGTGCCAGCTCCCCAGGGCAGGGAGTACCATCAACTCTGCACAGAACAGAGAGCTCGTCTGCCTGGCTGCCACCTCTTCTCTAGAATTTCCAAACACATATAAGGGTTTTAGACTTCATATCAACTTTCATACCATTTTGTAAATGTTTCTTACTATCAGAACTCAAGTTTTCTCCCATAGTTTAGTTATTACCAAGGGTTAGATACAGCTCTCTTAAAAAAATTGGAGAGCAGTCAGAAAGAAACGACAAATGAGTATTACCAATGTCATCAGCATGTTCTCCACATTGCAGACGGGTAGTACAGGGTAATGGGTAAGGGTATGAATCTGAAAGCGGACACCAGAGTTTGAATCCCAGCTCCATAACTGACTTTTATAGCTGTGTGATGTTGGTCAAGTTATTTAATCTCTCTGTGTCTCAATTTCCTTTTCTGTAAAATGAAGATAATAATAATAGCGCCTACCTCATAGGGTCATTAGAATTGAATCAAAGGAGTTCATATAAACTCTTACAACAGTTTCTTGCACTTAGTAAGCACTGTAAAACTGTTAGCTTTCATTATTTAGGCTCTCGAAATCTTTCGGAAGCATTCAAGCCTTTCCCTCTTTTCTTCCCTCCTCCACAACAAACAATCCTGATCCACGGCAGAGATTAGGGCTAAATGCACCCACACAGCATTACCCTCCACAGGTCTGTGCAAAAAGGGGGCCTTTCTCCCTTCACCCAAAACACATAGGAAGAAAACTGGAAAACTTCCACATTTCCTAAGCCTTTCCTGAAAGTGTTCTCACTCTTCTTGGTGCCATCTTCTCTATACCAGCAAGGTTCTACTGAATTCTCTTCATGCAGGTTAGGTTACCACTTGTTTCTCTTCTGGTCACTTGCTCTCCAGCACCGCCAATCTAAGAATCTGGAAGAGGTTATGAAATTGGTCACCCACCGCTATGCACAAACCTTCCCTCTCTTTATCTAGCAAAAGCGATAGACAAGTATTATACATACTCCTGTTTTTAGAACAGAAACATAAGAGAATCCTTTTAGTAAAAAATGAAGCAAATTGTTCTAAAGTTAAAACAAATAAAATTTAAAAACTTTCAGAAATCAGATATCACGTTACAACAAAACTAAAAAAAAAGGTGGGGGTGAGGTTTAAGAGGATGATGTGCATGTAGAGAATCAGCACAGCATTCTAAACTGTCATCTTAATGTAAAAATAGGCTCTGTATAAATATGTCTTGTTAAAAAAGACTTATAGAATCACTTTTTACATAATTCTATAAGAACTGGGCACATTCTGTCAGAGTGGGTTGGGAGCATACCAATTGTCTAATATTTCGTCTGTTCTCTGAACTTAACCTTAGGCTTGGGGGCTTGGGTATCTGAAGCTTAGTTCAACAAAGTATTAATGGATTTCATCTCAGACATACTTTCAGCATTTTTAGAAATCCAATAAAATCAAAACAGTTACATTCTACATAGTCCATTGTGAAAATTGTAGAAATTTATTGATAATACCATAGCAAATGGTAAAGATCAGATCTTATCCAAAATAGCATAGTGGTTAAGCACACGGCTTTTGGAACCAAGCGGCAGCTTTTCAAATACCAGTTCTTCCACTTGCAAGCTTTGAGATCTTGGGCAAGACTCAGTGGCCTGGCTGTCACATGGTGGGAGAGCGATAGTATCTATCTGTAGCAGATAAAGTAGGCGTTTCTGTTGCACTCCTCTCGGTGTGCAGCTGACACATTCCTTCACAGATCACACAGATACACCTTTTGTGCCATCCTTGGAGGTTGCCAACCAATGACTGTGCAGCAGGATGGGTGCCAGGCTCCCTTTTCTAGCCTGAACCCCAGAGTCATGCTATGGGACCAGGCTGAAGCTACCCTCTAAGGGACTCTGGACTGAGATAGAGCCTTGCTTGGCAGCCTCCTTTCCCTGTTTTACCTTCCCGTTTTACCTTCCCCAATCTACTACAGGTCCCTCCTGGAACCACCTCAGGGATACATCCCATGCATTTAAGCGTCTCAGTGTCTACTCTTGGGATCCTAGGGCTTAACACTTAGCCCTCATACAGTTTTTAAATGATGCATTCGAATACATCTAAAGCTCCTAAAACAGCACCTGGCATATAAATGCTATTTCAATATTAGTTACTGTTATCGTCTGAGGCTGGACCTACGGTATCAAGGAGAACCGAGGGAGCTATACAGGGACTTCGAGCAAACATAAAACCACAAACACACAAACTCTTGAGAAATGTTGAGGGAACTGAATAATCCACCTAATTGCTTCCTTTCGCATCACTGGTTGCACCCTTGGCCTTAATTACAAGGGAATAAATGCTTCTGGCTGAGTTGTAATACAAAGAGGTTGCTGCTGTGTGCTCCCAAGAGACCCACCGCAGGCATTCAATTGAGTTAATAAGTATGGATACTGGAAGACTTGAATGTTCTCTCTCCCATGTGCCTTTTTTTTTTTTTTTAATAAGTGAAACTCTTTGGTTCGTCCTTTAACCGGGTTTCATAGAGCAGTTTCAAGGTTGCTTGTTTGAAGGTAAGCAGCAGGAGTCTTAAGAACTTAATTTTAAGAAATTCAAAGAGCAAAGAATGCACTTTGTTCTTTGAGTTTCTTAAACCTGTATTTCACATCCTTTCATAATAATTTGTCTTTTATGGATAAAATATACACAAATCACTTAGGAAAAAAGGCATGTGAAATGACCTTGGGCGATCAAGTTCTTCTGTTTTTAAATGGCATGCACAGTGTAATATTAAGATTTCTATATGGGAGCATTTCTAGCACATAGAACAGCTCAGAAAAAGAATTTATTATTTATTTTTCAGTTCAAAAATAAGGGCAAAGAAACTTACTCATAGGATTTCTTTTTTTAAGGTTTTCATTTATCAGCACCTGGGGAAAAAAAAAAAAAAGACCTGATACAGGAAAAATCCCAACATGATTAAACCAGAACGAAAGTAATAGTGGCTGGGGGGAACCACTAAGTGAATTATTATGATCCTAGGTGCTAAAAAAATTATTCTTCCCTGGTTCTCTCATCTGACCCCACTACAGACTGGCTTTTGTCCACTTCACAGCACTTGAGCCATTAATGATCTCCTCCAAGCCAAACTGAACGTTCTCTCTTCTATCCTTATTCACTTTAATCCATTTGTTGCCTTTGTTAGACTCAACCACTCTCTTCCTCCTCCTCCATAAGCCTCTCTTCTCCTAATTTTGTCTGATCCTTTAGTATTTCTTTTCTTTACAATTTTATTGTATATTTTTAAAATAAAAATGAAAACGGTAATTAGAGAAGAGGGAAAAAAGAACTCAATCCAAACACTATTATTTTATTGTATTTTTCCTCTGATTTTTTTTCTTATTGGTTTTTATACACTATGAATAGGATTTTGTATCCTTCATTTTCTACCAGATTTTTAAAAGTTATTTCACATGTTGCTGTAAAAGTCCTCATAGCCTCCCTCCTTAATTCCTCTTAATACTTTCCTATCTCTCTCTTTGACTTTCTCCTCCTAATCTATTCTATTTCCCCATGGGAATTCACTTCTCTGCACTCTACTCCCACGCCAACTAATCCACTGATGAGCCAAAAACTTTATATCCCACATTCTCCTTTTACATTCAAGTATCCCTTTTGTTCTAATGACATGGATATCATTTTAAAAACAAAACAACTCCAGTGTGTGCTCATCAAACCATTCATACCAAAATACTACTTACTCTGGAAGTTAATCTGGAAATTTAGATCAAAGATGTATTCCTCTGAAACGCCTAAAGCATATCTTTCCTCTAAATAATTCTGAAGATTTTTTCAGAGTTCGTAGAAAAGTAACAGATAGATACAGGTACTTATCTACCTGTTAGTAGTTTTCAACAAGATTGATATTAGATTAGTGTTTTCCAAATTCTTTCCAGATGAGACCAGTGAAATATTAGTACATATTCTATTTTTTAAAGGGGTGATTCCACAATCAAAAAAAAGGTTGGGAAACCTTAAATTACGTAAAACTAAAAAGGTTTTTTTACTATAAGAATTCTCAGAGCGGCCAGGCGTGGTGGCTGTCACCTGTAATCCTAGCACTTAGGGAGGCTGAGGCAGGAGGATCCCTTAAGCCCAGGAGTTCGAGAACAGCCTGGCAATATGGGGAGACCCTGTCTCTATTTTAAAAGAAAGAAAGAAAAAAAGAACTCTCAGAGCCATTAAAATATTAATCTCAGCACTTAGCATAATTGGTAGGTATTTAGTAAATATTTGCTTATGACATGAATGTGAATTGTAAATATCCAGGAAATGATACTACCTGTAACATTTCCCAAAAGAAAAGCAATTTATTTATTAAAGATACTTAAACAACTATTTAAAAGATTGTTGCAGTATTGTTCAACTAGTTAAAAATCTTCAACAATCCTGATGTCTATAAACTGAGGGTTGGTTAAAGAAACTACTACTGTACAATAAAAGAGCATGTAGCCATTACACATTATGATATAGGTCAATTTTTATTTTATTTTATTTTATTTTATTTTATTTTATTTTATTTTATTTTTGAGACAGAGTCTCGCTCTGTCACCAGACTGGAGTGTAATGGTGCAATCTCGGCTCACCGCAACCTCCGACTCCCTAGTTCAAGTGCTTCTCCTAACTCAACCTCCCGAGTAGCTGGGATTACAGGCATGCACCACCACGCCCAGCTAATTTTTGTATTTTTAGTAGAGACAGGGTTTTACCATGTTGGCCAAGATGGTCTTGATCTCCTGACCTCGTGATCTGCCCACTCGGCCTTCCAAAGTGCTGGGATTACAGGCGTGAGTCACCCCGCCCCGCCAGGTCAGTATTTCTTAACAATGAGAGATAACAATGACATTTGAGAAAAAGTAGATTATAGAACAGTATGAAATTCTGTATGCTATCTCTCTATATAGAGAGATAGGTCACATAAAGAATATATATGTAAAAGATGGCATGGATATAACCAAAAAGTTAATAGTAATTATCTTTGGTTGGTGGGATTATATATCATTTTCACTCTGTATTTTATATTTTTATTATTGATCTCACAATGAATATGTCTTATTTAGTTAGAAAAAGCAATAAAGCTATTTCCGTTTTTAATAAATAAATAGGCTGGGTGTGGTGGCTCACACCAGTAATCCCAGCACTTTGGGAGGCCAAGGCAGGCGGATCACCTGAGGTCAGGAGTTCGAGACCAGCCTGGCCAACATAATGAAACCCTGTTTCTACTAAAAATACAAAAATTAGCCTGGCATGGTGGCAGACGCCTATAATTCCAGCTACCTGTGAGGCTGAGGCATGAGAAATTGCTTGAACCCAGGAGGCAGAGGCTGCAGTCAGCTGAGATCATGCCACTACACTCGAGCCTGGGCAACGAGCGAGACTGTCTCAAAAAATAAATAGATAATAAATAGAAAAGAGCAGTCTTGACTAGACTTATACATTTGGTGGCCATTCCTATAAAACTACAGATAATAAATCAACTTTTTAGAAAGCTTTTCTGAGCTAAGCATTTTAGTCACAAAATGATTTTTAAATATTCTATCTTGTTTATAACAACCACCACAAAATTAATGGTGAAACTTACATATCAGAGTCTATTTCACTTCTTTGCATTTAATTCTCAAATGTTACTTGGATATCTAAAGAAGAACAACTTGAACTTCCCTGAGCATCTTGGAGCAAAAAGACAGCACCAGAGTCCACAACTGGATTGGCACTGCTCCTTCTTAGCTATGTATGCGAATAGGATATGTAATGACTTCAGCCTCAGTTTCCTTGACTCTAGTAAAGCTTTCGGACTAAAGGATATATAGAATTTCTTAATCCGCAGTTTGATGATTTCATCTAAAATGTCTCATATAAGCTGTGATGAATTTATTGGAAATTAAATGAAATGCAGGGAGTGATACTCAATGAGTTAAATTATTTTTCTATCCTCTCTATGAGCTGTAAACATTATAATAAGTATGCAAATAAATAAATATATACATTTTTATATCAGTTCCATATAACATACTAGGTCTTATAAATTTGTATACACTTTACCCAGCAATTCTAGTTTTAGGATTTAGCCTAACAAATTATTCAGGAATGTAAATAAAGATTTTACTTGACAAAGATGCTGATTTCAACATTATAATAGAAAAAAATGGACATCAATGGTATTTAACAAGGAACTAGTTAAGTAGATGGCAGGATATTACAGAACTTCACAATATAAAGCCACTAAAATGATATTGAAAACTATTTACTTTCCTGGAAAGAGATTTACAACCAGGTTATAAAACAGCATGTACAATATAATCCCCTTTTTGTTATAAAATATTTATATGTGCATAAAGAAATGTATAAAAAGATCTATAACAAAAACTTCACCCTAGTAATCACTGGGTTGATGTGTGTTTTCAAAACTTTATATAATTAATATACAATGTTTATAAAGCAGTAAAATCAGTGGTCTTGTAATTTCTCCGTAGTTTGTTTCCTTAGTACTCTGGGTAACATAAATACATCATTTATAGTCAAAGAAAAAATAGGATTCAATAAAACTGTATCAGTAAATGTTTGCTTAATATAGTAGTGTTAATAACACTGGCATCAAAGATGCCTAATCTCTCTTCTAAAAATAATGAAATTGTGGTAAGGACAGAAATGAATTTTTAAAATGCCTTTAAATAAATGATAGTTTTCTATTCAATTACATGTGGTCTTACACTTCTTGATCCACAGCAGTCTTGTATATTAAATGGTGTAGACATGTACCAGTGTCCATGACCAAGACCTAAAATAAATCAAGGTGTCATGATGCTAAGCATTTAGCATAAGTTTATTTGAATATTCAACAATCTGGGTTAAGAAATAATTCCAGAGTAGTCTCTGCAATGACACTGTAATACTATTCGTAACATTCATGCTTCTACACTTTAGAGACTAGTATAATGTTTTTTAAAAGAAGATGGGATCTGCAGTGTTGACAATTTTTATTTTGCCTAGAACATTAAAAAGAATACAGCCAGGTGTGGTGGCTCACGCCTGTAATCCCAGCACTTTGGGAAGCAGAGGTGGGTGGATCACCTGAGATCAGGAGTTCCAGACCAGCCTGGCCAACATGGTGAAACCCCATCTCTACTAAAAATAGAAAACTTAGCCAGGCATGGTGGCACATGCCTGCAATCCTAGCTACTCAGGAGGCTGAGGCAGGAGAATCACTTGAACCCTAGAGGCAGAGGTTGCAAGCCAAGATCGCGCCATTGCACTCCAGCCTGGGTGACAAGAGCGAAAGTCCCTCTCAAAAATAAAAATAAAAGAATACCATCTACAGCCTCCATTGTTCAAAAGCAAAAGATATTCTAACCTTGAAAATGTCCTGATCTCTGATATTTTTTAAAGTCCTTAAAAATGAGTCAGTTTAGTCTTATAAGTAGCACACTGTGCTCTTCTCATTTTGCTGCAGACAGGCAAAAACCGTAGCAGACGCTGTCACTGCCTCTTAGGAGGCACAATTATCTAGTAAAGAGGTCTCTGTAAGAAAATGCCCTGAGACAAACAGACACTGTGTATATTTAGTCAAACATCCAGTAAGTTGTTGAAAAACAATTTAGAGAATATAACAAAGTGGCCGGGCGCGGTGGCTCAAGCCTGCAATCCCAGCACTTTGGGAGGCCGAGGCGGGCGGATCACGAGGTCAGCGAGACCATCCTGGCTAACACGGTGAAACCCCGTCTCTACTAAAAATACAAAAAACTAGCCGGGCTAGGTGGCGGGGGCCTGTAGTCCCAGCTACTCGGGAGGCTGAGGCAGGAGAATGGCGTAAACCCGGGAGGCGGAGCTTGCAGTGAGCTTGAGATCCGGCCACTGCACTCCAGCCTGGGCGACAGAGCGAGACTCCGTCTCAAAAAAAAAAAAAAGAGAGAGAGAAAGTAAGCTGAGTTTATTTAACATTATTTAGGCAAGGCAAGGGCAATTTTTTGGTTGAAGTTAATTTAAATAATAAAACATTAAAACTCACATAACCTTAATGATCTTCCTTCCCAGGCTTCCCAAACTTCAGTCATTCATGTCTTGTCCTCACAATTTTTGGCGTATTTGCGTAACACCGCCATTATTATTCATTTAGTTCCCTTAAGTCTCCATCCAAGGCAATAACATCTATGAAATCAGGGGTTTGGTGCACTAGCTGTCCACATTTAATCATTCTGCCACCTAAAGACCCCACAAACACAAATCTACTCTAACTTCCTCATTTCAATTAAGAAATGTGTTAAGCATATGAAGCATTGTGTTTCTGATCTTACATGAAGAGGATGGCAGAGCAGTTGATTGATTTCAGAAAGAACAGCAAAACACAGGAGATTCTGTTTATGGCCCGACTGTCGGATTAATTATCTATAAATTACACTTATAACTTCAAAGATGCCGGAAGTTACCTGTCCCTCCTATCACTGATTTTTTTGTTTTGTTTGTTTTCAATTCTTAACATGGCTCAACACTCTGCCTTGTATTATCCATTCATCTAACAAATATTTACTGAGCACCTACTTTGTGTCAGGATCTGCCTGGGGCTATAGCAGTGTGCAAAACAGACAAACATCCTTGACCTCATGAGGTTTTCATTCTAGTAGATTTTTAGAGCTTTCTAAGTATATGTCATGTTTCTTCTTATAGAGTCTAAATTCTTGGAGGACAAGATCTGATTCCAATTTAATTTTGGCTCCTCCACAGCACCCAAGAGAGCATTTTACAGTTAAATCAATAAATGACTAAATACGGAAAGGATGCAAAAGTTCTTCAATCGGTTTATCCTTTGACTCTGAAAGCTATACTCATTAATCATTTTTTTTAACTTTTATTTTAGGTTCAGGGGTACATGTGAAGGTTTGTTACATAGGTAAACTCGTGTCATGGGGGTTTGTTGTACAGATTATTTCATCAGCCATGTATTAAGCCCAGTGCCCAATAGTGATCTTTTCTGCTCCTCTCCCTCCTCCCACCCTCCATTCTCAAGTAGACACCAGTGTTTGTTGTTTCCTTCTTTGCGTTCATAAGTTCTTATCATTTAGCTCCCACTTACAAGTGAGAACATGTGGTATTTGGTTTTCTGCTAATCGTTTTCTTGTTTTTCCACATAATCTATTTTTCTCATCAGTATTCAATGTTTCTGATTTCAATTTAAGAAATGTTGAAGACAGAAACATACCTCTAGTAAAGGGAAAGTAACAATTGATGCAAGAAAAAAATTAAAATGTCATCTGCTGTATTCAAAGTGCTATATTTCAGAAATACAAGCCAGTGAAATAAAAGCCTGAATTTTTAAAACTTCATAAAAAGTAGCATTTGGAATATATTCAGATATTTGCTTGACTTCTATGTACTTTCCAAAACATTTAAAATAATTATTAACACCTGAGCATTAAATTAGCTGTATTTAAAGATAAAGTTGTATAAATTCATTTGTTATCAAGCAAAGAAAAATTCCTGTTTTTTTTTTTTTTTTGGTTTAAGAAAATGTTATATCTACCTTTAATTTTAATCATTTCCCAAATAACAAACAATTAATGTTACTAATTTTAACCCTTATTAGGAAAAAAACTAAACCTCCAAAATTTTTTTGCAGTGTTGCAATAGCTTCCAATTAAGATGACAGCATTTGACCATGTCAGCTGCCTCAGCTCAAAGCTATGAACTTTTTGTACTTTTCTTCCCTCACATAGAAGAAAAACTAGACTGATATATTCAAACTCTATGTCAAGATTAAACCAGTAAAGCAGGTAGAAGAAAGTTTTAAGTTTTTAAATATCCCATCTCTCTTCTTTTTGTGGAATTTCCCTGCCCTCATATAACATCAGTTGGAATTTCACAGAAGCACTGAAAAATCTGGCTTCATGTGAGATGCTGAAGGAGCCTGTGGTCGTGAAGTCAAGTTCTGTGCCCAGCCCCCTCATTTAGCCACTAGAAGACACTGCCTCCCCCGAGTAAGAAAGTTGTTAACAGTTCTCAGCAAGAGAGAAATATGCAAGATTTCTGAAATTTGTTACCTTTGGTACTTTTTGGGGTGGGCCGGGGTGGGCCGGGGTGGAGGGGGGAGATGGGGAAAAAAGCATAATAAGACTTGACAGAGATAAACATTTTAAAAGCTTACATGTCTAGTTCAGGACCAAACATGTTATAATGTAGCCTTTTCTGGGCTCTTTTTTGCCTTTTAATTCAATTTTTAGTATCTGGTCAGAGCTATTACATTGCCAGAATCATAAATACAAAGTCAGCTTAAGCTTTTCTCCCCACCAACCCCCCCTCATATACCAGAAGACATGGCTGGTAGTTTAAGAATTCATCAAATCTGACCCTCAAATAGTTATTTAAGCATGATTTCTCCGGGTTTCTTACTCCTCCCACTGATAAGAGTTTCTTCTTCTGGGTAACTGCCTCTAGTAAAAATGCTGCAATGCAGTTGAGATGCTGGTGTGAAGACTGTAAATTATGCATTAGGGGAATTTGGCTCTTGCTGCACTTCAGTCTGGAAGCAAAGGGTTTTTCCTGTTCAAGTGCACAACCTTTGCTTGCCAGTGAGATGGCAGAGCATTACGTGGGTGCCTTTTGACCATCTGGATCCATAGGCACCCCAAAGCAACACTAATTCCATAATTAGGAAACTCTCATCACTTCTATTAATATAATTGTTTTTTAACTACTTCAGAATAAAGATTCTGATCAATAAAGCTAGTGATCTCTTTAAACACGTCACAGATTCACTACCTAGAATTATGTATTCATTCTTTGCATATGGTGTCATAAAGTCTAGGTATCAGTTCAAAAACATTATCCGTGTAACATACTGTTAAAATCCAAGTGTCACCTCCCATCAAAACCTGATGAGCAATTTCAGTACCTCAGTCATTCAGAAAATATTTCCAAATTTAACACATAACAAGTATCAAGCTATCCACAAAGAAGACTATGAAATAAATACAATATACAGTATTTCCCTCTGAAGACCTTTTAATTTACATGGGAATACACATAAGTGTGTGTGTGTGTGTGTGTGTGTGTGTGTGTATGGTTTATGATCATAAGCCAACAAGGTACAGATAAGACTTACTTTAGGAAGTAGATATTGTTATGGAAGAAATGTTTGGAGAAGACTTCTCAGCATAGACAGAACTCAAGATGTGTATGACAGTTAAGGTTTGGGTTTTTAAAGCCAAAAAGAGAGCTTGGCCTTGATGAGGCATATAATAAAGGGCAACTGGGAGTTTTTCAATGAAATGTCATTACTAATGCAGTTATTTTAAGACACGGTGTTTGACAGGAGTAACAAAGGCATATAGAATAGGGAGAGACCTGAGTGATGAAGCTCATCTGTAAACTCGTGTATTTAAGAAACTGTGATAATTTTCATTATGAGTGTTCATTTTTCCTGGGTGGTAGAAATGTCATCTTGGTCAGTTTCCTGGGGTTGCTTCTTGCATTTGGCTGGCACAGTGATCCTAAGGCAGTGAGTGCTTGGCAGGGGTGGGAACATTTGGTCCTTGGTCATCAATCCACACAGATCTCTGGGCCATCCCTTGCTCTCATCCACAACGGTGCTCTTGGATGGTGTCTTGGTCCGTTCTGGCTGCTGTAACAAAATGTCATGGCTATTTCTCACCGTTTGGGGAAGACAGATCAAAACACCAGCAGATTCAGTGTCTCATGAAAGGCCTATTCCTAATACATAGTGCCTTTCTGCCCCACAATGTGAGAGTGCCAGACAAGCTCCCTTGGCCGTTTCTCTAAGGGCACTAATCCCATTCACGAGGGCCATGCCCTCATGGTCTAATCGTCTCCCAAAGGCCCCAGTTCTTAATATCACCATGTTGGAGGTTAGGATTTCAACATATGAATTTGGTGGGGAACAAGGGGTGAGGAGAAGTGGCACAAACATTTCAGATCACAGCAGACAGCTAACTTGTCTACTCTAGTGCTCCTCTTGGGTGCATGGGAAATCACTCTTCTGTTTCTCATGAATTATTTCAAGTCATTTCTCCTACACACTGAATTCCTATTACATAGGGAGTTCGAGGCTCAATGTAAGACTAGGACATAGGTCAGACTTGCTCTGAATCCCCTCAAACCCATGGGCGGGGTGGGGTTTAGTTATGTTGTCTCACTCATCCAAGGTTCAGTCTGGAAGGAGACTATGGTGCATGCCTCTTTCTCAGAGAAGTACACCAACTTCTCTCTGGCTTTCCTTCCAATTCTCCCTTATCACAGGCCTGGAGAATCTTTTCTGACCGAGGGAGTTCTGGCTCCTACATCATCCTGAATTTGATAAGGCTGGAGCCCTGAGTTCCCCAAGTCCTTAGGATTTTGCAATCCAAAACCCTAGGCTTTTGAATCTAAATTCAGGGGCCTTTTCGCTCCTATTCTGCAATATCATTACTTCTCTAAGTCAATGCCACTGACTAAGTGGGAAGTTAATGGTAAGAGGTAAAAGCAAGCACAGAGTTGGAATGTATGATCCCTGGCTAACATCTCAAAATTTTAACTCACTCTGCTGTTGAGAGTCTACTGCACAAAACCAGACATAAAGCCTTAAGGGCTGAGTGGCATTAAGAATGGAAATAAAAGATTAGACAAGAAATATGGTGAAGGAAGAAATAACAAGATCTTGTTTGGGGAATAAACACAAGGCTGAAGCAGGGGTGAAATGAACGGGGGTGGGGGGAATTGAACTGGAGGAACTGAATGGAGGTGATGACGTCAGTTGTCCTTGGACGTATTTTCTACGGCCCATATTCCCTCGTCTGCTTTCTCTTCACTCTCCCCAATTACTGGATCCTGTTAATTAAAAGTTCTTCAAACCCATGTCCCTCCTTCCCATTTACTGTCACTGCCCTCGTTCATGCCAGTAACATTTTTCCTCTGAACCTTGTTGCATCAGGCGCCTTAGTTCCCTCTGTCTCCTCAGCCCCTTCTAGTGTATTCTCTATTTAGCTACAAAATGAACTTTCTACAGCAAAACTCTCATCATGTCAGCCAAAATTCTTCTGACTCACGGTGCCTACACAGTGCTGTCGAGCTCCTAGGTTCATGGGTTTCATGATGGGGCCCAATCCCACCCATCTACCTTTACCCCAAGTACTCTCAGGAAAGCTGTAGCGCTGGCTGAACAGAGAGGTGGACTGGTTCTGAGCCTGGATTCATTGCTAGACAGCTTGTTCATGCATGTCACTTCTGTGATTCTGTGTCTGGAATTTATTCCTTCTGGTGGGTTCTTGGTCTCCCTGACTTCAAGAATGAAGCCGTGGACCCTAGTGGTGAGTGTTACAGTTCTTAAAGATGGTGTGTCCGGAGTTTGTTCCCTCAGATGTTCAGATGTGTCTGGAGTTTCTTCCTTCTGGTGGGTTCTTGGTCTCGCTGACTTCAGGGATGAAGCCACAGACCTTTGCAGTGAGTGTTATAGCACTTAAATGTAGTGCAGACCCAAAGAGTGAGCAGCAGCAAGATTTATTGTGAAGAATGAAAGAACAAAGCTTCCACAGCGTGGAAGGGGACCTGAGTGGGTTGCTGCTGCTGGCTGGGATGGCCAGCTTTTATTCCCTTATTTGGGCCCCCTACATCCTGCTGATTGGTCCATTTTACAGAGAGCTGATGGGTCCATTTTACAGAGTACTGATTGGTCCATTTTACAGAGTGCAGATTGGTGTGTTTACAATCATTTAGTTAGACCCAGAGCACTGATTGGTGCATTTTTACAGAGTGCTGATTGGTGCATTTACAATTCTTTAGCTAGACCCAGAGTGCTGATTGGTGTGTCTTTACAGAGTGCTGATTGGTGCATTTACAATCCTCTAGCTAGACAGAAAAGTTCTCCAAGTCCCCACTTGACCCAGGAAGTCCAGCTGGCTTCACCTCTCAATTCGGTGTTCTCCTTTGTGGAATGTCATTAAGAGGATTATATGAGAATATATTTTAAAGGTGCACCTGGTACATAGTGAAAGCTATGGAAACATTCATTAAGTCCAAGAAAAATTGTACACTGGACTGTCAAAGTCTCGCCTACCCCAGTGAATTTGAACTGTGGTCTTTATTATTTATTTATTGAGATGGAGTCTCACTCTGTCACTAGGCTGGCGTGTAACAGCACGATCTGGGCTCACTGCAACCTCTGCCTCCTGGTTTCAAGCTATTCTCCTGCCTCAGCCTCCCGAGTAGCTGGGATTACAGGGACACGCCACCATGCCTGGCTAATTTTTTGTATTTTTAGTAGTGATGAGGTTTCACCGTGTTGGCCAGGATGGTCTTAATCTCCTGACCTTGTGATCCGCCTGCCTCGGCCTCCCAAAGTGCTGAGATTACAGGCATGAGGCACCATGCCCAGCCTGTTTTTTATTTTTGAGACAGGGCTTAGCTCCGTTGCCCAGGCTGCAGTGCAGTGGCATGATCAAAGCTCACTGAAACCTCCACCTCCCAGGCTCAGGTGATCCTCCTTTCTTGGCCTCCTGATTAGCTGGGACTACAGGCACATGCCACCACGCTGTTTTTGTTGTTGTAGAGATGGGGTTTCACCATTTTGCCCAGGCTGGTCTCAAACTCTTCGGCTTGAGTGATCCATCAACCTCGGCCTCCTAAACTGCTGGGATTACAGGCAGGAGCCACCATGCCAAGCCCTGCACTGTTAGCCTTAAGCCCATTTTGGGAGACTTGCTTTCCCTTGGTCAATCATTCCTCTTCCTTCTGGAAGCTAAAATGTCAGATTCTCTGTGAAGCCTTCCTACTGCACTTTGTTCAGCCCCCTATTAAAATTTTATTGGATTATAATTTTATTACCTCCCTGTGGCTGCTATGACAAATTACCACAAAACAGGTGGCTTAAAACAACAGAAATTTATTCTCTCACAGTTCTAGAGGCCAGAAGTCTGATATTAGATTAACAGGCTGAAATGAGGGTATCCGCAGGGCCACACTCCCTCCTGAGGCTCTAGGGGAAAGGTGTTCCTTGCCTCTTCCAGCTCTGGCGGCTGCCAGCATTCCTTGGCCCATCACTGTATCGCTCTCATCACTGCCTCCATAGTCACATTGCTGCCTCCTCTCCCGTCTGTGTCAAATTTCCTTCTGCCTTTCTCATACGAAAACTTGTGACAGGACAGAGGACCCACCTGGATATTCCAGGATACTCTCACTCTCTCAGGATCCTTAAAACACACTTGCAAGACCCTTTGAAGCCATTTGTAGGTTCCAGGGATTGGAACCTAGTATCTATGAGTGCCAACATTCAGCACTTCATAACTGTTTACATGTATGTTGGTCTTTACACCTTGGTATGACTAGGGTCTCTCACAGTGTAAGTACATAGTATGTCCTCAATAAGTGACATGCAGACATAGACGCAGAGCTATACAGCATCTAGGCCCTTTGCTCACGTTCATTGGGATACCTTCTTTGCTAAGGCTTCATTTCCCTAGGCCAGAGCTATTGCTTTCATGTGCTAATCTGTGGTTGGAAGGATCTTTCACTCATAAATTACATCAACTTCTAGGTTAGAGAAATTAAGCAAAGGAGTTTTCATCCTTGTACCACTTTTCCTGAGTTTCGGTGAGGCAAAGTAACCAAAAAACTCCTTTCAAACTCCGTACCTCTTACGTTATGGAGCAGAGGGCATAGGAAAAGTGGATGGGCCCCGGCTGCTTGAAGACTTCTTTCATGGAACGTGAGATTAGAGTGGCAGACTGACAAGTATGGGCTTCATGAAGAGCGCTGTCATCAGTCTCCCTGGGCTGGTTTATTGCCATTCTTTGGCAGTTTATTTTAAACACAGTTTTCTTCGTAATTTAAGCTCCTAAATTCATGGCTACTGCTTCAGTGACCATTTCCCCTCTCGAGTCATTTAAGTTCATCACAAGGATTTTTCTGAAATGAGGCGGCTTCTTTTCCAGTGTTCTCAAATCAGAGTCACCTCCACCCTCAAGAATAAGCCAGCGCTCATCTGGAAAGACAATTCAGTAGCTGTGTGATTGCTTTTTTCTCAGCTGTGGAAATCTTTCCCAATTAAAGTGGAAAAAGTTTCTTGCAATAAAAAAACAGGTAGATTACTTTGCACCATTAATCCTTGAAACAGTAAATTATCTACTGCATTGTAACTCTTTACTTTTTTTTTTTTTTTTCAGACGGAGTCTCGCTCTGTCGCCCAGGCTGGAGTGCAGTGGCCTGATCTCAGCTCACTGCAAGCTCCGCCTCCCGGGTTCACGCCATTCTCCGGCCTCAGCCTCCCGAGGAGCTGGGACTACAGGCGCCCGCCACCTCGCCCGGCTAGTTTTTTGTATTTTTTAGTAGAGACGGGGTTTCACTGTGTTAGCCAGGATGGTCTCGATCTCCTGACCTCGTGATCCGCCCGCCTCGGCCTCCCAAAGTGCTGGGATTGCAGGCTTGAGCCACCGCGCCCGGCAACCATTTACTTCTATGTCAGTCTTTTCATCTTTTTGCTGGTTAGAGCCCTCAGAAATCAGAATGAGATTCCATGACATTTATTCAACCTTCAAATATTTTTTACATTCTCTCTGTCTTCCAGGAGTAGTGATAAGAGCTAGTGATGTAAGGGTAACAAAAACGGACTCATTCCCTGCCCTCACGGAGCTTGTACAGTCTGGTGGAGGATGTAAACACTAATCAGGTCATCACACAGACAAATGCAAACTGTCAGTGGTCTCACATGCCAAGGCTGTTTACATACATGGAAACAGTTATGAAGTGGTGAATGTTGGCACTTCAGCCAACCCACAATGCTGCTGGCAGATCAGTTTAAAACACTGGACTCAATGTGCCACCCCTCGCTTAAACACTTTCACTGGCTCTCCCATGGCCTCTGGAACAAAACTCACCTCTGGAGAAGATGCTCTTCAGCTGTTCCTGCCTCATTTCCTGTCCTCTTCCAGATGCTCAGGGGCCCCCAACTACAAGCTCTGTCCTTTCAGGGTCTTCTGTCTTTGTATACAGTTCTCTCTGCCCAGAAAACTCTTCTCCCCACCTCCACTTGCAAAATCCTGTCCATCCTTCCGTCTCAGCTGTTACTTGAATGTGATGCCTGTCTTTTTAGTAGGCTAAATCTGTCACTCCCTGCCTCTACTACCACAGAACATTTTGTACAAGTCACCATAACTGCACTTATCCCAGTGAACTGTGTTTGTTTGCAGCAAAACACTGTGGTTAGGAGCATGGACCCTGAATTCAGACTGACTTGGAAACCAAATTCTGCAATTTATTGTGTGGCCTTGAAAATCATTCCTTCTGGGCTTTAGTTTCCTTCCTAATCTGGGGGATGAGGGGTATGATACCTAACTCATTAGGCTGTTGTAAAGATAAACGAGGTAATGTGTTTAATGATGGAGCACAATGCCTGGTCAACAATACTCAATAACTAATGGTGAGTATTACCGAACTTGAATGTGCCAAATGCAAGGACCTAGGACTACGTTTTGTACATCTTCCTTATTATTTTTTTTTTGAGACAGAGTTTCGCTCTCATTGCCCAGGTTGGAGTGTAATGGTGCGATCTTGGCTCACTGCAACCTCCACCTCCCGGGTTCAAGTGATTCTCCTGCCTCAGCCTCCAGAGTAGCTGGGATTACAGGCATGCGCCACCATGCCTGGCTAATTTCGTATTTTTAGTAGTGATGGGGTTCCTCCATGTTGGTCAGGCTGGTCTTGAACTCCCAACCTCGGGTGATCTGCCCGCCTCGGCCTCCCAAAGTGCTGGGATTACAGGCGTGAGCCACCACAGCTGGCCGATTTTGTCCATCTTTCTATCCCAGTGGCTAGTCATAGTCGATGTCTCTTAAAATGCATAAATTAAAATACTATCATAATGTCCTTTACTTGAAGAGGGGTTACAAGCTTATTTAGTTGGTCACTAGTAAGGACTTTTTTGTTTTCTTTTGAGACAAGGTCTTGCTCTGTCACCCAGGCTGGAGTATGATGGAGTCATCACAGCTCACTGCAGCCTTGACTTCCCAGGCTCAAGCAATCCTCCTACCTCAGCACCACTTGAGAGGTGGTTAATTTCCCATAGAGATGGGGTCTTTATGTTGCCCATGCTGGTCTCCAACTCTCCAATTCCTGGGCTCAAGTGATCCTCCCACCTTGGCCTCCCACAGTGTTGGGATTACAGGGCTGAGTCACTACACCCAGCTGAGAAAGCCATTTTACTGAAATGCCAAAAATTCCACTGATTTTACATCTCCAATCATATTCATCCTTTCCCCTTGCTAAACCAGTCCTGAACTTACAGAGGTAACTGTTTGAGGTTCTAGTTTGAAGTAGTGTTTTCTGCTAAATGATCTCATCACAATTTTAGTCTTTACTGCATGTACATCAATTCCAGTCTTTACATAATCATGTGGAACACGGATTATATTTTCCTTTCTCATATGAAAAGTAATAGCGTGCATGTGTACAGGATTTACGTTTCAGGCTTTGTGGGCTTTAAATCTCTGACTCCTAACCCAAGTGACTTTTCTAAGATCACAGTTGGTGGGTGGTCAAGCATATTAAAACCACTGCAAACTCTAGCGCTGTGTCCTGGACACTGGCCACAGCATCGCATTATCCCCCAACAGCCTAAATTCCTTGAAGGCAAGGTTATCTCTGGCTTCCTCAGCATCGTTCGCAGCATGCAGAGACTCGGTGAGCTGGGCTGGCCAGTGCATTTCCTCTTCCGTCAATGTAATCCTACTAGAGGAGCAGAGGGCAAACTACGTTCCCATTAAAGCCACAAGGTTTAAAAACCTCTAACCTTGGAAAAGTACACGTCAACCCTCTGCACAGCAAAATTCTCTACTGTGGTTTCCCCTCTGCCGCCTTCTCCTTGGCGTTCCCCGATCACTGCCTTCAGGGGTCTTTACAAGGGCAAGTGAACGTAGGGTTTGGGGGCCGGCTTCGCCCCCTTCTATTTACCGGGTGCTGGTCATCCTTCGGGCCAGGCTGACTGTCTAGGGGTGGCCCTGGGATACCTGCTCCGCGCAGGTGACCCCCCCTCCCACCGAGGAGGGCGCGTCCCGCTTGCTCCGTGGAGACGCCGCGGAGGCGCACACGCCTCACGCCCTCCTCGCAGAAGCCACAGGGGCTGCGGCTCTTTGTCGCGGGCACACCGGAAACGGCCCGGAGCGCGCGCGGGGCGGCCGCCGAGGGTCCCGGCGCAGGGCGGGGCCGCCGGGCCCGTCCCCCTCCCGGCGGGGGCGCGCGAGGCCCGGGCGGGGCCGCCGTCCCTTCCGGGGAGCAGGGAGCCGCCGCCGCGTCCGCCGGGCGGCTCCCACCCCGCCCCCCGCAGCTCTGGGTGACGCGTCTCCAATAACAGCTCGCCAGGAGCCGCAGCTCGGGCACAGCCGGCGCCCGCGCCCCGCCGCCACCATGAGGGCCGAGGGCCTCGGCGGCCTGGAGCGCTTCTGCAGCCCGGGCAAGGGCCGGGGGCTGCGGGCTCTGCAGCCCTTCCAGGTGGGGGACTTGCTGTTCTCCTGCCCGGCCTATGCCTACGTGCTCACGGTCAACGAGCGGGGCAACCACTGCGAGTACTGCTTCGCCAGGTAGGGCGGTGGCGGCGGGCGGGAGCCGGGGGCGCCGACCGGGAGGCTTGGATCGCGGCACCAGGAAGTGCGTGCGGCTCGCGGGGTCCTAGCGCCGGCCTCTAGGGCGGGGTGGGGGGCGGGGAGGGGAGGAGGCCCCGCGCTGAAGCCTCACGCCGGGCACCACGTGCGAGAGGAAACAGGACCGGTGCCCACTGCACGCCCTGCGCTGCACGTTTTCAGTTGCTCACGCAGGATGCGCAAACTCGGGAGTGCAGGTTCCTGCCTTCAAATGTGAGCTCCGAGCCAGGCTTGTTCCAAGCCTGGGCACTCACTGCCCTCCCGGTGCATTGGCAGTGGAGCCCCAAATTTGGGCAGCCACGGGCTGTCACCTTTAACTTATACTTCCTGCGGTGTATGCTGCTCCCCACAGGCCAGCCCTGCTTCAAATTGGCCGTTTCTTCCAAGGAATTTAATGACTTAGTATATGTCTTGTAAAGTACGTTTACGTGTTAAAGTACGCTTACATGGGTGTTTGGAGGGATGCCAGTGAGCACTGACCACACGCCCTGGATTCTGAGGCGCTGCAACGATGAGTTGCAGTGTCCAGTTTTGGTTTGGAATTAGGAAGACATGGTCGCAGTAAGGGATTGGGCAAGATGTGTGGTTGCTAACGGTATTTAATTGTAAGATACCATATGTATATATGTGCCTGTGTTTGTATATATGATGCATATACATTGGCACACACCAACACATATAATTATATCCTCAACTCTTATGAGAGTTTCAGAGCTGAAAGGCACATCAGAAATCACCAATTCGATCCTGTTTTTCACTTAATAGATGAGAAAACTAAAGCCCAGAGAGAAAGTGGGGTTACCTTTATCCATTCACACCAGTAGTGAAGGGAGTGAAATCTGGCCTCATTCACTTCTGCCTGTTTCTCACTGGTTAGGTGCTCAGTAAATTGACTAAGGCAGGAGGCATGGCTTTGGGGTTAAGTTTATATCAGGCCTTCCAGTACTCTGAGTAGAGACCGTGTTTTGCTTTCTTTGAACCTCAGTTTCTTCATCTTTGAAATGGAGATTCCTGGGCTGGATTAAGCTGACCTGCGGTCTTGCAGGGACCTTTTGAGTACAGGTCTCAGGTCCAGCATACTCAATCTCTCAGACCTGTGTGCCTTATTCTACAATAAGACGTAGCAAAAGAAGGGACAAAGGCTAAATATTGTAGTAATCTTGCCCAGACTCCCTGCCAGAACTGTCTTCCGCTTGGGGGGACCTGGAAAGGAACTAGACACGGAATCATGCCGTGGGCAGCTTAAGGGCTGTATGTGATGTGGCTCTTTGAATTGGTGAGCCAAGAGCTAAAGGGTCATGGCACCACTTTGCAACGTTTGAGTGAAGTGAGCATTGGGTTTTCCCAAAGTTAAAAAGGCTGCTGTGACTGGTCCCTTGATCTTCTGAGCCTTGCTGTGGCTCGGAGTCTGCAGCAGCGTGGGTGTCTGCAGTGGCAGGAGCAAAGCAGGTCAGGCAGCACAGAAGGAGCCTCCATCAGGGATCCTGGCAATTCCTGAAAGCCATCACCTAAGACCATGGATGCCAGGCACATAGTAGGTGCTTACTTTATATGGGTAGTTGCCGTTCCTGGCCCCCAGTGAATGAAAGATCAAATCCCTCTGGGTTTAGAAGGGATTAGAAGAACTGAGAGATGCTTCTGTTTAGCCGTAAGTCTCCTAATTGTTTCTACTACACATACTCCCAACCTTAGAACATTAGTGGATAGTGAGATGCAACTTCACAAAGCATTCAGCCTGGATTATTCTGCCATATGTGACAGTTTGCTGCCTTTTTTGTTGCTGCATTTTTCTGATTGACATTTATTAGTGTTATTCACTGTTGCCTTGGGTCCCTCACCAGGGCTGCAACTTGCAATGGGCTGTTATTACGACTTGCAAACCCCTTCTTTGTTTGATTTCCCCGAACTTCTGTCAATACCCATAGTTTATTTCCTTTCTGTTTCCCCAAAGAATTTTTTGAAATCAATTAAAATAATACAGAAGAAATGACAGCCATGATACTTACGCAATTAGAAATATCTTTGTACCCTACTTTATGATTTCTATGAAATCTGAATCGTTTAGTATTAGTGGTTAGATCATCTGATAGATTCAGCATCAGTTTCTCTGTCAACAATTCGTATATGACCTAGGACAAATCAGTCTGTCCAGATGTATGAGAGGAACGTGTGTTTTCCTCCATAGGGCCTCAAAGTATTGGAGTAGAATTCTGCAAATGTTCATACATACAGGTCAAAATCTGCTGCCTGCCTCAGCCCCACACACCCAAAAGAAAGCTACCCCTTATCCTTTCTTTTGCCGGAAGTTTAACGTAAACAGTATTGCTTAAGATAAATGAACGACGCAAGAATTTCCACGTCATATTAATTGTATCAGGATCTAACTTTTTTTTGAAGGAAAGAAAAGTGATTTCTTTAGGTAGGAATAAGTATATTCTACAAATTGAGAAATAATGGAAAATGTCTTAAGTCTCAACAGAATGGGATTCTTATGGTCAGACCAATTCAGACAAAGGTTTGTTTGGGGAGTTTTTAATTTGTATCACATTTCTCAGTCTGGTGGGTGCCACTGGAGAAGATACATATCTTGCCTGAGCTGCTAGAAGGCAGCTCCTAATAATATATAAATTTCTTCCACTTGGAACCTGTCCCTATCAGACTTCTCAGATACACTTTATACACACATACACACATAAACGCACACATACGTATTTTGGCCATTTATCACCGTTTTTGGCGGGGTTTTTTTTTTTTTCCAGATATATAGATGTGTTTGTTTGTTTTGAGGCAGTTCTTGTTGCCCAGACTGGAGCGCAATGGCGCGATCTCAGCTCACCGCAACCTCCGCCTCCTGGGTTCAAGCAATTTTCCTGCCTCAGCCTCCGGAGTAGCTGGGATTACAGGAATGCGTCACTATGCCCGGCTAATTTTCTATTTTTAGTAGAGATGGGGTTTTTCCATGTTGGTCAGGCTGGTCTCGAACTCCCGACCTCCTAAAGTGCTGGGATTACAGATGCGAGCCCCCGCACCTGGCTAAGTATATTGTATTTTAAACTGAGTTTTAGCCTTTTTTTTTTTTTTTTTTTTTTGAGACAGAATCTCGTCTCGCTCTGTTGCCCAGACTGGAGTGCAGTGGCACGATCTTGGCTCACTGCAACCTCCGCCTCCCGGGTTCAAGCAATTTCCGGCTAATTTTTGTATTTTTAGTAGAGACAGGGGTTCATCATGTTGGCCAGGCTGGTCTCGAACTCCTGACCTCAAGTGATCTGCCCGCCTCGGCCTCCCGAAGTGCTAGGGTTACAGGTGTGAGCCACCGCGCCCGGCCTAGACATATTTTAACACCCAATGTGATTTGTCTCAGAAGGAGACAGGGTTCCATTTAAATATTTGTTCTGTGTGCCGTTCCTCAGGTAGGCAGATGTCTCCCTTTTGATATTTTGTTCTCTTGGCTCATGGGTTATTTAAGGGTGAGATTATTGTCATTTCTTTGTTTCCTCTGAGTGTAGTGGGGAACCAGGAAAGCCCATTTAGCGTCCTTGGAATAGAGCTGTTAGAACCCAGTTTCAGTGAATTTCGGTCGTGTCTGGCTTAGATTAGTTGTTTTAAAAAATAAATTGATTGCATGAGCCAAACGCTGTGATTAAGGTGTCCTGCTTCAGCAGTTATAAAGACTTTTTTCTCATGTCCCCCAGATTTGTTCCCTAGTGTATTCATCTTAGCTTTCCTCTTGTTTTATCAAACCGGCAGAATAATTTTTAGTTGATCTTTATCAGTATTAAGGGCCATGAAATCCTAATGCTGTTTTCCTGAAGTTCTGTGAACTAACCCTGGTTCTGGCTGCCTGAAGCTGTGCATGAGAAGGGGACCTTGTCCCCAGGGCTGCTGTGACTCTGGCTCTCCTCAGAATGCTTTCAGAGTTGTCTCGGGGGAGAAGTGGCTTCAGATGGATTTAAATCATTATGTTTTCTGAATTAAAAAAAATTGAATTACGTGCTCTAATAAAGGGATTCCCCTTCTTTTTTAGATGTAGTTTTATAAAATAGGTGGTAAGACTAAAACATACATACAACAGATTTCCTGTAAAAAGTTCCATTAAAGAATACGAAATTCAGCAATCTGTATGTTAGGTAAGGAAATGCTGTTTTCACTTTCCGCCTTTCAGTATTTCAAGGTTTCCTGTACATTAATGCATAACTTAATGACAGGGATATGTTCCAAGAACTGCCTTAGTAAAGCAGTTTGGTCCTTGTGCCAGCATGCTAGAGTGTACTTACACAAAGCTACATGAGAGAGTCTACTATTCACCTAGGCTGTGTGGTGTAGCCTATTGCTCCTAGGTTACAAACCTGTACAGCATGTTACTGTACTGAATACTGTAGGCAATTGTAATACAATGGTAAGTATTTGTGTATCCAAACAGATCTAAACATAGAAAAGGCACAGTGAGAATATAGTATTACAATCTGATGGGACCACCTTTGTTCACGTGGTCTGTCATTGACTGAAATGTCGTTAGTGCATGACCTTATTTCAGTTGAAACCGCAAAGCAGGGACTTTGTGGCAGGTGGATTGGGTTTGAATTCTGATTTCATTCTTTCCAGATGGTTTGTCTTTAGGCCAGTTATCACTTAACCTCTCTGAACTCCCAGGTACCCTTATCTGTAAAATGTGCATACTAATGCCAGTGCCATTAATCCCAGCACTTGGTAGGCTGAGGTGGGAGGATCGCTTGAAGCCAGGATTTTGAGACCTGACTGGGCAATGTAGCAAGACCTCATTCTCTACAAAAAAAAAAAAAAAAAAAAATGTATTGAGTTTAGCCAGCTGTGGTAGCCCAGGCCTGTAGTCCTAGCTACACTTGGGTAGGCTGAGGTGGGAAGATCCCCTGAGTCAGGAGGTTGATGCTGTAGTGAGCCATATCACTTACTCCGGCCTGGGAGACAAAGTGAGACCCTATCTCTTAAAAAAATAAAAAAGTACGGGCTGGGCATGGTGGCTCACGCCTGTAATCCCAACACTTTGGGAGGCTGAGGCGGATGGATCACTTGAGGTCAGGAGTTTGAGACCAGCCTGGCCAACACAGTGAAACCCTGTCTCCACTGAAAATATAAAAATTAGCCAGGTGTGGTGTAGTCCCAACTACTTGGGAGGCTGAGGCAGGAGAATGGCTTGAACCTAGGAACCCAGGAGGCAGAGGTTGCAGTGAGCTGAGATCACGCCACTGCACTCTAGCCTCCATCTCAAAAAAAATAAAAGCATATGAACACCCACCCTACCAAGCTCAGCTTGAGAATTAAATGACAGAGTGAAGAAAGTTAGGTACTCAGTACAACCCTAGCACACAGTGAGCCATCAAAATCACAGCCTGATCTCTTTTTTTTTTTTTCCCCCAAGATGGAGTCTCATTCTGTCACCCAGGCTAGAGTGCAATGGCACAGTCTCCGCCTCTCAGGTTCAAGTGATTCTCCTGCCTCAGCCTCACGAGTAGCTGGGATTACAGGCGTGTACCACCTTGCCTGGCTAATTTTTGTATTTTTAGTGGAAACGATGTTTCACCATGTTGGCCAGGCTGGTCTTGAACTCCTGACCTCAGGTGATCTGCCTGCCTAGGCCTCCCAAAGTGCTGGGATTACAGGCATGAGCCACCACGCCTGGCCTGATCTCTTATACTTGTTTAATGAACTCTGCTGGCTAAATGTTTCTAACTTAATTAAATTGTGTGATAAAATATTACAATTTTAGGGGCGTTTTTATGGAGTTGTGGGGAGGAGTGGATACTGGGAAGGAAATACTGGAAATTGTTGACCAGTGGAATCACCATTAAGCTGGCCTATTGGCTGGGCGCGGTGACTCACACCTGTAATCCCAGCACTTTGGGAAACCGAGGTGGGCAGATCACCTGAGGTCAGGAGTTTGAGAGCAGCCTGGCCAACGTGGTGAAACCTCATCTCTACTAAAAATACAAAAATTACCTGGGCATAGTGGCAGGTGCCTGTAATCCCAGTTACTCGGGAGGCTGAGGCAGGAGAATCGCTTGAACCCGGGAGGTGAAGGTTGTGGCGAGCTGAGATGTTGCCACTGTACTCTAGCCTGGGCGACAGTTAGACTATGTCTCAAAAAAAAATGGCCTGTTGACCCATAGCCACAACCAGCACTTCTCAACCTTGGGTTCCCCAGAATTAACGATGGGCGTCTGGGGTCAGTTTTCAGGATTTTTCAAAACCTAATGGGAATAATATAACATACCTACACAGGTAAACCTTCTTCAGAAAAGAGCCTTTTCTCACTCCAAAGTGCTTAAGCACTTTAATATTCTTTTAATAAGATTAAACAAATATTTATAGAGAGAAATGGAAGGAAACAGAATTTTCCACATTGCAAGGATATCAGGGCTCCTTTCTGCCTTTTACGTTCAGCACAATTGTTTCAGCTGCAGCAAGGAGCCGGCCTTTAAGACTTCAAATGTGCCAGGTGCTGTAACTCACGTTAATTTTTTATATGCGGGGAACATAATTTCTGTTATAGCTTATAGGGACTCAGTGACCAAGCTGCACGTTTGGAACCGATTTCAGATGAAAGAGACAGAATAACAGCAGGATATCCTGAAGTGAAATTCAAACCCTGGTGAGTTAAAACCACCATCTAACACCTTTCCCTCCCCAAAGCAATTGCACAGAATCCTCTCAATCAAAAAAAATCTGAAGAACCTGTATAAAATGGCATTTCTTTAAATCATATTGCTCTTTGCAGCCCATAAAGCATTTCCAGATACATTCTTATTTTGATCCTTCCAAGGATGGCTGGTATACACAGGGCCTTATTCCATTTTACATAGAAAGAAACTGAGTGTTAGAGAAGTTAAGCAGTTTCTCTGAATTTCACACCTTTTTTGTCAAATATTTATTGAGTGCCTCTTAAAGGCTGGACTCCATGACCTTCAAGGATGGAGCGAAATCCCGTGTTCTTTTTGTGATCTTTCTGTGCCCCCTTTGGCGTGAACCTACTGTGTGGTTCACCTGGGCACTTAACCCTACTTTACTACTGTGTGGTTCCCTGGAGACTGGGGACTTAATCCATCTCTGATATCTCCTTGATTGAACACAATTTATAATTGCCCAACCACTTAACAAACGAATGCATTGTTTAAAGAATTGTTTTAAGTTTTAAAAAATGATTTAGCCATTTTAGATCTATATCTTATGCTGATATGGACTTAGATTATAATGCTTTGAAATTTGCATAAGAGCTACACATATTCTTTTATATGTATGAATTATTATGTAATAAAACATAAAAAGAACACGAGGCTTTGGTCCTTTTGTGGGCTTGGAATATTTTTAATATTACGCTAGGACTAAACCAGAGTTAGTCATCTCAGCCTTTATACCTACATATAAAGAGTTTCGTTGTGCACATGTACCGTAGAACTTAGAGTATAATAAAAAAAAGGAAGAGTTTGTTTCTGTACTGTGTGATAGGGCAGCATCAGCCCACAGCCTTTTTTTTTTTTTTTTTTTGCTCCTTAAGCAAATCCATCCTTCAGGCTCTCTCTCTGCAGAAGTTAAATCACTGAGTTGTGGAAATGGAATTTATGGTGCAGCGGTAGGAGGCGGCCCCTGGTTGGTACTCCTGTAGAACAGGCAAGTTGCACACCACCTGTGAGAAGGTTCTTGTAAAACTATGTTACATTTCTTTGAGAAGATCCAGGGCTCACTGCTATAGTTTGGCAGGAACCTGGTCTTGGGGAGAGCTCAGAATTCGTGAGAATTCAGGACAGCATGTCTCTTTTAGGATTTGATACAGTGAGAGAATTGCAAAGGAAGTTTCTACTGTATTTGGGTGTTTTAGGCTTACTGCTTTGAACTTAGGTTAATATTCCCTCCTCTTTTCCCTGTCAGTCTAAAAATATGAAATAATTACTATTTTATGCCACTTTATTTCTGTCCTCGAAGGAAGCCATCAATAATTACAAGCTTGCTTTATCTTCCTGGAGTCATGAATAACTAAATTCACTCCCCCCCATCCACACACATCTTTTTTTGGACCTCAGATGTACAGTTGAGGTAATCATACTTCTGAGTTCAAGGCATGCTTTTATCTGGTATGTGCAAGGCAAGTTTGGTTTTTCAGAACGTCCCCTCTCATTTCTGGCTCTTCTCACAGGCAGCTCCTCTATGGGTTTGGTTGTGTATCTTTGAATACGTGTGTATGTGTGTCCTGATGATCACTCGGGAACTAGACACACCTAGAACAAGGCACCCTGATTGTCCTTGGCAGATTCAGACCTTGAGCTCTCTTCTGATCCTCCTGCTCATTCAGCGTTTTTCTGTAGCTGTGTCAGGGCAGGGGCCCCTGCACTGGCCCCTTCCTCCTGATGAGTGGCCTGTTCTGACACTTGGGGGAGGCAGGGCATTTTGAGGTCTCCTTTGCCTCTCAGGAACTTGCATTGTTAGCCCACCCACATCCCCAACGTTCACTTCTTTGGATTTCTAGGAAATCTGCAGTAGTTTAGGGGTGCAGTCCTTTGGCAGGGAATTAACTGAAGTACCTGCCTTTTCAGGGGTTGAACCTATGACCTTGGCCTCATTAGAGCTGTAACCAGTCACAAAGCACACACCTCACTTTGTGTAACTTCTGCCGACTTGTTCCTGCCACCCTCCGCGGCTTCCTATTCAATTGCAAAGGCGTTCACACCAACACAATAGAACAGAAGGAAATCAGATCTCTTCAAGACTTCTCTGAAGGACAGAAATATGCAATTTAGCAGGAAAATAATACAAAAAAAGTCTTGAAGGTTCAGGAAACAACTTATCTTTCTAGTCCATACATTCGCTGAGAATCCAGCTGTGTCTCTCAGATTCTTCTTCAATCAAAAATTCAAAAATAGTATGGGACTCCTTGTGTCAATTTATTAACATAAAATCTAGTGACTCTTGTACATGAAGTGGAAGGTTTCGGATGACTAGGTAGAAATATTGCATGTATATTATTAAAATGGATTGGGTTAGCTTTTATAGAAAAAGTGGATCTGAGAATTCATAAGTGCTTGTCTTTGGCAAGTTTATAGTCCCTAGAGATAAAAATGAATGCATGCTATAATAACAAAGACACAGTTGTGTCTTAGTGAGTGCTCTGTGATGCACAGGGTGTGTTGGTGCCCAGGGGACACAGAGTCACCATGGAGGAGAAGAGAAACAAGGACAACTTGCTAGAGAAGTGAAATTCACACAGGGCTTGAAGACCTGAACGTATCTTGGGGGAGGGACATGATAAGATAATCTGGCTGTCCAAAAAGATACAGGTTTTTATTAGAGCCAGATAAAAATCTCAAGGATTTTATGTCTTGGCACTTGGAAGGAGTTATGTTGAAATCTGGGTTCTCGTTAATCTATGGGTACCAAGAAAGACTCTTCAGGGATGTAGGTACTGGCTCATGTTTTTGAGGAGATGGTGATTTTTCTTACTCTGGTGATGTTTGGGTAGGAAACATTTGCTCATTTGCCACCACCTGAAAAATCTCTGTCAATTCCATGAATCCGTGGTACAGTGACAGTTGCTGTTCACAGCGATAACCTCATATGTTCTTAAAACCTCAACAATAAGACACATTTAATTATGAGCCAATTCCTCCCTAAGGGTAGGAATTCTGTTTTTTAACTCATTCAAAAACATTTGTATTTATGGACACTTAGTGGGTTCTACAGTTCTGGAAAACAACTCCAAAGAAAAGGAACAAAAATCCCTACCACCATGGAGCTTATTTTCCGCAGCTTTTATTCATCTTTATTTTACCCCCAGTTCATTGGACTCTGTAAGGCTTCAGCAGATGCTGTATAAAAGGCAGGAAGGTTTGCGGGTTATGTTCTTTTTCTTTCTTCTGATCATCCACGTATGTCATGAAGAACATTCTGTTAACCAGAATGTTTAACCGTGTTGGGACTCAGAAAGTGATACCCCAAAGTTTGGCCCTTTGCCATTACAGAGCACTCTCCACTGAAGGGGGTTGGAAGGGCCTCAGAAGCAAAGACTCTGTGACCTTCCCTGCCCGTCAGTCTATTACCATTATTAGCTCATACCCTTTTGTCCATTCTTCATTGAACCTAAGCATAAACATAGGCAGTTTTCCTTGAGTTCTTGAGTTATTGGGCTCTCATTCTGAAGGATCTTGTGTCACGTAAAAACTTTGACTAAATCAATTTGTTATGTTTTTATCTTGTTAATCTGTCTTTTCTTCCGGGGTGTTGGCCATGACCCTTGTGATGAATGAGGAAGGACATCACATGCTTCCACCCCTACAGCTACAACACCCTGTCTCATGACTGACACAAGCTAAGAGAGAGCTTTGATAAGATAATACTTAGGTCCAGTGAATTGGCAACATCCCTATGTTGGTTAAAATAGCAGCAGCTCTGGGTAGATATATTTTAGAAGTTAATAAAATATGACCTATCCATACACCCGAGTAAATATTTTATTTTATTTTATTTTATTTTATTTTTTTTGAGACAGAGTTTTGCTCTGTCACCCAGGCTAGAATGCAGTGGCTCGATCTCAGCTCACTGCAAGCTCCGCCTCCCACGCCATTCTCCTGCCTCAGCCTCCTGAGTAGCTGGGACTACAGGCGCCCGCCACCACGCCTGGCTAATTTTTTTGTGTTTTTAGTAGAGACGGCGTTTCACTGTGTTAGCCAGGATGGTCTCGATCTCCTGACCTCGTGATCCACCCACCTTGGCCTCCCAAAGTGCTGGGATTACAGGCGTGAGCCACTGCGCCTGGCCACCTGAGTAAATATTTTAAACAGTAATCTAAAAAAACCCTTTAGGGTTTTTTTTTTTTTTTTTTTTAAACTTTAAAACATTCAAGTTAATAAGGAAGTAGGGATTTAGGAAAAATCTATTTCATCCAGTATTTAATTGATTTCTGCACATGTTCCACCTTTACAAGATACTCAGCTACTAAATATTTTCTAGGTGCAGAGAGAGAGACACAGAGAGAGAGAAGCCCACCTTTCTTGATCTAACTCTGTCTGTGAATCTGAGGATTGCCCCTGATAGAACTCCATGGTAGATTAAGGGCCTCCTGATGGACACCCTCAGGCCAAGCCTCAGGAGCCATATCTGAGTCTAGCTTGCTCTGCTGTGTTATTTTCACTCTGGTCGTCCTAAATTGCTTATAGTAATGAATACACACATGCACACACATATATGCACCTTGCTGATTCTCTTGTCCGTGTCCCTCTTTGCCTGGCGCTCTCCTTTGGTTCTGAGAAATCTGTCCTGATTTCTGCAGGCTGGATTAGTTCCTTTCATCTTTGCTCCCACAGCACCTCATACAAACTTCCTTTATCACGCTTACTCCTTGTATGCATGAACCTAGGTCTTACTCATCTTTGTAACCCCAGGATTTAGCAAGAAGACTAGCCTCTGTTCCTGCAGTAAATATTTGTGAAATGTACTAGTCTCATTTCTGCATCTTATCTTACTGGTGGCCCTTTGCATAGGCCTCATAATCTCTCTTAATCTGCAGCTGTTCGTTCTTGGAAATGACTCCTTGTAAATACTCTCAGAACTCTTCATTGACTCCCTGCTTTCTTCAGGACAGATTCCCTACTAAGTGCCCCTCCCATCATATCCAGCATTATCCCTCACTGCATTTTGACTTAGACTCTAAGTTCAATTTGGGTGGTCTTTGCAAAGCTGAGGAATGTCATTCTTCATTCTTCTTGTTGTCCATTTGTCATCTAGAATACTTTTCTCTGTAATATTTCCTTCCTTATCCTCTGCCTTCTTCCTAGGTAAGGCCTTAGAGCCTCTGTTTGTTTATACTCAAAGATTCAGATCAAATTGCATCTCTTTCCAAAGCTTTTTCTGTTTCTGTTTTTTTGTTTTGCTTTGCTTTTTTGTTTTTTTGAGACAGAGTCTCTCTCTGTCACCCAGGCTGGAGTGCAATAGCACAATCTTGGCTCATTGCAACCTCCGCCTCCCAGATCCAAGCGATTCTCCCGCCTCAGCCTACTGAATAGCTGGGATTACAGGCGCGTGCCACCATGCCTGGCTAAGTTTCGTATTTTTTCATAGAGATGGGGTTTCACCATGTTGGCCAGGCTGGTCTCAAACTCCTAACCTAAGGTGATCCACCCACCTTGGCCTCCCAAAGTGCTGGGATTATAGGCATAAGCCACCGCGCCCGGTCCAAAGCTTTTTCTTGACTACTTCAGCCCACACATCTTTCATTTTATTTATCGACTTGTTTGTATTTTGCAATAATTTACTATTTGTATTTATTGAACATCATACTCTTTCAAGCATTGTGCTCTCACTGTGGAGTTTCAGAGATAAGTAAGACAACATGCTCAGTAGGTGCTATTTCCCTAAGTTCTGTGTCTTCAAAGAGCTCAGTCCTAGGGGTAGCTTTCTGCTCTCAATTCCGGGTCATGTGGGCCATTTGGATGCTGAATCATTTTGCCTGATATTTATATTTATTTACCACTCTCATGTAGGCAGGGCAGATTTCCCCAAATAGCTCTTTTTTGGAGGGGGGAACGGAGTTTTGCTCTTGTTGCCCAGGCTAGAGTGCAATGACGTGATCTTGGCTCACTGTAACCTCTGCCTCCTGGGTTCAAGCTATTCTCCTGCCTCAGCCTCCCGAGTAGCTGGGATTACAGGCATGGCGCCACCATGCCTGGCTAATTTTGTAATTTTAGTAGTGACGGGGTTTCTCCATGTTGGTCAGGCTGGTCTTGAACTCCCGACCTCAGGTGATCTGCCCACCTCAGTCTCCCAAAGTGCTGGGATTTACAGGCATGAGCCACCACGCCTAGCTGCTCAATTTTTTTTTTTTTTAACAACAATATTATTTCCCAGTATGGCTGTAGCACAGTACTTTTGTACCTAGAAAATAACACTTTTGAATATAAATTACTTAGCTATGATAGATTAACATGTCTTCTTACTGCCTTATGTGCAAGATTTTATAGTATAAAAAATGTTCTTCATTCAGAGAAATACAAATAGAATCAATAAGGATTGAAAGAAAAATGTCTGCTAAATCTGTTCAGATGGCATCTGATCAGTTTAAGTTTTCAAGGTAAAGTCCACAATTGGGGGTAATTCACCTAAACAAATTGGTAATTCAATTTTTTATATTTTGTTTGCAGGAAAATAAAACTGAGGGGATGAGAGAATGTCGACTCATAAAATTCTTTTGTAGGCAATTAAAAAGAACATTTTCCAGGCCAGGCACGGTGGCTTATGCCTGTAATCCCAGCACTTTGGGAGGCCAAGACGGGCGGATGGCTTGAGGACAGGAGTTCAAGACCAGCCTGGCCAACATGGTGAAACCCTCTCTCTACTAAAAGTACAGAAATTAGCTGGGCATGGTGGTTCATGCCTGTAATTAATCCCAGCTACTTGGAGGCTGAGGCTGGAGAATCTCTTGAACCTGGGAGGCAGAGGTTGTAGTGAGCCAAGATTGCGCCACTGCACTCCAGCCTAGACGACAGAGCAAGAACCTCTCTCAAACAAACAGACAAAAAACACACATTTTCCCGTAAGTAAGATTCAGAACAGGTCTGTCTGGACAGGTAGTTAACACTCATGTTTTGCTGCAGCAGACCTGACCATGTTCTGGGAACTCACAATTAGCATTAGACTATAAAGGAATTTTTACCATGGTTTATTTGTGTTTTATGTACAGAATGTTGAAGTGAGGAATACTGTTAGGAGTATTTTAAGTTTTCAAGTAGTTAAATTCATATTACTTTGGTATCGTTTTCCTTGATATTTAATCACATGAGTTTTATGCAACAGCAAGCATAGGGGACTCTAATAATATTGGTATACATTACAAGGTACTAATAGTAACATCTGTCATTTAACTGGAAGAAACGGTCAATATTATTTTATTGTCAGTTCCTTTATGAGAGAACTGAGTTAGAAAGACATTCGTTGTTTTTTTGCTTTTGACTTTTCAATCAGAAGGCATTAGAGAAGTAAAGATAAAAGTAGCAAGGAAGTGTCATTCTGACCTTGCACGAAAGTTAAGACCGAGCGTTTCCAGAGGAAAATGTGAAATTTTAAAAGTGCGTACATTCATTCTTTGGACGAGCTTTAACTATTAGAGATTCTGCGGGGCCTACAAGAGGAGCTTCGGATATAGGTGTACAGGGGCTGAAATGAAAATGTAATGTTCACTGTTTCACAGGCTAAATATTTCTTTCCTATATTCATAAGCTTTGTGAATTTCTTTTTTTCTTTCTAAGGCAAAGGTAAATTTTGTGTGGGCCAGAGCCTGCATGAAAACAAATCCGTGTTACTTTGTAACTAGGTCAGCCATCACCCTAACCACTAAACCCAGCTTCCTCCTTGTAAATTACAGCTCCAGTTCCAATAGTTGGGAAAACCTATTAGTTGCCACCTTACTGCCCTAAATATTTCCTGCCTCCCCAAGAGGATGCGGGTTCTAACTTTTAACAAGCCTCAGAACAAAGCCTGGTGCTGAGCGAAGGTTCAGCACAGCCCTGGGAAGAAGCCCCCTGCTGCACGTGGGTCCCGTTCACTGTTACATTGTGGATTAAAGTGATGTGTGGAGCACCTTTCACTATCACACAAAAACCTGTAGCCTGAGTATTATCCTTGTCCCCTGACCAGGGTTATAATAGGGTTCTGCCACAATTCCTCCAATTTTTATTTCTCTTAAACAAGATTGGAGGCCTTGCTAGTATAACCATCCTCGCTGGGTGGGAGGCTAACTTTGTTTCTGATTGTCTTATTTCAACCTATGGTGAAGTTATATTGCGCTGCTGGGCTTTTTTCCCTTTCTCTTTTTCATTTGGCTGGGGCTGCCTCTGTTCAACAGAGCAGACTTGTCACTTCTTCTGTCACCATTAGTTAAAAGTAATTGTTATTGCAAACCCCGTCTATGCCAGTATCATTTTCTTTCATGGTGAAACCCACTAAGCATTCATTTCAGTAGCAGAAAGTAGGGAGCTTACAGAATCAAATCCTTTTTATCTAGACCAACAGCACCTGCGGCAACGCGTTAACTAGCAGGAGTTGTTAATTACATTTCTAACTTGTTGATCTTCATGGTTTCCGATTTTTTAAAAGCAAGGAAATTAATCGCTGTGTGTGTCTCTTCCAGTAGGAAATGACAGGAGCGTGTCTTCTAAGTTCTGTTCCAGTCAGTAATAATCAAATACTTGCATTTTCCTGTAACATTTCTTTTCTTTGTGGATGGAACTATTTCTTACGTTCAAAGAGCCCTTCTGTTCACAGCAGGGTAGATATTTGCCCATAAAACAAAGGCTTTAGAAACATAGATCCTCTAGCTGTGAGTCTGAGTGAGACTGTGCTGACGGTATTTCAATAGTTGACATCACTTTAAAAAAAAAAGCACAAAGACTAATTATAAGTGTGGTAGTACCCAGCATTTATTGAACGTTTACAGTGTTCTAAGCGATGTGTTAAATGTTTTGCTTGCATTTTCTCATTTAACTTTCATAGCAAACCTGTGAGGTGGAAATGATATCTTTATCTGACAGTGAAGGAAACTAAGGTTCAGAAAGGACTAATAACTTGCCCCAGATCACATAGCACATCAAGTACCAGAAAGAAAAAAGGATTTGAGAGAGGGAAGTGGGAAGAGTAACTCATCATATTCATCCTAAATTGTGAGACAGGAATCAAGAAGCAGCAGAACGAAACCTGAGGATTTTTTTCCTAAAACTTGCGCCTGCTTCTAGGATACGTCGTCATCACAGATTAGAAAAAGACAGGGTCAGCTACTTTATTCTTATGTAAATGTTCATCATCAAGGTGGTTAAACAATCTGCTCCATCCTGGAATTCATTCTTAAGAATATCAGAAAAATCTAAACAATCTGCCTTGCAGAGTGCTTCAACTGTATACAGCAATTTCCGCACGAAAAAGCCACTCCACCCAAATGTGTTACCATCGGCCTTCCACATTCTAGAAGCACATTGGAATCTCCTGGGAGCTTTCCAAAAGTCCTAGTGCCTGGGCCCAACACATACCAACTGAATGAGAACTGATGAGCCCTGCCCCAGACAGCCAAGGTTGAGAACCACTGTGAGAGGTTATTAGTGATTCACTCTACACTTTCCTTTTTGTTCCACTCCTTTGGGGTTCAGTTCTTTTTTTTTTTTTTTTAGGGAAATTTTGTTTTCTTTATTTTGTGCAGTCTTTTCCCAAACTTCCTGAACAATTCAGATCATATTACATTGCAAACGAAAAATTTACGACTGGTCTTTTGTAGAAACAGAGTTTATTCCAACTGCTTTGTATATTCCTACAACGAAAATGGATAGCCCATATGAAGTTTCTCTCTGGCTGTAACTCTTCAGTCAGCAATAGTCGAACACTCACAGGATCTCTCTCCTTCTCTCTCCAGCACATGTACTACACAAGCACAGTGCAGGTACCAGCTCAGCAAGTTGTAGTTTGAATTTCAGCCATGAGACTTATGAAGAGTTTACATTTCTTGCTAGCTGTGGAAAGAACTGAAGCACACGTCTGAATAATTTAAACAGTGCTTCCTCCCCGCCCCTACCCCACCTCATCTAGAATTGCTTAAACCAAAATAGATCAAAGCCGATTCTTATGTTATTCACTATCAGTAACAGTAGCTATCAAAAATTGTTAGCTTTTCTTCTCTACTCTGAAGGCAAGCTGGCTCAAGAAGACCTATGTTAAGAAAATTCACACTGCTGAAGTAAATTAGAGATGACACAGACAAATGGTAAAACATTCCATGCTCATGGATTAGAAGAGCCGATATTGTTAAAATGTCCATACTACCCAAAGCAATCTACAGATTCAACACTATTCCTACCAAACTATTGAAGTCATTTTTCACAGAATAAGAAAAAAAACTTTCTAAAATTCGTGTAGAACCAAAAGAGAGCCCAAATAGCCAAAGCAATCCTAAGCAAAAAGAACAAAGCCAGAGGCATCACATTACCCAACTTCAAATAATACTGTAAGGCTGTGCTAACCAAAACAGCATGGTATGGGTACAAAACAGAGACATAGACCAGCAGAACAGAGTAGAGAACCCAGAAATAAAGCTGCACACTACAGTCATCTGATCTTTGACAAAGTCAACAGAAATAAGCAATGGGGAAAGGACTCCCTATTCAATAAATGGTGCTGGGATGACTGGCTTGCCATATGCAGAAGAATGAAACTGGACCCCTACATTTTACCATATACAAAAATTAACTCAAGATGGATTAAAGATTTAAATATAAGACCTCAAACTGTAAAAATCCTAGAACATCTAGGAAATACCATTCTGGACGTTGGCTTTGGGAAAGAACTATGACTAAGTCTTCAAAAGCAGTTGAAACAATGATTGACAGGTGGGACCTAATTAAGCTAAAGAGCCTCTGCACAGCAAAAAAACTATCAACAGAGTAAATAGACACCCTACAGAGTAGAAGAAAATATTCACAAACTATGCGTCTGACCAAGGTCTAATATCCAGAACCTGTGAAGAAGTTAATTGAACAAGCAAAAAACAAGTAACCCCGTTAAAAAGTGGGCAAAGAAGACATACAAGTGGCCAATAAACATGAAAAAGTGTTCAACATCACTAATCATCAGAGAAATCCACATCAAAACCACAATGAGAAACCATCTCACATCAGTTAAAATGGCTATTATTAAACAGTGAAAAAATAACAGATGTGGCTGTGCATAGTGGCTCACACCTGTAATCCCAGCACTTTGGGAGGCTGAGGCAGGAGGATCACTTGAGACCAGGAGTTTGAGACCAGCCTGGGCAACATAATGAGACTCCCATCTCTACAAAATAGACAACAAATTAGCCAGACATGATAGTGTGTCCCTGTAGTCCCAGCTACATGGGAGGCTGAGGTGAGAGAATCGCTTGAGCACAGGAGTTTGAGGCTGCAGCCATAATTACAAGCCATGATCATGCCATTGCACTCCAGCCTGGGCAACAGATTGAGACCCTGTCTCCAGAAAAATAAAAAAACAACAGATGCTGGTGAGGCTGTGGAGAAAAAGGAATGCTTATACACGGTTGGTGGGAATGTAAATTAGTTCAGCCACTGTAGAAAGCAGTTTGGAGATTTCTCAAAGGACTTAAAACAGAACTACCATTCGACCCAGCAATCCCTTTACTAGGTATATACCAAAAGGAAAATAAATTGTTCTACTGAAAAGACACTCAAATGTTCATTGTAGCACTGTTCACACTGGCAAAGACACAGAATTAACCTAGGTGCCCATCAACAGTGGATTGGATAAAGAAAACATGGTACATATATACCATAGAATACTATGCAGTCATAAAAGAGAATGAAATTGTGTCTTTTGCAGCAACATAGTTGCAGCTGGAGGCCCTTATCCTAAGCAAATGCAGAAACAGAAAACCAAATACCTCATGTTCTCACTTCTTTTTTTGTTTTTTTTTTTGAGATGGAGTCTCTGTCGCCCAGGCTGGAGTGCAGTGGCGCTGTCCCGGCTCACTGCAACCTCTGCCTCCCGAGTTCAAGCAATTCTCCTGCCTCAGCCTCCCGAGTAGCTGGGACTACAGGCATGTGCCACCGTGCCCAGCTCATTTTTTGTATTTTTAGTAGGGACGGGGTTTCACCATACTAGCCAGGGTGGTCTTGATCTGCTGACCTCATAATCCGCCCACCTCGGCCTCCCGAAGTGCTGGGATTACAAGCGTGAGCCACCACACCCAGCCGTGTTCTCACTTTGAAGTGGGAGCTAAACATTGGGTATTCATGGACGTAAAGATGGCAACATTAGACACTGAGATTACTAGGAAGGAGAGAGGGGAGGGAGCAGGGCTAAAAAACTACGTATTGGGCACTGTGCTCACTACCTGGGTGTGATGGGATCATTTATATTCCAAACCTCAGCATCATGCAAAATCCCTATGCAGCAAACCTGAACATGTACCCACAGAATCTAAAATAAAAGTTGAAATTATTATTTTAAAAAAGGAAAATTTGCGTATAACCAGGTATTTGGTTCACCGAGCATACGTGTAGTAAAGTCTTCCCTAGAGCCAGGCAGAGCTTTTCAGTTTTTAGTGAGGAGTGCAGTGTTCTCTCACCAGGTTCCTAGAGGACATGATCCAGCTTGGACTCTCCCAGGATCTGTTGGAGAAACAAGTAGGCTCACCATACTGAATGAGAGGAGGGACCTCTGTACACAATAAATACATCAATCCTTGCTTTCTTACAGTCTGTTTCAAGTGAAATGGGTTCCTGGAGCACAGTGGGTTGGGAGACGCTCTTGTGCAGATGTTCCCTCCCCATATCTCATTTTGAAAAATGATCCTGGATCTCCTCCCCATTCTATCTTTAAAGCAAAGTGACATTAATGGGATACCACTGGAGCCTGGAGCCCGGGCATTATGCAGACTAGAGTAAAGCGTGCCTCTCCCATGCTGTGTTGTTACTGTTAGCTTATCCACTCTCGTAGAAAGACTGTTTTTGTTGCAAGGAGTCTCCCCTCCTGAACCATTGTCACAGTACTCAAGGAAGGATGCTCCGGCATGATGGAAACAAGATCTGTGAATTCCAATTCTGCCACCTACTTGCGGAATGACCATGTTGGATTCGTTGTTTCATGTCTAAGACCCTCATTATCTTCATTTGGAAAATAGGCATAATAATAGCTTCTTCTTAGACCTGATGAGATTACTAAAATAGATCAGCAGTTTTCAAACTTTTTGGTTTCAGGGTCCCTCTGTACTCTTAAAGGTTATTGAGAATCGCAGAGAGCTTTTGTTTACATAAGTTATATCTATCATTATGTATCATATGTCAAGTTAAAATAACAACTATTCTAACATTTTTCTGTGAGAAATATCTTCCAAAACAAAAGAATTACTGAGAATAGTGTTTTTGTTTTAAATTTTTGTTAAGTCTCTTTAATGTCTGGATTTATAGAAGACAACTGGATTCTCAAATATGCTTCTGAATTCAGTCTGTCATGTTATGTATGTAGTAAAAATAAAGCTTCACATAGATATGTAATTGGTAAGAGAAGGGTATTTCGATACCTTTCTCAGTTACATGCAATGTTCTTATTTGATTCATCACTAAACTTTGATAATTGATGTTGTCTTAAAAGTTGTGATGTGCAATCAGAAGCTATATTGTGAACTTTATGTACCCAATGACATAAAATCTGTTGGCTTCCCTTACACTTGGAATGACTTTTTTGCCATGCATAACTTTTGAAACAGTGTCATTGGCCATTTGGAAAATATTAGTTACCTCGATTGTACAGCTCTCCTGAAAATTGACTCATTTTATCAAACCATATCAAAAAATCATATTTCTTAATATTATCACTAGTCTCATCAGATAAGTCTTCAGTATTGAGAAGCTGTCAGGCTCAGGATGGCAGATCTGTGTTTCCCAAAATTCTAATTTTTCCTTGAAAACTCAAATTTTATCATTGGCAGCAAGTGTTGTTTTCCTGGAAGTGACAGGCTCACTTCATTCATTTCAGTAATATATCTGCCAAATGCCCAAGTCTGAATAACCACAGTTTATCTAAAGCTGTTCTTTCAAGTTAAAAAAAAAAAAAAAGAAAGAAAGAAAGAAAGAAAAGGCCAGGAATGTTCCAAGAAGAAAGTGGCTAGTTCAGTTTACAATGCCAGTGATCACACCAGTGCTCTTTCGTGACATAGCCACTGGACTTCAGTACGAAGCAGAAATACTTTTTGCATTCTTCCTGCTTCACTATACAATGCCAAAGAGATATATACTTAAGAATCGAAATTTAGTAAAGTTAATATTCATTTAGTAAAGTTAATTTCATGAATGTCAGGGACATTCGTGAAACTGGCTTCCCCCCTTTTACTAACAGTGTGGCAGTAAAGAATACAGTGTTTCCGACCGGGCGTGGTGGCTCATGCCTGTAATCCCAGCACTTTGGAAGGCTGAGGCGGGCGGATCAGCTGAGGTAAGGAGTTCAAGACCACCCTGGCCAACATGGTGAATCCCTGTCTCTACTAATACAAAAATTAGCTGGGCGTCATCACACCTGGCTGTCATCCCAGCTACTCAAGAGGCTGAGGGAGGAGAATTGCTTGAACCCAGGAGGTGGAGGTTGCAGTGAGCCAAGATTGCACCATTGCACTCCAGCCTGGGCAACAGAGGAAGACTCTGTCTAAAAAAAAAAAAAGAATACAGTGTTTCCTGGGCTTTGATTTACACTCAGGCATCTGAAGGTTTACTACCCTCCAGGAACCTTTATGCCTTACACCTTCTGCATCGCAAATGTTAAGACAGTGAGAAAAAAAGCAAATAATCTGAATTCTGTCTCTCACCACCTCCCTGAAAGGGTCTCCAGGACCCCAGCAGTCTGCATACCTTCTTGAGAACCACTGGGATAGATAGTAGAAATGGTGTATATATCATATTGCCAACACTGAAAAGTTAGCCTTTACTTCCTGCTCTTTATTGTTTGTGGCTGTGGACTTGGTGACAAGCTGGTTCGAATGAAGGCCAGCCTTTGGGAGAGGTATTATTTTGATGAAATCTCAATGGAGTTCTTTCTTAGTTCCCTAGAGCCTAGTTGCCTACTATCTCCTTGGGATGTTACGTGGAGGCTGCAAACAAGTATTGGTTTCAGGTTAACTTTACTACTGGTTTCTGTGCAAGAAAACCTGTATTAATCCCTGCCGTTTTTGTATGTTGTGGAGCTAATAAATATCTTTTTAACCGTGATGATTTTCTAATCTCTTACATCAGGTGTTCTTAACGCTGGTGTCAGAGGCTCTTTGCTGGTCCTACATATGGGCTTTTAGGTGGCCTCTGAGCCTGTTAATTTTTTTGTTGTTCAGCATTTAACAACAAGTTAAATGCTGTTTAACTTATTCATGTTGAATGAATTTCAAAAAGCCCTTGAAATTTTACATACTTCTTTTGTTTCATTAGGGTTGGGGGAGAAGGTGGGTTATTAGAGAAAGTTAAAAGCTTCAACCAAGTTCTTAGAGGTCTCTAACCTGCCTCTATAAAAACAAACATTAAAGATGACTTTTCAGATGGACATTTTTAAAGGGTAGCATCTCCCACCGTTATCTATTTCCTGACACACCTCTCTGTGGAAAGAAGTTTGCAGGCTTCCTCCCTGGCTCTGCTGTCTTTGCTTTTCCTCCCCTGGGCATTTCTGCACAGCGCACGTCACCCAGTGCTTGCTGACGAGTCACTTCACCGTGATTTTTTTTAGTGCATTTCCCGAGAGAGCAAGGGTCTGTGCGTCTTGTTTCTTTTATATTCCAAAATGCAAAGTCAGAGTTCAGTCCCTTCAGATATACCCTGGGGGTTAGGGGGAGTATTTTAGACCAGAGAATACATCAGCTAAATTAGCAGGTTCCTTTTTGAACTATTGAGGTGTGCAAACTTGGAATATTTATTTATGCCTCAACCCCGAGATGTGTTTTTCTCCCACATTCTTCAGTCTGCTTCTTGGAATCCAAGTGCTGTCATGAAAGCTGCAAGGCAGTCTGTTTAGTTCCAACAGTAGAATTTTTGGAAGACTTCCTTGATTCTGTGGGAGGAGTGTGGTGACTACCACTTGCTAACGAGAAGCCGCGGAGGATTCTGCAGCGTGACAATATGTATATCCGTATTGTAAGATGTCAGCCCCACCGTGCACGCTCCCGCCCCCATCCCCGTCAGCTCTGCTGGGCTGCAGAGGAGGTGGGACGAGGTGGCACAGGGTGGCTCTGCGGCAGCGTAGCCGCTTCATGGTGTCGGTATCTCCACAAGTCCGGAAGCTGGCTTCACCGGGGCGGGAAAGAGTTAGACAGCAGGTTTTACCGATTGCGCTCTGACTTAAACAATGTAATTGTTCCCTACTTCGGGAAAAAAGTAAAGAGTTTTGTAGTATGTGGCTTAATTCAGTGGCTTTTCAGCTTTTGAAAAAGCTTTGGTTCATCTCACACAATACACACGCTAGCACCTAACAGTTGGGAAGCAACAATGTCCCCGTCCTTTATGGGAAGCAGGAAAATGATATAACAATGAATAAGTTGAATTGACCCCATTATGAAGAGGCAGAAGAATAGCTAAATAGTACACTGACAAAATGGGCATGTGTAGCCATCAGATCCCATAATACTGTATTCAAGAATCTATCTCTTGGCAGGGGCACGGTGGCTCATGCCTGTAATACCAGCACTTTGGGAGGCTGAGGCGGGTGGATGGCTTGAGCCCAGGAGTTGGGGATCAGCCTGGGCAACATGATGAAACCCCGTCTCTACAAAAAATACAAAAATTAGCCAGGCATGGTGGCACATGCCCTGTAGTCCCGGTTACTTGGGAGCTGATGTGGGAGAATGGCCTAAGCCTGGGAAGTCGAGGCTGTAGTGAGCCAGAATCATGTCACTGCACTCCAGCCTGGGTGACAGAGTGAGACCCTGTCTTTAAAAAAAAAAAAAAAAGAATCTATCTCCACTTGCTAGGTTGCACTTTTAAACGTAGCTTTCTGGACGACATTCGTATAGTCCTAGCATACTAAATTCCATCTTTGCATTACTTGCAGTTTCTAAATAATGAGAGTTGTCACTCACATGGGATTTTCACTAGAGCAGCTACATCCCAACACTCCATCTTCATGGGGTCAAACCTACAACATGGTTTTGTTTATTTCTGTGCCTCTTTAGCAGATGAGAAAATCAGGACATAAGAACCTTGACTTGCCCTAAACTACTGACCAGTAGTACAGATGATGTTCATAGCCTTGGTGATTTTGACCAGGTCACCAGTCAGTCAGAGCCGTTGTCCCTCATCTCTTTGGACAGCACCCTTCATACTGGTGGGCTCGGTAAATGTGAGTGCGTGCGCTGTTTGACTCACTCACTCCTCAAAGGCTAAATCTGGTCAAACTCTCGTTAAGGAACATGTGCCTTCTTGGTGGGAGAGTAAGGTAAGGTGAACCTTGGCTCTGCTTTCCAACCAGGTGGCTTTTGTTATTGCATGATAAAATGTACAGCTTCACGTTTCTGTGCCTCTCACCACTACAGTGCCCTTTCTGTTTTTAAGGAAAGAAGGATTGTCCAAATGTGGAAGATGCAAGCAGGCATTTTACTGCAATGTGGAGTGTCAGGTAGGTGCTGGGCCATTGGCAGGGAGGGCCTAATTTCCTCTGAAGTCCTCCTCTTCCTTGTCATGGCATTCCTCAGCGCCCCCCTGTAGCCAGAGCTGGAAAGCATAGGATGTGGCTGGATATCCTTGAATGTATGCTGACCCCAACCTCACAGGCAGCCAGTGATAGGCAGTAACAGTTTGAGGCCGCATGCAGCACCAAAATTGAGGTGCAGGAGAAGAGAAGACCATGTTAGATACAGGCAGGTGTGCTAGCAAGTTTGCCCAAGGACTGCAGCCACAGATGAAAAATGCAGAGATGACAAATAAACAATGTTAAAATTCTGTCTTTAAGTTTTTAAATTTTTTATTGTTGTGTTTTTATAAATTCCTCCATAGCAGGCTACATCTTACCCTTGGGCTGTTTGAATCCAACCTGCTTACAGCGAGACTCAGATGAGCCCCTGGTCCAGACTCTGTATAGCCAGAGGGGGGCTATTCTGAACTCGTAATTGGGGCCAGTGCCTCAGGAGCAGTCAGGGCTGAGGGGTTCAGGATGGATGAGTCTCAAATGAATCCTGAAATGTAGGAATGGGAAGGTTAATGAGGATGTTGGAGGAATTCTTGGTAGACTCTTTGAAGGCCTAAAAGTGGTATTTCTCAAACTGTTACAGTAAACACTCGTTCCACAAAATGTTCGGAGATATTCCACAGAAAATGCATTTCATGTTCAAACAATTTAGGGGAACGTGGTCTCTTTACTTCAGAACCTGTTATAGTCTTTGATACACTAGTATGGCATTGTGAATTTGTAAGCCTTCTTGTTCGATCTCTCTATATTCCCCCTGGCATTTATTTTTAAAGGGAACCTATTAATATACCTTGGGAAATGGTGATGCTGTTAAGGGGTGGTTCTATGGTACAGGGAAGATTTTCTCCATATCTGCATCTCTTTTTGTTGTTCCAAATACCTGGTGTCGTCTTTCTCCCCTCCCCACCCTCCAGCCCCATCCCCAGTCTACTTTGGCTTACCCACTATTTTTTTTTTTCTTTCTCACCTCCCTACACTGTTGGCCTTTGAAAGGCCTCAAAGAGCATTATTTAGCAGTGGGAGAGATTGCTAAGCCCTGGTGTCTCATCTGACTGTAGCGCCCCAGGGACAGCGGCCCCTCCCCAGAATGAAGCACAGGCTGAGACCTTGGCTTGCGAATCTCAGACTCTGCCTTGGCTCTGAAGACCATATGCACCGTCCCCTTCCCTGTGTTTCCCACAGCAGGCTCCCAAAGGCTGTCAGCCTGTGTGGCAGTGAGAATATAAATGGAGCTCGTAGTTGAGTTTTCGGGGAGGGTGCCTTCTTTTGAAGAGGAAAGATCATACTTTGCTCCTACCAATTGTAGATAGAGTAGTGCATTGGCATTGTAGAGATCAGCAGGCCCTGCGACATATACAGTTTGATTCTAGGCCTGCCAGATGAGTTAGCTGTTTCTATATGTAAGTTAAACACTTCTAAAAAGTTAACTCATTCCATTCTGGTTCTGTAGCAAAGCAAGCATAGGGAGTCACATGTAGTTCAGATCATATAGCATAGAGTAGCAAGAGGCCGTGGTCCTAGGAGCAGGTCCTGGCTCTGCTACTTGTATGAAATTGGCAAGTTATGGCCGGGCACGGTGGCTCACGCCTGTAATCCCAGTACTTTGGGAGGCCAAGGGGGATGGATCACCTGAGGTCAGGAGTTCAAGACCAGCCTTGCCAACATGGTGAAACCCCGTCTCTACTAAAAATAGGAAAAAATTAGCCAGGCATGGTGGCGGGTGCCTGTAATCCCAGCTACTGTGGAGGCTGAGGCCAGCAAATTGCTTGAACCTGGGAGGCGGAGGTTGCAGTGAGCGGAGATCACGCTTTTGCACTGCAGCCTGGGCGACAAGAGTGAAATTCTGTCTCAAAAGAGAGAGAAATTGGCAAGTTACAAAACATCCCCGAGGCTCAGTTTCTTTAAATCTGAACTGAGGACAGTGGTGCCCACCTTGATGAGTTAGGGACCACGTGATGTGATAAGATATTAAAGTTTTATATAAGCTGTAACCCTATATACAGGTGTGAGGAGTTAGTATAAATAATCATATTACAGTCCACAGGAAAATCGAATTTGTGTAATTCAGGCTAGACTAAAGCTTAGCTTTATGCAAAGAAATAAACAGCATAGTTTTGATTTAAGGAGCTTGGTTTTTCAGCCTGAGAGAATGACTGGATTCTAAGAACTTGAGGGTAATGATGGTGTATGTTGTGTGAACAATGCTTATTATAAAATGAGTCTTAACTCCGTTAAGTAGCTGTGAACAGAGTATTAATGAGTACCATCAGAGTATGTGGCATGTGGAGTTAGCTCCGAGTCTGAGTCTCCTGAGCATGCTGCTAAACTGTCTTCTGTTAGGCCTTACGGGGTGGCAGTATTTTGATGAATCGTCATGGCCCACGTTGGGATTTGAGATGCCCTTTATGGTTTCCCTGTCCCCAGGACCTAGAATCCCAGATGTGTAGATTCAGAGACCTCATTTGTAAGCGTGCAATGAGGGGTGTCCTCCCTTGGGGGAGGCTCACATTAACCAATATCCCAACCTGTATGTGCCACAATGCCAGTTTATTACTCTACAACAAGAAGTTGAACAGTCTAGATGTCCCGCCCTTGAACAAAACTGTACAGGTGGTCACTTCATAATGAGCCAATTGTTTAGGGGAGCAAGGAACTCCAGGATGGAGGAAACAGTTATGTGATTCTACTGGTGCAAGGCTGCAGGCCAAGAGAGCCTGCTGTGTTCAGCCTCGTGATGGAGTTTCCCCTGCTGCTTACTCAGTTCCCGGGCAGGGGCACCCTGAGCACTGGGGATTACTTCTGCAATTCTGCTTTCCTGTGCTTCTGTTAAGTATCCGGTGACCAAAGCACCCTTGTAGGAGGTGAGTGGTACCGCAGCTCCTGAAGCCTCTTGTTTCTAGAGGTGGCAGGCTGGATCTGACCTGTAAGTTTCATTTCTGTTTCATCTCTCTCCCACTGCTGAAGGAAGAGGCTAATGACCATTAAGGTTTTTCATCCTTTAGTACTGAAGAACTAAATAAGTATGGGCAGTGTATTATAAAGAGATAGAGCAGACATAAAGGTTTAATAAAAGTAAGTGCCTAGAAATAAAGGGTAGTGCAAGGGCTTCGTAAAGGAAATCATTAGGGAGGAATCTGGGGCATCTGCTCCAGATAAAAATGTGTTCAGGGTTTGGCTTAAGGGAGCGCTTGCATGGGATCAAAGTAGAGGCTCTGCTTAAAGGATAAAACGTGGCACAAAACAAGAGCGGCGATGAGGAAGGTAATTGAGTGATTCTCCACCTAAGAAAGCGTGGCCCTCAGCTGCCAGTAATTAACTGGTGCTTTCTCAAAGGTAGGCCCTACCTCCCTGGAGTCATCAAGTGGTCGGTGCCACACAGCAGATGGTGGAGTTGGGATAGAGGTTATCAAGTTCAATGTGTCAGTAGATAAGAAAGCATAGTCCCAAGTGGTTGGGTGATCCAAGATCTCCCAAGGTCAAACAGTGGCAGAATGAAGATGAGACTTTACACACTACTTGGGGAGGGCTTTCACCCCTTTACAGTAGTGTGCTTGGGAGAAGTGAGGGCCCTCTAGAAAAGGAGGTGCTGTGGGAATGTCAGAGAAAGAGAAGTGGCCTTCAGTGGATGTGAAAGGGGAGAGCTGCGTCCATTGTCGCCTTGGCCAGAAACCTCTCCCAGAGTCCTAAAGGCTCACATTGCTTTCTGGGGGTTTCCTCTTTACACAGAGTAAAGCTTCTTAGGGGATCCTAGCCATGGTGTATGTTCTCCCCAAGCCCTCTTCTGTCTGCATGCTGTGCTTTCGGATTTTGCTTTATTTGATACAGTTTGGTTCTGTCTTGTCCTGTTACTTTCCTCTTAGTTCACTTGACTCAGTGTGATGGTGCCAGAGGAAAGATTTTAATTGCTAATGCATGAAAGGGTAATGGGAGGAAATACAAAAGAAACAGAAATTCCTTTTTAGTTGGGCGTGTTATTTTGTAACCTGTGTGTTTTAATGAACTGTATTTATTTTTCTAAATACACCTGGGAAGCAAAGTATATTATTCATTCACCCATTCACCCATGAATTGTACCAGGATATTTTCAAGAGAAGAGTTTTAGAAAGTTATTATATAGAATAAATCATTGTGCAGTAGAAATTTCTAGGGTATATTTCTTAACCGTAATGACTATAAAGAAGAAAACCTGTGTGTTTTAGAGCTGAGGGGGTTATGAGTAAGCTTTGAAAGTAGGAAGGGATTTTTTTTAAGTGTGTATGAGGAGCATGTGAGAAAATAGTAGGCCCTTATCATTAACTAGAAAATAACTGAAGTATAGAACATGTCTAATAAATGCTATTGTTATGGGTGATTAGTGTAATGGGGCCAGAGTCTTAGGTTCAATCCTGGATCAGTTCTCTCCTGTCAGCCATAGGAAGCATCTTAAATTTGGGCCAATCTTTTTGTCTAAACCTTTAATATCACCAGTAGGAAGAAATGCATGTGAATGACTGAGTATGTCTCATCGCTTAGATTGGGAAAACGCAAAGCGTATGTCCTAGTGATGGTAGCTCAGCAGCATGAGCCATCTGTGTATAAGGTGGTCAGGTGTCCACCTGATTGCTTTTGTACTCTTCTTCTTAAGGATCATGCTAGTGGAAAGCAGAAATCCTGTGACATTTTCTCCCTGTTCCACATTTTAAGAAATCACATGTGAATGTGTACAGGTAGACTGTGTTTGTTGTTAGAAGAATAGAAACACCAAATGCTAGAGGCAGGAAAGGGACTTCATGATGAAAATCCAGTCTCCTTATCGAGGAAGGCAACATATTTGCTCAGCAGGAAACTGGATGCCATAGTAATCACTCTTTTCTTCCAGTGCTGGAAATACTGGTGCACCATGAGACAATTTTGCAACTCTTTATGCATCTTTAAGCATTTTTGACTAGGCGCAAAAGTGAAAGCCATGCACAGTAGTTATTATCTTAGTTGAAAATGAATTAGAAGTTTTAAAAGAGGATCATCAGTATGAAAAATTCCATATCTCACCTTTTTTATAGATTTGATTAAGTTGTACAATCTGTCCTCATTATGGGAGAATCAGAAAGTGCAGACTACTAGAACAGAATAAGTATTCATAATCTGATTCCTTGAGAAAATACTTTGGTATATATCTTCCTGAATCCCTTCTGTGCTTATATGTGTATTTTATTATTTTATTTTAGTTTTGGAAAATGAGATCCTGGTTTACAGAAAATTTTATAAGGATTGCAATCAGGGCAGGAGCACTATCTTGAATTTTGAAGAATAGTGGGAAAACTTTTAGAAAAATGGATAACATTTTAAAAAGCATAAAGAGTTGCAAAATCACTCTGTATACAGCAGTACTGCCAGTATTCAAAAATAATTTATAACATTCATTCCTATTCATCAGGTTAGCCTAATTTTTTTTTTTCAATTTTGTCCAGTCTGTTTGCTTATAATTTCTTACGGGCAAAACTAGGGTAGTTACCTCTGTCAGGTTCTTTAAAATATGTGGACCATCTCTGTGATAGAAGAGAATGTATCGAAATATGCTTAAAACCTGACATTTTTACTAGATACTATCACATCTTCCTTTTTTAAGAATTAAAGCTGTGCAGTGCCATCGTGGTATATCTCTGCCCTTCCTCCGTTAATCCACCTTCAAAAAAGAAAGTGAAACAGTATTACTATGGTAAATTTTCTTTAATGAAGTTTAACCTGATTCTGCATTTTCTTGTTTATCCAGTTACCTGATTTTAACTGCTATGAGTGGGACTGTATCTAATTGTAGGTGCTGTTTTATCTTGGTTCTGACATTGCCATAAACTGCTTGAAGTCAAAGACTTCATCTTCCATCCCTGCCTCTAGGGTCAGTTGCAGGACTTGTTGAACGAATGAACAATTACCAACGTTTCAGAGCGCAGCCTGGGCCAGGCACTGTTCTGAGTGCTTCTTGTGGATCTGCTGATGGGATCCTTTGCATCTGCATGAATGCCTGATGATCTGTATTTGGCCCACATTTGTTGGTAGTCTTCAAGCTTAATATCTGATTATCACTGTTGGAAGGTGTAAACTCATAGACTCAGAATTCTGGACTTGCTAAGTAACTTAAGGATCATGTTGTTTACAGCCAAGGAGACAGATGCGAAGGGATTAAGAGACCTGCGTAGTCACACAGCTGTTTCGCTGCAGAGTGGGAATAAATGGCAGGTTTCTTGAGTGCCAGGTCAGTAGCCCTCCTGCTTGACAGCACTCTGCTTTCCTCCCAGAGCTTTCCTTATGTTTGATTCCCTTCCTTTTGAGGACATTTATATCAATAAATGTTACCATTATGTAATATTTACAGTAAAATTAATTTTAAATCAACTACATTAATAAATAGATTGTATTTTATAAATAATAGTTATATTAATAAATGTTCATATTTAACTTCCCAGGAATTCATTGTAGTTGCTAAACACCAAAGCACCACCTGCAGTTCAGAAAACAACAGCTTGCAGGCCCATTAGGGACAGAGTTCATGTCTTGGAGTTTTCTTGGAGTTCCTGGAGTCAGAGTGGGCATTTGTCTATAGTTGATAATGATCCATCTCTCCCCAGCTGGTAGGTCCCCTTATCCCCACAGATATCCCGAGGGTCATCTCTGTCTTTTCCTCTTTGCTCTGCAGCTGAGGAGGGAGCTGATTAGTCTGCAGGGAGCCAGACCCACCTGTTCCCACCTCTTCGCCTCATCACCATGCTCTCATTTTAGGCTTTGGCTAAAAACAGATTCTCTTCTCCCTTGTGCATATCTTGTCATTTCTTTTCCTCCCTGCTCTTAGTTATATTTGGCGCGGCGTTATTTAACTCTGCAGAACATCTTGGCCCAGAACTTGAGCTAAGGGGCTGTACCACAGACTGCATTAAATCATTAAGTGACAGTATGTGCTTCCTTCTTGGGGGATCAGGGTGGAGGGAAGGGGGTAGGGAGACATCTTCATTCCTTCAGCAACTATATTGAGTGCCTAGTAAATGCCAGGCACTGTTGTCAGTTCTGGGGTTACAGCTATGAACAAAATAAAGTTTCTTTATTTTCCTGGGAGAGACAGATACTAAACCAAACAACTAATCAATTTGTAATATGCTCAGGTGGTGAGAAGTACTAAGAAGCTGCAGAAAACAAGGAAAGGGAGAATGATGGGGAAGTGCTGTTTCTGACAGGGTGATGGTGGCAGGTATCTTGAGAAGGTGACATTCCAGCAGCGGCTGGAGAGGAGGAGGGAGGGAGCCACATAGATATCCAGGGGAGGAGAGTGCTAGCCACAAAACAGAGCAAGTGCAAAGGGCCTTGAGGCAGGTGCATGGCTCCAGGCACGGCCAGGACACTGCTGTGGCCAAGTGCAGTGAGGCAGGCGAGAGTGCGGTGGGAGATGACGGGCTGGGGATGGTGCAGGGGCACTCCCATCACGTAGGCCTCCTAGGTTACCTTTAGCACTTGGCCTTTTGCCTGGATGAGAAAAGCCATTAGGTTTTGAGCTGAGGACTGGCCTGATCTGAGTTTTGTCAACAGGATCCCTCAGGCTGCTCTCTGGAACCTAGTCCATGGGAGCAAGGACAGAAGCGGGCATCCAGTTAGAAGGCAGTGGCAGGACATTAGTCATGAGAGACGGTGGGGCTGCAGCCGGATAGAAAGGTTGGGGCACTAAGATGGGATCAGATTCTGGGCAGAGACAGAGGATTTGCCAGAACTGACTGAATGTGGAGTGTGAGTGAGAGAGCAGCGCCAAGGATAACTCTAGCTTTCTGGCCTGAGCATGTATTTTATCTTTGAGACAGAATCTCACACTGTTGCCCAGGCTGGAGTGCAGTGGTGCAATCTCGGCTCACTGCGACCTCCGCCTCCTGGGTTCAAGCGATACTCCTGCCTCAGCCTCCCGAGTAGCTGGGACTACAGGCACATGCCACCATGCTCGACTAATTCTTTTATTTTTAGTAGAGATGGGGTTTTACCACGTTGGCCAGGCCAGTCACAAACTCGTGACCTCAGGTGATCCACCCACATCAGCCTCCCTGCCCTGAGCATTTATGGCCATTTTCTGAGCTAGGGAAGGTCAAGGACAGAGAGGACAGTACCCCGTCGTGAAAGAGACAGTTTGTAAGGGCTCCCATCAGTATACAACATGCTCTGACATTTCCCACCTAAAAAAAAAAAAAAAAAAAAAATCCCCCGCAACTTCCCACTACTCTAAGCTGTGTCTCCTTTCATTCTCTCTTGAATTTGCTCCCAGTCGTTTCTTACCCCATCATCCCACCAAAACTGGTTTTTATGAAAACCAAGAAGCTTCCATGATTCCAAGTCACATTCTCCGTCATCTCACACTAAGCCTATCTCCAGCACTGGCATCATCATTTACTCCCTAGTCCTCAAAGTACTTTCCTCCCTTGGCCTCCAAAACACCATGGTGTCCTTCTCTCAGTGCCTTCCCCATCTCAAGTGATGACGCCTCCACCCTTCCAGCAGCAAGTGTCCTTCATCCCCCTACCTGGGGCAGGAAAACTTCAGGGCATATGATAGAAAGAATACTACTGTTAGGCCAGGCATGGTGGCTCAAGCCTGTAATCCCTGCACTTTGGGAGGCCAAAGCGGACGGATCATGGGGTCAAGAGATCAAGACTATCCTGGCCAACATGGTGAAACCCCATCTCTACTAAACATACAAAAATTAGCTGGGCATGGTGGCAGGCACCTGTAATCCCAGCTACTCAGGAGGCTGAGGCAGGAGAATCGCTTGAACACAGGAGGCAGAGGTTGCAGTGTGCCAGGATCCTGCCACTGTGCTCCAGCCTGGCGATAGAGCGAGACTCCATCTAAAAGAAAGAAAGAAAGAGAGAAAGAAAGAAAACTACTGTTTTATCCAGTGCATCTTTGGGAAGTCCTAAATATTCCTAAATTTCTTCCAGTGTTGCCCTTCATGGAACCCTCATTTGTGCTTTTTAAAAAGTCACCTGTAAAAGGGACTCATTGCCGTGTAAGTCAACTCTTCATTATTTGCCCTGACGTGAGAACAAAACCAGAGCGGAACTGTGAGGCAACAGAGCCAAATCAATGGCTGATACTCAAATCACTCCCTCTGCAATTTGACAGCTTGAACAGATGATGGAAAAATGTATGTGTTGTTTGGAATAATGAGGAGCTGCAGAAAGCCATGAGGTGCTTGAAAAAAACACAAAGTAGATCTTCTCCCAACAACCTTGACCAGGCCTGAGTCGAGGTCATACAATCCTGTCTATCTTAAAGGATGTTTTTATCTCTAGCTTTTGTGAGCATCCTCGTGTTTTCCAAAAGGAAACATATTTTACTTGACCTTAACTAGGGGGACTCATTGCATCCTCTTCTCTCACACTTTATTCCGGTGTATGTGCTGTTCTTTAATAATGTTTTTTTCAATCTTTCCAGAAAGAAGATTGGCCCATGCACAAGCTGGAATGTTCTCCCATGGTTGTTTTTGGGGAAAACTGGAATCCCTCGGAGACTGTAAGACTAACAGCAAGGATTCTGGCCAAACAGGTGAGGAAATGGGACAGTGTTCAAGTGCATTTTATTTTTTTTTTAAAGGTCAGAAAGATGAGTAACTGACCTTTGGTAACCATCTCTCGTTAAACATCCTTAGACTCCATTTCCTATCTTATCCATATGGACAAGGGTGGGGAAAATACTCCAGGCATAATCTGGTTCGTTGTGTGCCCTGTGCTCACCCCAGACCAGGAGCATAGCCACAGCTCTGAAATTCTGAGCTGTTTTCATGATAGGTTTACATAGAAATATATGACATGAAAAGCCTGACCCCAAATAATTAGAGCTTCCTAGGGAAGCAGATTGGTCTGAGCAGCTTTGAGATCTTCCCCTGTCCATTCTGACATAAAGAGTGTACTCTGTTCCCCTGTCCTGTGCAATATTCTGCTGTTTCTTGGCTCCTTTCTTGCCTGTGCATAGGCAGGCAAATAATTGGATGGAGCAGCCTCGTGGCTGTGCAAAGAAGAGAAAGAGTGGAAAAGTAGAAATAGAGGCTAGGGAGAGGGGAAGAGAGTTAAAAAAAAAGAGTGAAGAAGGAGGAAAGAAAGAGGCGCCCTTGATGGAAACAGATGATAGTCATCAATGGCTTTCTCCAGAGGTGGTGCCAACTCTGACTATTCAGAGTCAGAATAGTCAGACTATCGGCCTGGTGGGCAGGCCTATGCAAACTTACTCTCAAAGACTAAGGAAGCTGAGAGACAGAAGAAAGAAGCTGACAAATCCAGTTTATTAGAAACACTTACTAGGACTTATGAACTGAAGCCATGTCTATGTCTTGGGCGGCAGCAAGACAAGATGGTGGATCCCTGCACCATTACCCGCCAGACCCAGGGCTTATATACCATGGGGAAGAAATGTGTACAGCAGTTACAAGGAAAGGTAGGGATGCTGTGCGAATCTGCCTGAGAGCAAGATTTGTGCTCAAGATTGTTTTGACCTAAGGCAGGATTTAAGGTAACTGTAGATAAAGTAGAAATCTTAGAAGCATTCCCAGAGCAGGAGTTAACCAGAAGTCAACGTGGTGCATCAACATCCAGGATGAAATTGCTTTAGCCACCACACTGACTGTTCTCCCCCGATCTGGTTCGTTCTTGCTGATTGCATGACAATTAGACACCCAATCTTGGAAGGGCCAAACTAAAAAGAGGACAGGAAAATGCCATAGGACTTGTCCTTGTGATCCAATGAAATAGGCAGTGTGGGGCTTAGAAGGCCTAAATCCAGGCTGTGGAGGTCTTGCTCCTCTGTGTTGTCAGAGAAGTTGGCGGCAGGGCCTCTGGATTATAAATCTTTTAAAGCTGAAATTTCAGCTGGGCAGGCATAGTGGCTCATACCTGTAATCTTAGCACTTTGGGAGGCTAAGGCAGCAGGATTGTTTGAATCCAGGAGTTGGAGACCAGCCTTGGCAACAAAGTGAGACCCATTCTCTATAATAAATTTTAAAAATTAAAAAAATTTCCCAGGTGTGGTGGTATACACCTGTGGTCCCAGCTATTCTGGAGGCTGAGGCAGGAGAATTGCTTGAACCCGGAACTTCAAGGCTGCAGTGAGCTGTGATTGTGCCACCGTACTCCAGCCTGAGCAACAAAGTAAATGAGACCCTGTCTTTAAAAATGAAAAAAAAAACAAAACTGAAATTTCATCTACCTCTTCCATATACCTACCAGCCCTCCTCTACCCTTAAAATTTTTCTATTTTTTAATCTAAGCCAAATGTGATGGAAAGGATTAGCATGTATCTGTCCCCAGACCAGGTTAGGATCCTGGGCTGTGTAAACAGAAGTAGAACATTTCCAAACTCTGAGGTCATCTTTCCACTATGTTCAGCTTAGGTCAGGTGCTTGCTGAAATGCTGCCTCGCCAGCTGAGAGTATCCAAAGCCATTCATGGGTTGCCTGTAAAGTGAGACCAAAGCATCAGAATTCTTTCCCTGCAGGAGGTTAACTTTCGGATCCTTAATAACAGTTATCTTTAAATTTATGCAGAGTATTTGGGCTGAATGAGTCAGAGGGAATAGGATGACTGGGTGAGGCATCAGAGCTAGTAAGTCATCAGATGGGATCTCTGCGCATCTTGGGAGGATTGGGTGGCCAAGCCGGTGTTTTATTATTTTCTTCCCCTGAATTATTGATGATATGTATAGTGATATTTTAAGAATTCAGAAGAGGCTGGTAGACTTTCCTGAATGAAAAGCTTTCCCAAGAGAGATGACTTATAAATCTTACGAAAATGCATTCCGTGAATGGAAGATTTGTGCTCTAAAAAAGAACTATTGAGATATTTCGGCACCAGGAGGGTAGTCTGAATGCAAAGATGAGTTTATACAAGCTTCATTCAACTTTTATTATAATTACTACTACTACTAATAGTGTATTAAATGAAAGTTACCTGCCCATCTTTTCATCTCTATAGGACTTGATGATTAAAAAAACAGACCATTTGTATTCTAGTAACTTGCAAAGGATTAGGGGAGACAGGCTACCAAACTACCAAGGGGAGGCTTAACATGTTAACTAGGGAGGTGAGCGTGCCCTGCTAGACCACCTGTATCCCCAAATTGAATAGCCAGATTACAAAGACACGGCCTTGGGCCAGCTCCTGAGCTCTGCCTTTGAACTCTTGTCAACACCAAGTTTATTCATGTTCTCAAAGCCTAGCGGGTTTACTATTGTTAGCTCCTCTTGGGGTGTCTAGAACAAAGCCAGCAACACGTTTAAAGTGAATCTGGGCTCACAGATACAACCAAAAGTGTTCTTTTTGAAACACAGAATTTGAGATCATTTTAGCCTATGCTTAAAGAAAGTGTAAAATGGATGGGGGGTTTGATTTTGTTCCTTTTTAGAAGGCGAAATAATAAATAGGATGGTTTGTCTGTAGACCCAGTCCTTTTAAGTAAAGACCCTAAAAAGTTGTTGTCCGGCCCTGTTCTTTCCCATAACAGGCATTTCTGAGCCTACTATGTGCATAGTATTATCAGGGTGTTAGGTACGCAGTAGACATTTTAAAAAGCACTTTAGAAGAGTCTTTGGATTTGGTTGTTGGAGAGCCGTAGTGGTGGAGTCCTTGGGTGCCTGTTTTACTTCCTTAAGAATTGTTACTTTTTCTTTTTGTTGATGTAAAAGTGAAAGTGCCGCTTTCTACACTGGTTGTTAAAAAATCTGTATCTGTATGATGTCTTCCCCAATTGCTAGAAAATCCACCCAGAGAGAACACCTTCGGAAAAATTGTTAGCCGTGAAGGAGTTTGAATCACGTAAGTCTTTCTGTGACCAGCCATGCAGTTCTCTCAGCCACAGGTTTCACATGGGTTCGGCAGGATTGAAGCGAGGACGGGCTAGCCTGTGCTCAGAGGAGTAGTGATTTCTTTCATTACTAGTTTTTATTTTGACTTTTGTGCTGTTTTGAAAAGCACTTTTGGCTTTTTCCTTCTGAGTTGACAGGATTGTTAGGAAATAATTAAAGGAGGTAGGAGCTCCCAAGAGGAATTATTGCACCCTGAGTTACCTCCTGCTGGCCCTCTTGGCATGCTGAATATTTTTGGATCTTTGCTGAATTGCAGTCCTGTAAATAGCTGATGTTTTTACTGAAAGCCATGAAATCAGGGGTTGTCCAGTTGTTTGACTGTGGCCCAGATTCCTGGGCCAATTGGGGGGCCCTTGACTAGGCTGAAGCTGTTTATGAGTCATGGCTACTCATCCCTGACCTTGTCACTAACAGTCAGTTGAAATCTCATGTCCTGAGTGACTTCTAGTCATCAGAGGGAGAGGAAGAAGTAATGGCTTGCTTTCTTTCCCTAGGGTTTGTCAGTTAAACCAAGTGATGGGGAAGAATGTTCTCTGGGGGTTCAACATGTTAGTTTTGGGGTTTTTTTTTTTTGCCCTTTCCTTTCTCTATATCATTTACAGCAACAATAGGATGTAGCTAGAAATCCTGTGTTTTCTACCAGGTGAGAATAATGGATTATTTATCCACAGATCTGGATAAGTTAGACAATGAGAAGAAGGATTTGATTCAGAGTGACATTGCTGCTCTCCATCACTTTTACTCCAGGCATCTCGAATTCCCCGACAATGATAGCCTCGTAGTACTCTTTGCACAGGTAAGGATGCCGACAGCAGGTAACACTCAGTCTGGCCTTTCCCTCTCCAAGCCCCTCTCCCCAGCACGCACTCAGTGAAGATGAATGCAAATAGAACGATGACATCTTCCTGACAACGAAGCTCTGAGCCAATTGGACCCTGTGTTGCCATAGCCTTGCTTGGTGACCTTGAGCAGATCAAGGTCCTCTCTGCTGGCCCTCATTGATAGGTGGAGTGTAGGAAATTCGCCTCTGCCTCTGCCTCACAAAGAGTTCATGAAAACAAAGGAGTTGTCAGTGCCCTGGTACTCTGGCATACTTTAAGCTCTTTGCAAAGAAAAGATCATTTGAAGTTCCTACATTAAATTTAACTTTTACTCTCTTGAACCTTCTGTTCTATCTGTAGTGTTTTTTCACTCTAACCAAGGCTGCACTGTTAGAGCGGAGGCAAAGACAGGTGCCCCGACAGGAGGGCCCTTTGTGATGGCCCGAGGAAGGGCAGTCACTGCTGAGAGAAGCCCAAGTGGGTCTAGGTGTGGGAAGTCTTTCCTGACGGTGGCTAAGAAATCTTGTTTTAGAGAAGCCTAGGTTTACCGAAATCAGATCTAAGGAAAACTTAGGTTTCTAAGCAAGAGCAATTTGAAAGTGATTACAGCTTTGGAAACTAGGCCACTGGCAAGGCGAAGACTTGGGCATTGTTAGGAGGAGAGAAGAAAGGGTGCAGTGGCCATGCCTCGGGGAACGTACAACCTTCCTGTTATTGTGAGGGTGGCTCTTCCTGGCCTGACTTACTAGATTGGATTTCTCTCTCCCGTGTGCCTTTGCGATTTCCTCTACAAACTGGGCATCTAGTTGAAAGTGACCTTCCCAGAGAAATACTAGAATTCTGCTCCACGGGAGCAAGAAGCTACATCAATCTCCGGATGTGTAAAAGAGATGAAGTGGACACTTCCATGGTTTTATCTTAGAATAGAATAAGCGTTACCTAATGCACCCTTTGCCCAGTAACTCTATTTGCAGGAATCTGTCCTAAGGATCTAATCAGAAATCATGGACAGAGACGTACATACAAATTGTTCATTGTAGGATTCTTTTAAAAGCCAAAGGCAGAAAAGAAAGAACGAATGAGGGAAGGGAGGGGAGGAAGGGAAGAGGAAAAGGAAAGAGGAAAAGGAAATACTATAAATGGCCAGTAGTGGGGGTTTGGTTACATAAATAATGGCATCTCCATGTGATGGAGGGTTACATAACCTTTATAAGTTATGTTTCACAGACTGTCTAAAGGTGTGAGAAATGCTGATGACATAACATTAAGTATCAAAGCAGTATGAAAAAAGGGTATAATACGAAAACATACATAACTTAAAGATTAAGTGGAAGTTCACAGTTGTCTTCTGAGTTGGGGGAAAATTTAGGCTTTTTACTGGGTGACTTTCTGGATTTTCTACAATGAGCGTGTATAACTTACAAAAAGCATGCTAAGAAGGAGAAAAAGGCAAAAAGCACACACTTTAAAAATTACACACGTAAAGAAAGTGGCCAGGCACCATGGCGTGTATCTGTAGTCCCAGCTATTCAGGAGCCTGAGGTAGGAGGATCGCTTGAGCCCAAGAGTTCAAGGCTGCAGTGAGCTATGATCACACCACTGCACTTCAGCCTGAGCAACAGAGTGAGACCCTGTCTATAAAGAGAAAAAAAAAAAAAAAGGAAGTGAGTCATTCATCACTTCTGCCCACCTCAGCTTCCCAAAACTGAACCACTATTAACAATTTATTGAATTCTTTTATAAACTTTGTGTTTATTTAGATATATTTCAGTTATGTGAGTGTCATAATCAGAAAAATATGCTATTCCTTGTAGGTAAAAAAGTGGCTTCAAGTTTTGAGTATTAAGGTAGAAGGAATAAAAGACCTTTGTAATTTTCATATTATCCTGGGTTTATATTGTACTTTCCTAAGTATCCTGAGACAGTAGATTTGGCTGACAATGGGAAGTGAGGAATCGACTTCTCTTACATTTTCTGAAAAATCGAATACATAATTTTTTTCTGGATTAGATGAAGTGTGGTTATATGAGAAAGCAGAGAGATGAAGTAAACATAAAGTATCTACTTTTCTGGCTATGGAAAAAGATAGCTTTTCCTCTAACGCAGTGATGCATGCTGATAGGATTTCTCAAAGTTGACGCAGTAGTTATAGGACCACATTTTCATAACCAAAAATCAAGTCACTTGATCTCACAAGTAGAAGTATATTTGTGGTGAAAGTGACTGACTCTTTGAAATATGGACTGACTCAGAAAATTCAGGGCATTCGTATACCTTAAAAATGTGTATATACACACACATATACATACACACGTATACACACACGTGACTACAGAGAATTAATTCCTTTACTGACTTTATCAAATAAGTATACATTTTGAGATTATATGTGTTCACACAAATATACACACATATACTTTTTTCATATGTAAATTTGAAAGGGGGCATTTACTATCCCCAAAGAAAACTCCAAAGCAAAAATGCAAAGTGCTGCCGTAGCCACATGCCACTGGTCCCACCTCTCAGCCGGCAGCTACGTGTCTGCTGTTCCAGCCCCTGAGCCCTTTCCACCGTCCGGTCCATGGGAGGCTGTTGTGGGTTACCTCGAGACCTGGCAGCAGCTGGCAGCACAAGGTGACCGCACATCTTTGACAGCATCGAGGTGTGTTCTAATCACTGGGAACATATGTATGATTGGGAAGTGTATTTTTGGTGTGCAGCCGACATCTAGTCTAAATGCTAATTATGAGAATAGCTTTAGCAAGGTTCTTACGCCTGATTTGACTTCAGCAAAAGGACCATGGACCGTGCATTTTTTCTTAACACATAAGTTCACTTTTTTTTCTCTAGGGATATTTCAGAAGGGAGGGAAAGCTGGCAGGAAAATTGCTATGTAAGTAGGCTTAAACACCATCACGAAAGGAAAAGTAATGACTCTTAGGCTCATGGAAGCCTTAGCTTATGAAGAAACACACACAGTCTTCCACAGTAAGAGGAGCAGGGGAGGGAATAAAGGGACTGATGGTCATAAAGTGATTGAGTCTGAAGGAATCTGGAGTCATCGACTGGTCTAAGTGGGCTTGCTGCAGAGGAGGAACTGAAAAAGCAATGAAACAAGAATCTCATCTCCCAAAGTAGTCAGAAGCTGTCCCTAGCTAAGTTTTGAAAACTGTTGCAAACTTGTCTGATTCATTGTTTCATTCTGAAAACATTTGTACCAGACACTGCTGAGGCGTGCTAGTATTCAGTCTGAGATGATACACAGATCCTTTAGAAGCCACTGTAATACAGGATACAGGTCATGCTCTGGTAATTTTGTTGAATGAATGAAAATTTTAATTTACTCTTACCTAGTGTTGGTTGATGGTCATTGGTTAATGGTTGTTTGTCAATGTCTGTATGACAGAATTGGTCAGGGTACTTAGAGTTGGCACAAAAAATAGTATGCTAAGTCTTCTACTGACAAACGCCCAACCCCTCAGGATTTCAAAGACTGTGTATTATTTTACTAACCCACAGTACCCTCCCATTTTGTGCTTTTTATGTTGAATTGTGAGTACTGCAAGTCATACCTATCATTCAGCTCTTATCACTTTGTATGCCAAGGTTTTCAAGCCCCTGTGTTTGGCCCTTTAACGTGAAGCACAATAACCACATTAGCCTTTAGTAGATCTGACCAGTTTTAGAAGGAACATGGTACAGTGTGAAGAAACCAGAGCTGCTGTCAGAATTGAATTCTGACTCCTGTTCTGCCACTTATCATTTACATGTCCTTGAGCAAGTCACTTAATCATTGAACCTTCCTGAGCCTCAATTTTCACATCTGTAAAATGAGTTGCTGTAGTAATGCTATAGTGATACTACAGATTTATGAGATGGTAAATCTGAAGTACCTAGCACAGTGCCTGGCCCAGAGTGAGTGCTCGGAGGATGCTAGTTTTACAAAGCCCATCTGTTGACCTGAATTGTAACAGTTCAGTGTCTCCAAGTGCAGAAGAGAGTGGATTGGAATTGTTCAGTGTGAGTGCCTCACGGACAGAGACTTCATAGCAGCGTGGGACAAGCAGGGGTCTCAGCCTTTGTCACCAAGTAGCTTTATGACTGTAGACAAATCATTGTTCCCCTCTGACTTCAGTTTCGTCCTCTAAAAAGTAGACTCTGGGTTTTCTTCCAGCACTGAAATTTTAGAGACATATGAAGATCACCTACTGAATTGTCTTCTAATAGTCTGGTATTCTTTGACGCCACAAATTTTCAACCTGTTTGTCTTTCTGTGCCCAGTGCCCAGCATATAAGGGCTCCAGGACATATCTGTGGAAAGAATAAGTTTATAGAGCAGTACATAAGTTAGACATGTATAGTCCTCATTTTCAGCCTGCTTGCTCTAAGTTAGGCTTCCAGAATGGTGAAAGTTGCCCTTGGTATTTTTCTATGCAATGTTTCTTTTTTTTTCTTTTTTCTTTTTTTGAGATAGAGTCACACTGCTGTCCAGGCTGGAGTGCAGTGGTGCAATCTCAGCTCACTGCAATCTCCACTTCCCAGGTTCAGGTAATCCTCCTGCCTCAGCCTCCCAAGTAGTTGGAGCAGTTGGGATTACAGGTGCATGCCACTAGGCCCGGCTAATTTTTGCATATTTAGTAGAGACAGGGCTTCATCATGTTGGCCAGACTGGTCTTGGACTCCTGACCTCAGGTGATCTACCCACCTTGGCCTCCCAAAGTGCTGGGATTACAGGCGTGAGCCAGCTGCCCCGCACATTTCTTTTAAAGGATGAGAAGGTGGCCTGTAGTTGATTCGGCTGAGACTTGAAAGGCAAGGTGTCAGTGCCTTTGCTTTAAGCCCTCAATCCCTCTGCCTTCCCTAACAGAGAGAGGGATAGCAATTAGATTAGATGAATAAGGGCTTCATATTGCCGCCTCACCTTATGAGATGAGCATTGGATTGATTCCTTTTTTTTTTTTGAGACAGATTTTTGCTGTTGTTGCCGAGACTGGAGTACAATGATGCAATCTTGGCTCACCGCAACCTCTGCCTCCTGGGTTCAAATATTCTCCTGCCTCAGCCTCCCGAGTAGCTGGGATTACAGGCATGCGCCACCACGTCCGGCTAATTTTGTTTTTTGTTTTTTGTTTTTTGTTTTTTTTTTAGTAGAGATGGGGTTTCTCCATGTTGGTCAGGCTGGTCTCGAACTCCCGACCTCAGGTGATCCGCCTGCCTCAGCCTCCCAAAGTGGTGGGATTACAGGCGTGAGCTACCATGCCCAGCCAGATTGATTCTTTTCTTTAAAGACACAGTGATTCAGTGATAGGCTCACGATCATACAACAGAGCTGTAGCAGAATTGAGATTAGACTCCAGGTATCTTAACTCCCATGCAAGTATGCAAACATCAGTCCTCAGAGTCTTGGGGGTCTTTGGCATGCGTAGGCCACTGTATTCACATGGTAGGTAGGCTACGCTAAGGGATGCATCACAGTTCTGCTTGTTTGTTTATATGCATGGAACCGATAAGTAAATTTTGTTTGAACAATAACATGGGCAAAAGAAAGGTTTTAAAACCACTACACCAAAACATCTTCCTAATTTGTTAAAGGTCAAAATTTAAAAAAATGATCTCTACCCAGAGAGAAGCTCCAGCTCATTTTTTTTCTTTCTCTCTTTTTCTCGCCACAGGTTAACTGTAACGGCTTCACAATTGAAGACGAAGAACTTTCTCATTTGGGATCAGCGATATTTCCTGAGTAGGCTGAGTTTGACCTCATTTCTTTCCTTTTTACTTACTTAACACTAATTTGATTTTTTTTTTTTCATTTTTAAATAACCCACCTAACTGCATGTGGCAGACATGAAACTCCAAGTGAATTAAAACAGCTTTTTAATCTGCCAGGTTTCAAAATATTTCCCCTACACTTAAGGATCCAAAGGTAGTAGTTAAGAGAACAGTTGCTTGTTAAGTCCTGCTAGGCAGAGAGCTGTCATTAAAGAATATTTGATAGTGTGCATAGAAGAAACAGCCCATGCCCTGCTGAGAAATTTGCTTTCTGCCTATCTGTGGTTCTGGAAATCTTTGCATTTCTTATGCTCAAAGTGAAACATTAATTGCCAACCAAGACTTGGCCACAGGCTTGAGTACAGAATATATGAGCTTCTTCTCCATCTGTCCTTTTTGATAAATACCAGGACAGAAACAGCACAATTTGGAGGGAGAATATACTGAAGTAGTGGGCCGGAGAAAAATTTCAAAGAACTGTAGGATTTTCTCTTGACTTGAAGAATACTTGAGTAATTCAACAAAGGCTAGCCAGTTGACAAATGGAGATCGTTGTAGATCTGACTTTAATGGATTGCCAAGAATGATTTTGCCTTTGTCCGTCTCATGGAATGAGTATTTCCAAAATGCTTCAGTCCCTGAAATCAAACCCTTGCTTCACAGGTAGAGCCAAGGAATTCATCATGCATCCCCCCCCGCCTCCAAATTAATCCACATTGTAGATGAGTTCTATCTAGAGGGAGGTTGCTTAACATATGCTGCAGGGGTCTTTGGCAGGAGGTTGCCACATATGTAGGAGACCCTTAACACTCATGCATTTGCCCTGCGTGATGTGCCTGCCCTTAGCTCTGTGCGTCTCTGCCAGACGTTGTACACTGTGTAGGTCAGAAAGAGAAGAATACGTACGGTCTGTGTCTCATGAGCAGCTGTCACAGGCTTACTTGAACCAGAGAGACTAAAAGTTTATTCATGTAATATTTGTCCTTGGGGCCAAAATGGTATCATCTGCAGTTGGAATTCTGGTAGTGAAGAAAGAAGCTTTTTTTTTTTTTAACTTCAGCCCCTGGAAAAAGGCAGGAGAAAAAGAGGGCGTTGGACCCACTGAGGAAGGCGCGTATTGACACCTTTAGAACTGAAATGAACTATGGAATGTCTCTGTTCTCAATATCTTAAAAGACTAAAAGATTAAGAGTGAGGTGCTGCCAGGCGCGGTGGCTCACACCTGTAATCCCAGCACTTGGGGAGGCCGAAGCGGGCAGATCACGAGGTCAGGAGTTGGAGACCAGCCTGACCAACATGGTGAAACCCCGTTTCTACTAAAAATAAAAAATTAGCTGGGCATGGTGGCACACACCTGTAATCCCAGCTACCCAGGAGGTTGAGGCAGCAGAATCACTTGAACCCGGGAGGTGGAGGTTACAGTGAGCTGAGATTGCACCACTACACTCTAGCCTGGACGACAGAGCGAGACTCCATCTCAAAAAAAAAAAAAAAAAAGAGGTGCTTTGAGGGTTCACACCTGTCAGTGGTTGCCAACAGAATTGTGATACCAAGAACACACATTATTTTAGGGTCTTTGCCTTAGTGCATTTCCCGCACCTTCATTAAAAAGATACCTGAGTCTGCCTTGAACTATTTAATACTTCCACAAGATGGTTTTAGAAATGTGCTTTTATTTTAATACAACTACTCTTTGATGCATTTGTGTATTTGATTTCCTAGGGCCTGATTCCTTGGGCATCACTTTCCAGGAAGCCAAGTGAGCCTTGGTGAAGTGCAGAGGTGGCCCTCCAAGGTCAAGACCAGGAAGTTGCTACCTGTTTATCTCAGGCACCAGGCCAGCCACATACTTTGCTTAGGCCTTTAGCAACCAGGAGGTGGGGGAGTGCCCTTGGCCATAACCAGCCTGAGGCAGTTCATCCTCATCAGGCTTCGAAACCCCTTTCCCTTTTTGTATTCTTGGAGCACGCAGGAGAGGGGCTGTGGTCTCTGGAGGGTCAGGGAGGTGACATGGGCCACCAGAGCAATGACACACATGGCTGTGAGTGCCTGTAAGAGCATGAGCCCCAGTTTCTGGGCAGTTTTAATTGGGGGAAGAAATCCCTTTGGGCTGAAATCATATCGGCATTGTGATTTCAAAGGCAGCATTTTCAGAGATCAAGCACTTTTTCCCTGTAGTTTAGAAATTTCTGTTCTCAGAACTTTGACCTTGATATAATCAGAAAGCTCAAAGCACCTCGCATAGGCGAATCTCTCTCTCTCCTTCTCGCTGTCCCTGAAAAGCAGACAGTGAGCAGCAGGAGCAGTAATGTCCCAATTTTCCAGATGAGGAAATTGAGGTGCAGAGAAACTCAGACGGGTGTCTCCGGGTCTCTCAGGGGAGCACACACCCTTCCTCCCTTAGGAAGCTGGCATTTCTCAACATCTGAAAAAAACGTGAGAAATAATCCACTAATACAAAAACTGCTTGAAAACGACAACACACCTGTCTTTGACAATGTATAGTGGAGTAGCAGTTAGCTGTGGGTATTGGGCTCTGAGAGCCGCCTTCTATCAGGAAGGAATATTTGTGGCATTTATTGTTTTTGCTGTTGTGTGTTTTTTGGTTTTGGCTTAGATAGTATGTGAATTGTGGATTTCAGTTTTTCATATGGTGAAAGTCTTAGATGGTAGATAGGATTATCAGTGCGCGCAGAACAACCTCTTAGAATATGATAGCCAACTGTTAGATTTTTAAAAAAAATGTCTTGCAAAGATTCAGTTCCTCGGACTTAGCAAGTAAGTAGCAAAGGAGACTAAACAGTCTGCCTATCTCATTTTTAAAAACTGGGTTTTCTCTTCTGACTGACAGCGTTGCATTGATGAATCATAGCTGTTGCCCCAATGTCATTGTGACCTACAAAGGGACCCTGGCAGAAGTCAGAGCTGTACAGGAAATCAAGCCGGGAGAGGAGGTGAGTTCATGGCTATGGGTGGCCGCAGCAGGGGGCTTGAGACTACTCTTTTAAAAGGCAATGTGGACAGATCCGTGCAGTGTCACTTGACTGAATGAGCTGTGAGTGCCTCCAGCAGTTTAGCTGCGTCCGCCCCCAGGCTCTCCAGGAGTCGGTGATCAGGTTTGTGACCTGTAGCTTAGATTCCCACACTTTGGGGCTTCTGTTTGGTGCTCACCATTTCCATCTCTGGTCAAGAAAAACAGGAAATAATAAATTTGAGTCAGATTTCTCACAAAACTTCATAGGGATTTACAGAGAAAGAAGACATTTACTACCAAAATGACCTCAGTCAAACTTTTGATTCTCTTCAGAGTTTCTGTATCCCTATTGCCAAACAACTGAGCTTGAGCTTTATTGTATTTTATTTTTTTCGTGAATTCTTGCTTGTTTCCCACCATCCCTCAAAGGTCCGAAGCAAAAGAAAGCCAGCGGCGCAGCAATAGCTGAAGAGCTGGCACTGCAAGTGACACATCAGCATTTCATGTTCTATTAGTTCCACATCTGAACTTCAGGTCGAAGTTCACTTTTTAGGAATCTAATTCGAATGTCCAGGTATATGCAGTAATAGGAGAAGTCAAGGCAGCCTGTGGCCGAGGGGCACCTTAGCTTCCCTCCTCAGCTTCAGGACGAGGCGTGAACCAGCTTTCCCATCACCTACTCAGCAATTCCCTGTTCCCTTCCCGTGCGTGATTCCTGACTACCTCATGAGACGTCTTACCTAGGAAGGGCCGGCCTGGTGGATTGCTGTAGTATGCTCTGTGTTCTTAAGTAAATTCCCAGCAAGACACGTGAGTTTTTAGGAACTTTGTAATCACACACTTAGGTTAAATGTCAGTTTAGCAATTTGTAATGCTATTGTACGGTACACGCCTGGGTATTTGAAGTGTGAAGTGTAACTGTCAGTGTGCTGAATGAGAAGTGCTTTGCCTTCTCTGGAAGGCACTCACTAATCCACAGCTGCCTGGGAGCTGAAGCCCAAGGTGCAGGTTGGCCCTTCTACCTTCGGCTAAATCCATCATGATGAGGGCGTGTCCCTTTTCAGCTGGGGTGTCTGAGTTTCCAAAGGTCTTGCGGAGACTGCCCTGAAGCCTTTCTTTAAACAGGTTAATTGCAGCCAGTCAGAATGCAATCACCCGGCTCCAGTGTGCCTGTGGGCTGACTGCAGAGATGAGCCGGTTGTCAGCTAGGCTGGCACAGTCTGGCTGTGAGCAGTGGTACTGGAGTGGCCTTTGTCGCCATCTTCTGGAAGCTTCCGTATGTTGCACTGTGTGTCAGTCATTTCAGAGATAATCGGCAGGCTCTTGCAGTGTGAGGCAGGGCGGGGTGGCTGCGGTTTCCTTTTGCCCTCATGTTCTCCTGGATCTGAAATGCAGTAACCTAATTTTTGGGAATTCAGTGCTTTAGGGATTACTTACTCTTCAGAGAAGGAGAAACCCCATTCCCCAGGGTTTCGGGGTGAGCTGCAACGTGTCCAGTACTGCGCCGTGGCCTGGGGAGAGCTTGGCTACCCCTGCAGCACCCAGCCCTGTGCGTGTCCTCCCCTGCCTGCCTGGTGGTGCCCGCGGTCACTGGCACGCTAGCGGCTTTGTGAGATCCATCTGTTCAGTCAGACATTTGCCTGATTGTGTGGGATGAGCAGCCAGTGAGTAGATAATGGACATCTAAATGCTGGTCTCCTCCATATGCTCCAAGTCTTAGTTACAGACCCCATTAGGAAAAGGCAAGGACGGTGGAGCCCCATGAACCAAAGGTAAGGACTTTCCAAGCTCCCTGCCCTGCAGGATCAGGAGCTGCCTGCTGGGCCAGGCTGCAGCATTCTGGTGTCCTAGAAGTTGTGTTCACCCTCCACTGGCTTCCTGGCCACCCAGAGATGTGGGTCCCAGCCCACCGAGTGGAGCCTCTTGCTCCATTGCCAGGTGATGTGAGGAGGAGGGGAGCTTAGCTGCGTGTGCGTGGTGTCTGCGTGCTCATACCCTCCCCTGCACGCAGCACCCAGTGATGATGGCAATGAAGCATTTGCGCCGTCCCAGGTAGCGAAATACGAAACTACATGAAGGCCAGGCAGAGGCAGCTGAGGGAGGCAGGGATCCTCTGAACCCTCAGGGTCACTGTTTTAAGGACTCCTTGATTCTACGGACTTTTTCCACTAACCTGCACCTTGGCTTCAGCTCCCAGTTCAGCTGTGGACTAATGAACACCTTCCAGAGAAAGCCAATGTCAGGTGGCTGCTCAGTTCAGGAATTCAGTGCCTTAAAGTAAACGCGCATTCCTCCGCTGCAACCCACCTTATCCCCCGCCCCTGCATGGATACCGCCGCAGGTGACTGCAAAGGCACGGGAATGACGAGGATTGAGTTTACCTGTAGCAGACTGAAGTTTTATCTTTTTGGACCCCATAGGTTTTTACCAGCTATATTGATCTCCTGTACCCAACGGAAGATAGGAATGACCGGTTAAGAGATTCTTATTTCTTTACCTGTGAGTGCCAGGAGTGCACCACCAAGGACAAGGTAAGGTTGTTCATTGGGCAAGAGCGCTGACTGCACTCTGATCTCAGGACCTCTCTGCCGAAGAGCTTGTCTGACTTGGTGGATCTCCTCTAGGATCTTTTTGACCCTTTAAACCCTCCTTACAAAAGACAACCAGAGGGAATCCAGTTAGACCGGGTCTCTGTTCAAACCTGCTCCTAGTAGCTAAAGAAAACATTTCCATTACACTGTACAAATAGGAGAAGGCTCTGCCAAACTGCTCTTTCTTGAAAAGAAACAACTTCTCAAAGGAGGAGAGGGGGAAAGCGCATGAGTATAATCTTTAGGCTTTCCAGCCTGTTCACTGGAGTATGTGGAAGTTTCCCTGGCATTTTCCAAATTGTTCTGTCAGTGCCATCTTCCTTGTTCTAGTCTCTTGATTCGTAAATGTGTGAACATGTATATCTGCCCATAGCCAACACATTTTAGATAAGGAGTATCTAGAAAATTAATCTGTTTGTTTTGTTTCTGTAAAAAGGTGATGGAGTACTGAATTTCTTTAGATACATTGCCTGATTTCCTTTCATTCTTTTGTAACCTTGGAAGGGGCCAGTGTCTCTCTCTGTATGGGAATGTGTATTACATGAGAGGTTTGCCTCTCAGTGTGGTTTCCATGGGCGGTAACGCATTGCCCTTGTGGGCGTTTCCTTCAGGATAAGGCCAAGGTGGAAATCCGGAAGCTCAGCGATCCCCCAAAGGCAGAAGCCATCCGAGACATGGTCAGATATGCACGCAACGTCATCGAAGAGTTCCGGAGGGCCAAGCACTATAAATATATCCTTTACAACTGCCCTGATGGTTTATTATCCCTTGCCAACAAGGCAAGGTGGGAAGTTGGAAAGAGAGCAGGAGAAGGATAAATTTAAGATTCTGAAAACCAAAGGAGGAATGTCTCCTGGTAAATGTGTAAAGATGTACTGACCACCCTGATGTGGTGTCCATCCTCTTGGAGTTGTATGATCTTATTTCCCCTTGTTTGGCTAGTTTGGCTGGGAGCTCCATGTGGTGGAGGACCGTGAAGGACAGAGCCTTGATGGCTTTGTGCGTTGGGTATTTGACTTTGGGCAGGGCACAGTGCCAAGGGCCTTGCTTATTTCAGCTCTCCTCACTGGCACACTCTGAGCAGGGACTTTGCTCATTCCCATGCAGCAGATGAGGAAACAGCCTGATAGATATTAAGTAATTTGCCCAAAGGACACAGCCGATGGTGGTAGGATCTAGGATTGTTTCCCAGCTCTAACTATCAGAATCCATATTCTTAACCATTGTATTGTAGCATTTTCTTGGGAGTTGAAAAGGGATTCGATTTGTACTCTAACTGGTAGAATTTAAAAGCAGTGAGAGGAAATTAAAGAAAGGCACATTGTTTCTCAGCATAAGAAAGAACTTTGCCACTGTGGGAGTAGTGCTCAGGGTTCCAACTTGGGTGAGGATTTGAATTTGATTAGAATCGGAATTCTAATCAGCATTGTTTACATCAGAACTAAGGGTCTGGACCCTGCAGCTAAAATTCTTTAGTTGAGTGGTTCGGATCTTCAGGTTTTCTTCTGGAGAAATATAATTCCTTTCACTTTTGCTTGGCTTTCTGTAAGTTACTTTTTCATAGGGTGAGGGTGAGAGAGGAGTGGATGAAAGAACTCCTTGAACCCAGCCTGGGGAAGTCTCCAGGCAGCATGGGCCCGGCAGCTGTTTCCTTGACTCCACAGCACCCCCTAGTGAACTGCTGGAGATCTGCGAGCTCAGCCAGGAGAAGATGAGCTCCGTGTTTGAGGACAGTAATGTGTACATGTTGCACATGATGTACCAGGCCATGGGTGTCTGCTTGTACATGCAGGACTGGGAAGGAGCCCTGCAATATGGACAGAAAATCATTAAGCCCTACAGGTGATTGCAGAGGCTGTTCTAATCCTCCACAGAGTGGAAATTGGTTGTTTAGAATGTATACGATAGTGTCATCTTCCTGCCCATTGCTCAGACTTGCCTAGCGCAGCTGCCTCTTCTCTGCACCCACATCTGGAGGTGCTGGTGCGGGGCACTGCTCCTGAGTCAGGCCTGTTCTCACCACCATCCCGAGGAGACAGGTTGAGGTTATACAGCGGATACTGGGGCAAGATCCCTCCCAGGTCCATCCAGGCTCACATCCATAGTAATTAACCCAGGCTAATTTTGAGAAGTCACTAGTTTGCTTCTTTTCCCACCCACCACCTAGCAGTTAAACTTGGAAGTTTACCTGCTTTTCATCGTTACTCACACCATCCCCTTCTTTTGATTTTTCAAATTACAGCCCCGGTTTGCAAATGGGGAAGCTCTGGGACCGGTGGGTTGACCGTGGTTATCTAATCTCCCCACCCCAGGTTTGAAAAAAAAAAAAATGCTTTTTAATTTGCAATAATAATATTAGCCATGGAGAGATGTCCTGCCTGAGAGGGTTACTAAACCTAAAAGTGGGTGACAGACAGAAGTTGTGGCTTTGTCTTCTGACTCTGACTAGACACTTCAGGGCTGGGGTGGCCTAGATGGGATCACTGGAGCTCTTTTTAAAGGCACTGATGTTATGCATTTATAGGGTACGTCCAACACCAAGTGGGCCAAGTGGATCAGGGTCACTGGGCGTTAGACCCAGAAATCTGTGTTTCTCAGGAGTTTGAGAAGCCCTCAGTCCCCTTCCACTTCCGAGTTCAGGGTCTGTGAAGGTCGTGTCTGGTCTGAATGTCCACTGCCCACTCCACCCTCTACTTACCCCACTGTGCCCTGATCAACCAGCAGGGGGAGCCCGAAGGAAGCCAGCTCTGAAAATCGGCTCTTGGAAACAGAATTTGTTAAATTGGGGATAAACTCAAACTTTCCCTTTCTCCTGGAGTGGGTGAGGAAGTCCACTGGCCTCATGCACAGTTCTCTCTGTGAGATCTGTAGGGAGAGAGGGGCAGACAGACAGCATCCCAGCCCTGTAGTTCTCCCAGCAGGGCCTTGCTGTGCTAGACCTATCTTTATCTGCGTGAGCCCCTCCCAGAAGCCCAGCTCTGGTCCTCTGTGGGGCCACAGGTCCCAGGGCTGCCTCCTGCCCAGGAATACAGCTAGAACATGTCTTTTTGGACTGACTTTCAGGAGACACAGGGTGAAACAGCCTAGCCTTTAACATCACCTCTTACACACATGTAAACACACACACGGGCTTACCCACCAGCTGCCTCTGGGCCCTGTTCTTAGGGAAATGGCTGTTTCTCAGGCAGACCCCATCAGTCAGCCTTCAGGTACAGCCAGAGAGAACACCTGCTGTATCTAAAGCCCCTGCTGGACAACGGGGAAAGAACATCCAGAAGACATAGGAAGTGTTCTGACTTCAGAGCGCTTACAGTTTTGCTAAACCAACTCATATCATAGTGTGACAGAAAGCTGGGGTCTTAAGACACATCGGTGTGGGTGTGTGTGGGGCTGGGGGATTGGGTGGGTGGGTGTGTCTGAGTACCTAAGGTGATAGGCCTAATTACTACCTTCATAAATGGGACATTTACTTCACTAGGTGTTTTCCCAGGGTCTTCCTCTGGGTATATTTGAAATAGAAAAACCTGGATTGGGATGGAAGGTTGTATTTACAAATGCTTTTGAATAGGATTTCTTCTGCAGTCGTTATGTAGCTTTTCAGAAACACACAAGCTACAAATAATGAACAACGTCTGCAATGATTCAGCAGGGTGGCAGCATCCACACTCTGCACCCAAACCCTGGTGGGATTTGGAGAGGCCGCTGGTGGGGAGAGGTTGGCCCTGAGCATGGCAGCCTCCGGGCTTACTGCACGCAGCCTGTGGGCGGCTCGGCAGCCTCTGACATAGTGGCCTGTTGTCTCTTCTCTTGTTCTAGTAAGCACTATCCTTTGTACTCCCTCAACGTGGCCTCCATGTGGTTGAAGCTAGGGAGACTCTACATGGGCCTGGAACACAAAGCCGCAGGGGAGAAAGCCCTGAAGAAGGTATGTCTGTAACTCGGCCTTAGGATTCCCAGTGGCCAGACGGCCTCCTTAGCACACCTCCTTCATGCCTCACCAGGCTGAATGGCTGAAGCAGTGGAGGGTGAGCAGCTCTCACCCACCCTCTGGCCGTGGGAGCAGCAGGGGTGGGTCCTGCAGGTGAGGGTGGAGTGAGAGAGTGCACCTCTGCTGTGCCTGGAGGAATTCTCCATTTGTTTGCCCTTTAGGATTTTCAGAATGATGATCGCCAATTGTGGTGAAATCAAGGAGGTAGGGAGAGTTAGGGTTAGGATGTTAGAATTACGCCTTTGCTGTTTCTAAAATGCACGTAATCATCCTCTCAGTTCATTGAGGACCAGTTACATACTAAGACCCTTGTGTGCTTTTCCTTTGAATTCTCACAAAAATGAGAGGCTTTCCTGATGAAGAAAAGTGAGGTTCAAGCAGGTGAGGTGAGTAATAGCCTAGGGTACATAGTGGGGCCTTCATTCAAATGAGGGTCTAAGTTGAAAGCTTCAGCTCCTCCCACTCGAGCTGTGGTGAAACTGGTGGGGAGTCAGGCCCCTGGGCAGCATTCGCCTTTGGTTCGATGGCTGCCGTGTGCTGCCCACGAGCCAGGCCCTGACCCTCACATCACGGGAGGTCAGAGTCATCCTCCTGAGTGTTGATTCTCATTGTTTGTGATGTGGAATTCACAGTCAGTACAGTGTAATTTAGGGGATAGTCCATTTACTCCTGTAAGAGACTTTATAAAATGTTGGGGCCATGGACAGGGCCTGCAGGCGAAATCCTTCACCTTCTCCAAAGTTTCCCAATAGACTATTTGGGAAGATGGAATAAGGCCCGCATCCCAAATAAAAGGGTCAGGGCACAGACAGGGTGGAAGGGAGCATGAAACACAACCTTCTGTTTTAAGCTGTGGAATTTGTCTTCTGAGAATTAACCATTTAGGTCACAACTGTAAAGTGTGTCAGGTGATTAGGTAATAGATCAATGAAGGCTGGAGCAGATCTGAGCAAGGAACGTGAGTCTTGAAATGAATGCCCAGGCAGGGTCGGCACCTGAAACAGGTGATTTCCAAAGGCTTGCACTGTTACTTGGCCTGCCTCCTCTTGGCTTGAGATCTAGGAGGAGAATAAATAATAGATAGGAACTCCTGTCTTAGTCACAAGCCGTCAAAAATTCTCTGGGGGAATACTTTTTTCTCTGAGTGATTTGGCTGAATACAAAAGAGCAAATATATTCTTAGAGATGACATTTGATGTAAACTTCCTATATGCCAGGCACTGTTCGAAACACTGTATCTGAATTGACAACCCTGAGGGGTAGATATTTTTCCAGTTTTACAGTTGGGGAAAATGAGGCACAGAGTGGTTAAGTAAATTACCCAAGGCCACACAGCTAGGAAATGATTAAACCACTGGAAACCTGACCATTTTACATTGCCTCACTATAAAGAAACCTTAAGTACATTCTCTCTAGCATCCCCCAATGAAACCTGCTACATTTCTTTAAGTTTTTAGAATATGTATTAAAAGGAAAGAGTGTGCTTTTCGGAAGGGAAAAATAGTTTAACCTGGTCTTGGAGATTAGTAATGTCAACTAAAAATCAAAATAGCTTTGATGTAAAACTCACTATGGACTTTTCTGTACCGGCATCACCTATTTTCTGGGTTGAACGTAATAAAAAAAATTAGTCCTTAAAGCATGTTTTACTGAAATTTCTAGAATCTTGGGGCAAGAGAATATCATGAAATCAGTTTCACGACATCATTTCTCCAGCTGCTACCTGGATATTTTTGCAGAATGTTTTCCCTAGCAGGAGACACTGGATGAGTTGGCTACCAGATAGTCTTGTCCCTTTTTTTCAAAAAAAAGCCAGGTCCTGGTGGAGAACTTAGGCTCTAATGGCCAGTTTGCATCCTGTGCCTTAAAGCAGAGAGATCCAACTTAAAGTTACCCTGGGTGGAGGTGTGAGGGGATTGGCTTCTAGGCTGTCATTGTTTGTCTCGCTCTTTCCTAGGCCATTGCAATCATGGAAGTAGCTCACGGCAAAGATCATCCATATATTTCTGAGATCAAACAGGAAATTGAAAGTCACTGAAACTATGCAGCATTTCAGTTTTCATTTAAACACTTAGTTCGGAAACCTTAAAGGATTTGAATATTCCAAATTGCACACGTCACTCCAGCATCTCTGTAAAATAATTGGAATGAAAATACTTCTTGCACTTAAACATTGCACATGCCATACTCTGAGGTTAGTCTGAATCTTGAACTTTAATACCAAATTAATTTTGAGTGCTTTTGTTTCCTGAGAGATAATGGCATGGTTTCATATGCTATACTTCGGACAGAGTTTTAAAAATGCAATTATTTTTTTCTTTCATGCCTCTTGTAATGTTCTGAACAAACTTGAATGATGAAAGAAAATAAAAGAGAGATCAGTATTTGAGGTTTGTGTTTTCTTCTGTCTGTGGGGAGGATTTCTCAGTGGTGGTGGGAGCCCAGTCTTGGAGTGGAAGTGACACGTGCTGTCCATAATTCAGCAAGCTCAAGTCTTCTTCCTTGGTACTGGGGTCAGGCAGCCTCTTTATTCTGCAGCAGCTTTCGTGGGGCTGTGCCTGTGGAGGAAGAAAATGGGAAGAAAGAGAAAAAGGTACAAGAAGGAAAGAAAAGTATCTGTGGTGGAGGAACAGTCCAGTGACCTGAGCGCCCTCCAGCAGGCGAGATTTCGAATCTGTTCGCTGGCGCCTGGTATTCCTTCAGTGTGTAAAGGTGCTTAGTGCGTGCTTTGCTTTCTTGGCTTTTCCGTCCCCATCTGTCTGAAAGCAGACTTGCCATCTCTCATTCTGTTGATTGTTCTGTGCAGTACTCTCCTTTTTTGGAAAGACTCCAGGGTATGCTTGGGAAGGAAAAAAAATTTTTTTCCTTACCAACCAACCCTGTGTTGTTGAGTAAACACTGATCTCTGCCCACACAGACAACCGGAATCCAGCTTTCTGCAGCCCGACAGCCTAGACAGCAGCAACCTGGGGAGTTGTTTGTTAGCAACCATTGTACAGAGGGACCCAGCACACGTTCCTGAATGCAGTGTCTTGTAGTCCAAAGAGAGGAACTTCCCCACTGGTTAATAAGTAAAGCCTGTTGAAATTTACACGTCAATTACCTTTCATAGTCATGGTCTGAAAACAGCTAGAACAGCTATAAATCTGGTAATTTTCCTTCCCTCCTCATCTACATGCACCCACATCTTCACACACACTCATGCCCCTCTTTCACACACAGTTTACTGCACACAGTGGGATTTAGCAGATAGAATGCATTCTTTTGTCCTGTGTAGTCCAATAAGACATTTATTGAACACCTGGTACTATCTATGCAAAATGCTCTGAATAGCTCTCTAGGTGAAAAGAGAAGAGTAAGGCATGGTCCCCGATCAGTGGAACTTAGTGTTTGTTTTTTTTTTTTTTTTCTTGAGACGGAGTCTCACTCTGTCGCCCAGACTGGAGTGCAGTGGCACTATCTCGGCTCACTGCAAGTTCCACCTCCCGGGTTCACGCCATTCTCCTGCCTCAGCCTCCCAAGTAGCTGGGACTACGGGTGTCTGCCACCACGCCCGGCTAGTATTTTTGTATTTTTTTAGTAGAGATGGGGTTTCACCGTGTTAGCCAGCATGGTCTTGATCTCCTGACCTCGTGATCCTCTCTCCTCGGCCTCCCAAAGTGCTGGGATTACAGGCGTGAGCCACAGTGCCTGGCCCAGAACTTAGTGTTTTAAGAATGTTCATTTACTATATATTCAGTGACGAAGCCTAAAATAAACTTAGCCTACCGTCTCTATAGGTTTTATAAAATTTGCAAAAGTATCCTTTCTCAGTAAATTCAAGTAATGGAAAGGTATGAGAAAAGTAAACTTCTTTGTTCCTCACCAGTCCCACTGCCTGGAGCTAACTACCATAAACAGTTTGCTTTATGGTCCCAGGTTTTTCCATTCCTGGATGATGTATCTATATAAATAGATTTAGAAGAGCAAAGACAGGATGGTACTGACATAGGATTTTGTAACCTGCTTATCCAAATGAACAAAGTGGATCTCTTTGCACTTCAGCACTTACAGATTTGCCTCATTCTATTTAGAGACAGAATATTGCATTGGATGCATGTCATTGTGGACTCAGTACTTCTCCTATTTATGACAGGAGATTTTTTCCCAGTTTGCTGCTATTACAAACAATGCCACAATGAATGATCTGAAACATAAAACTTTGCTGTTGTGTGGTAGCATTTTGGGGAATAGATCCCTGAAAGTGCAATTTCAAGATCTAATAGTGGGAATATTTTTAAAATTTGAATAAATATAGCCACATTTCCTTTTGTAAGAAAAAACTGCATCAGATACAAATAAGATATAATAGTATTTGCTTTCCTCTCCCTCATAACATTGTATTATCATTAAAA